>NW_028270173.1:63279033-63587924 GCF_037043375.1 Chiloscyllium plagiosum
GAGTCTGCTCATAATGTTTCAGGAAACTGAGCAGGGACCGTGGTCTAAACTACATTCGGTTGGAAATGATCAAACAGAGTAATTTTGATAGGTGGATAAGTGCTTTAGAAATTTAGTAAACCCATAACATTCTGAGAGAGACGATTATTTTAGAGAAGTTCAAATATTCACTTCCTGGAGTATTGAGAAATCATGTGGAAGAGCAGAGATTAAAAATCGCAAGATTAACAGCTGAAATGGCTGTAGTTATGAGTTGGTCCATAAATTAATGATCGGCTTGTAAAATCAATTTCATAGAAATTGAGGCAGAGAAATTGGAGAAAAGAGAAATTCTCCCGTGGAAAAGAAAAGGTAGATATCCGTGAAGATCATAAGGATGCCTTACCACAGAGTAAAAAAGGGAATCCTTTGAAGGGGAAAGTGAAGTTATAAAACTCCGGTAGTTTCACTGCAATAAAGTAGGCAACATGAAATAACAATGATGGCGGGTTATGAAAAGCACTGGGAGGACATCAGATATGTGGAGGGGCAGGTCATGCCTCATAGCCTTATTGAATTCTTTGAGAATTTGACAAAACCCTTTGATGAAGGCAAAGCGAAGGACGTGGTGCACATGGATCTTCGCAAGGCATTTCATAAGGTTACCCATGGTGGGATCATTCATAAAGTTAGGAGGCATCGGATACAGGGAAATCTGGCTGTCTGGATATAGAATTGGCTGGCCAAAAGAAGACGGGTAGCGTTTGTTAAGTGAAAGTATTCAGCCAAGAGCTCGGTGATCAGTGGTGTTCGGTAAAAATTAGCTCTAGCACGTCTGCTCTTTATGATTTTTATGAATGATTTCAATTCGGGAAAGGAAGGGTGAGCTATTAAGTTTGTGGATGACATGAAGGTTGGTGGAGCTGTGGACAGGATTGAGGGCTGTTGTAGTTTGCAACGGAACGTTGGCAGGCTGCAGAACTGGGCTGATAATTTGGGACAAGGAGTTCAGCCTGGAAAAGTATGAAATGCTTCATTTTGGAAGGTATAATTTTAATACAGAACACAATGTTCAATGAAGGATTCTTGGCAGAGTGGAGGAACAGAGGACTCTTGGGATCCATTTCCATACATCCCTTATATTTGACACATAAGTTGATACTGTTGTTAAGTAGGAGTGTGATATGTTGCCTTTCATTTGCAGGAAAATTGAATTTCAGATAAGCGAGGTTATGCTGCAACACTATTATGCCTTGGTTAAACCATCTAGAAATATTGTGTTCAGTTCCGTTCGTCTCATTATAGGAAGGATGTGCAAGCTTGAGAGAGGGTGCATTGGAGATTTACTAGGATGCTGCCTGAACTGGAGAACATGCCTTATGAAAAATGTTTGAGGGAGCTGGATGTCCTTTCATTGGAACGAAGCAGGATGAAAGGTGACTTGACAGAGATGTAGAAGAGAATGAGAGGCATTGACAGACTGAATAGTCAGAGGCTTTTATTTTTTTCCTCATGGCAAAAGGGGCATAGTTTTAAGGTGATTGGAGGAAGGTTTCAGGTATGTCAGAGGTCAGTTCTTTACAGAATGAGTGGCGCGTGGGGGAATACACTGCCAGTGGTGATAATAGAGTCAGATACATTAAAGATAGTGAAATCGTTCTTGGATACACAAATGCATGAAAGTAAAATGAAGGTATGTAGGAAAGTTGATCTTAAAGTAGGGTAAAAGTTCAGCACAACATTGAGGGCCTACGTACCTCTACTGTACCGTTGTGTTCTATGTTCTATAATTAGTTTTAACCTAATTATGGATGATGAAGATATAACAGATGCTTTTCAGATTAAGAAACATCCTTATAGGCATAACTCTCTAAAGTTGGCATAGGTAGAAAAGGAGATTGAACACATACTGCAAGACAATATAATCGAAGTGAGTTACAGTGACTGGAGCTCACCCATAGTGATGTTGTCAAAACCAGATGGAACCGAGTGGTTATGGGTGTGGTCGATCGCTAAGTCAATGCAATTACAAAGACTGATACAAATCCGATTCTGCATTTGGAAGACGGTGTTGGTTAATCAACTTATATTTGTAAGTTGGACTTGCTCAGATGATATTGGCAGGCATATTTCTCCAAAAGAGCAAAGACAATTTCTTGTTTCATAACACGGAATAGACTGCATCAGTTGAGAGTCATGCCGTTTTGAACGAAAAATGCTCCAGCCATGTTTGAGAGACAAACTAATAACGTCATTGCTGAATTAACAAACTGTGTCGTATATATATTACGACCTGGTGATTTTTAGTCATACATGGAAGGAACATTTGCAACATTTATCAAACTTGCTCAATCGACTTTGGAAGGCAGACTTGGCGATAAACCTGGCTAAAATTGATTTTGCCAAAGCCCAAATAATCTTTCTGGGCCATGTTACTAAACATGACAAATGGCAACACGAGATGCAAAAACAAATGAAATTGGGGAGTTTCCCATACCATCGACAAAAAAGACCAAAATTCCTGGACTTAATGAATTTAGTTGAAAATTTGTACCACATTATAGTGGTGTTGCTGTTCCACTCAGTGAATTGCTAAAGAAAGGCAAGAGGTTTCAGTGGAAAGCGAACCTCTAGAAAGCATTTGATCGCCTGAAAGCTGTATTAACCAATGTTCCAATATGAGACATTCCTAATTACACAAAGCCATTCAAGATGGCTATTAATGCAAGTGATGTGGGTGCCAGTGCTGTCCTCTTGTAGAAAGATGACGAGAAGATACAAACATCTATCGTGTATTTTCCAGGCATTGAACATTCATCAGCAGAAATACTGGACAATTAAGAAGGAGACTTTGAGCTTGGTATTGGCGTTACAACATTTCAATGTTTATTTCATGAATACCGCATCTGAGACGATCATATACACTGACCGTAAGCCATTGCAGTTTGTGGAAAAAGATTACGGACAAAAATGCCAGATTGTTTATATGGAGCTTATTGTGACAGCCACCCGATTAGAAAATTGTGCACGTGACAGGGCGAGAGAATGTGGTTGAAGACGTATTGTCGAGAATTGAATGGGAAACTAAGGCTTTCGGTGGCAGGAGTAACATGGACTGAAACAAAATGTATGTTTACATGATTATTGTCAATGTAATGTATATGTGTGTTGTTGAGTACTAAAATTTTAGATTAAGGTGTGCTAAAATGAAACCATCCTTGGATATTGATGATTTTTTTTCAGGGTAGAGGTGTGATGAAGCAACAGCTTTTACAGCATTATGCTGCCCTGAATTTTTCTTTTACTTTCAGGAGCTCGTATGGGCAGCGATTCCAAAAAGTGTGGCCTGGATGCGTTTTCGAGCCAATTTGATTATAGCTGACAGACACTGCCTCAGGCAAAAGATTTCAAGTTTAAAAAAAACGTGTTCAATAAAGGAGGAGCTGCCTGTTCTTCCAGCTTATCTTTTTCTCTAGTTGGATTTGGTGTTGGCAGTCTGGCTATTCAATGAAAGCCATCAGGCAGTTGGAGGCTGCTGTTCCAAGAAACAGTTACTATCGCTCTCTCTCTCTCTATATATATCTCTCTCTCTCTCCCCCCCATGTGAGAGCCTATGTCTGATTTTACCTTTTGTGACAAGAGATGTTTATGGGTATTGTTGCATTGGTTTGGAACAGCATAACTATTTTCTTATAATCGATTGGGTTTTCGGATAAGTTAAGTTATTCAGTATTGTGTTCCCTTTTGGTTTCGTTTCATTCAGTAATCTTGAAAATATGTTATGTTTTGTTTAAAATTAAGTAGTTTGACTGGCTGCGTCCCCCTGAAGTATCCACGTTGCACGTACTGAAAACAGCCAGCAACGTTAGGGTCTGGGCTACTTTCTTGCAATCTTTTGAAGGAGTGTGGCCTGGTCGATAACAGATGGATCACGTATATGCATACATTATTGAAAGTGACAGGGCAGGTTGAGAGAGATTTTGATGAGGGGAACAATGACCCAAACGTCAGTAAAAGTGGTGTGGAGTATAAGAACAATGAAGTCTTGTTGAGCTTCTACAACACAGGAGTGTGACCTCAGCTAATATTTTGAGTCTAATTCTGGGAACTATACTTTTGGAAGAGTGCGGTGGCTTTGGAGCGAATACTGAAGAATCTGATAAGAATCCTTCCTGGAATTTGAAACTTCAGTTGTGAAAATACACATGCGAAAATGGTTCTCTTCGAGAAAGGAAGACTGGGAGAAGATATGATAGCATTCACATAATCGTGAGAGACCTTGTCCTGCAAAGAAGTTTCAAAGATGACAAAGGATCGAGAATGATAAAACTTAGAGAAAGACGGTCATTGGATCCTTAAAGTTGGCTGTGCTTTCTCTCCAAATATTCTGCCAGGCCTGCTGAGATTTTCCAACAATTTCAGGTTTTGTATATTGATTTGGTTGTAATGTGAGACACAAACGTTACAGTGAAGGGAAATGACTGGATTATCCAAATGACTGGAGCTAATATCATTACTGCAGATTCTGCGTGGTCCCAAGGGCAATGTCTCTCAATTATAAATAAGATTTTTCTTCATCTCTCATCTGACAGTCAGATATAGTTCAGTGTCCAACGACAAAAACATTATTATTTCTCAGGAACGATGAGAATTCCCTATAGTTCTTATCCTTTTAACTTGTTACCGCCAATTTTACAGGCTGTAATGATTTATTATCCGATTATAGCAGTGGTTGGAATCCCAGGTAAGTGATTAGATTCAATTACTAACAGTATAATTCAGGATAACTGTGCTCCCGTTCTTAGCTCGGTCACTCCCGTTTTATGTAAGTGACTCTCGTTTTCAACACTCATTGAAAAGCAGAAATACAATCTGTTTCTCACTCTCTGTCCCGATCGCTGATGGGTCATGTGCTGCATTTTACTAAATCATTTCACTCTCCAGTAAAACCTGCAGATTTTGTTTTTGTTTGCTGCTTTTGATTTTGCCTAATAGTCCAAGTTGAATGGAATGTCCAGTCTTGGACTGATGCGATGAAATATGCTAAATTATTTCTGTGACCAGCCTGTACTCAGTCACCGCGTCACTCGCTGCTCGGGAATTCTATTCTCTTCAGATGGTTCGGGGAGCGGAGGATGGAAGTTGATTTCTGCTTCTCTTTCCCTGCCGATATCACTCCCTGCCGCTAGACCACCGTGACAGACTATGCCAGGCACTGATATGGCCATTTAAATAAGGCTGCTTCTGTCTGGAAAACGGTCTATGCTTTGTCTTCACCTGGTAATCGGAGTTCTGTTTTCACCTTCAGAATTCTGCACAGAACATCATCTCATTGAATAGTTGAGTGCTGAATTTTCTTTCGTTCACACGTAATGGTCACGGTTTCTGTGGGATTTCTGAACTATTCCCATAGTTGTTTCTTCCCCAACCTCAGAATTTTATCTTGTGAGATATGCTTCATTTCCCGCAACAGCAACCACAACCTCCCCCCCTTTTATTTTCCTCCGACCATACCTCCACAATCCTCTGCCCCCACCAGAACATGATACTCAATTGGGGGGTTTCATAGTTCCCATATGTTTCTGTTTGTGCAATGAGCTGTTCCACTTGGGTTAATAATGTGTTTACTCCGTCACACGGAGGCTTTAGAATTGATCATTTTGAAGCAGTGTCCAGTGATCCGGTTTAAGATTGTGTAATATTTTCTCTCAACAATGTCACGAGGTATCAGATTGCATAATGTCAAGATGCAGTTTCTCAGTGTTTTTGAACTAAAGTTTCACACAGATTATAACAGAGATGAAGGAGGACAGAATTATACACGTTACGATGTTGGAGATGGAGGGTAATGTTTCAAGAATACCAAAATGCCTTACGCTTGGATGGAAGTAGACAGAATAATAATGCAAGCGAACGGAGCGAGTATGTTTGGTGGGGGTTTCAGTGCACATTTTCGAAATGATGACTGGGTTTAAGCAGCTGAATTACCAATTACGTTACATAGGCCTTCCTTGCAAAACATTGTGTTTAGATGTTTATGGCTGATAGGACACAATTTGTGACTATACTGTTTCTTTAACAAAATTATGTTGTTCTCTTTTTTTATATAGGACAGGTCATAAAGATCACAACTTCCAAAAAGTCTGGGTTACCATTTGTTTTAGGGTCAATTGTATTATACCTAATAGATTCTGCCTCAATCAAAAGGCATTTAAGTGTAGAAAAATACAAAAATGAAACGAGAGGGACCAGTTCCTCCAGCTCAGTTTGTCTCTGGTATCATTTGGATTTTGACCAGTCTGGCTATTCATTGAAAGCAGTCAGGCAGTTGAAAAAGTTGATGGACCCAGAGAAGAAGAGCTAAGCTGATGCTCCTTTCTCTGTGACCTCTCTCCTGTCAGGCCCAGTGTTTGATTATACATGTAGTGCCAACAAAAGTTTATGGGGGTTGTTGTAAGTATTTGGAACAGTATCAATAAATTGGGTTAATTTGTTGGGTTTTTGGATAGGTTACGTTTTTCGGTAATCTACTTTTTTTTTAGTAATCTGATCCTATTGCAGAGTGGTGTTCAGTAATCTGAAAGCGAGAGTGGGAAACAGAGAGAGAAGAAACGAACGAAAGGTGTAAGTGTGAACTTCAGAAATTGGCACTTAGACAGGAGCACAAAAATTCACTTCCTGAAATGTGGAGGAGCAGAGATATAAAACGGCAATATTAGCAGCTGAATTGGCTGATAAATATGAGTTGGCGCATAAATCAAAGTTTGGCTTCCAAAATCAATTTCAATCCATGAATGATAGGAATTGGGCAGAAGAGAAATTCTCGCGTGGAAAGCAAGTGGTAGATCTCAGTGAAGATCATAAGGATGACTTACCACAGGTTTAAAAGGACACTTTTGAAGGAGAAAGAGAAATTGAAAACCGCCGATGTTTTCACTGTGATAAAGTAGGCCACATAAAATCACAGTGTTTGTAGTTAGAAAAAACACTGGGAACCCAGATGCAGGAAAACAGGAGAAGCCAGTGAATTGTGTTGGAATGATAACAATTGAGGCTAGAAAGCTGCACCAGAATGTTCAAGCTGGTTGGCGGTTGGTTAAGGAGGAAGTGCCAGATCTTCATAAACCATAAACCTGCGAAGATAATGTTTGTTTCGCATTGGCCAGGTGCAGCAGCTAAAGAATATACAATATAAAGGTATGCAGGATCCTCTCAATCTGTGAAATTGAAAGATGAGGAGATATGTACCTCTACAGGACTGTTAACAGAAAAGGTACATGCAATGAATTCTTGATGAGACAAGAAGTGCTCCATCATGAAAAGTGAGTTTGAAGCATTTGGTGAATAGTGGAGGAGTTGCAGTGGGAGTACTGGGCAAACTCTCAACTCCACGAATACAATTTCTCCTTGCTGATCGTATATTTGGTTCACAGGTAGGACTGCTGTATACTGTGGTTGCAAAGTCATTGGAAACTGACGCAACTTAACTATTGCGGAACACATTCCCTTGATTTTTCCGGACTGTGTGGTAACGAGGTCACACAGTTGCCAGTTTAAACAGAAGCGATCAAAGAGTATAGGTAAGAAGATTGAAGTGGAATAACAAGAGAACCTGTTTGATTAGACATTTCGCACAAACCAGGCGCGGATATTTGACAAAGCAAACATCTTTAGGTCAGATAAATCAAGTGAGTTACAGCAGAAAGATAAAAATTTAAACCAATTTTATCAAAAGGCAGAGACAATAAAAGAAACCCAATCTATTCCTGAATGTTATTGTCTTAAATATGATGCTTAATGAGGAAATGGACACTATTGCATATTCAGATAGATAGGAAAGCAGCAGCGGTTCATCAACTTGTATTGCCAATGGGGTATAGAAATGAGGTTTTGCAAGTAGCGCACGAGCTACCACGAGGGAGGTCATGCCTGAGTTAAAATCAACACAGGTTAAAATACAAAAATAGTTTTACTAGCCTGGACTACACATGAATGCAGTTGAATTTTGAAAGACAAGCCATACATCTCAGGTAATTGGAAATCCATTGGCCAAAAATAACCCGTATCTTTAATACACATTCCTGCATTGGGAAACGGTTTACAAGCGACTTAATTGATTCATAGGAGCTAAAATGTGTTGCTGGAAAAGCGCAGCAGGTCAGGCAGCATCCAAGGAGCAGGAGAATCGACGTTTCGGGCATGAGCCCTTCTTCAGGAATGAGGAAAGTGTGCCAAGCAGGCTAAGATAAAAGGTAAGGAGGAGGGACTTGGGGGAGGGGCGTTGGAAATGCGATAGGTGGAAGGAGGTTAAGGTGAGGGTGATAGGGTGAGGGTGATAGGCCGGAGTAGGGGCGGGGGCGGAGAGGTCAGGAAGAAGATTGCACGTTAGGAAGGTGGTGCTGAATTCAAGGGTTGGGACTGAGACAAGGTGGGGGGAGGGGAAATGAGGAAACTGGAGAAATCTGAGTTCATCCCTTGTGGTTGGAGGTTTCCTAGGCGGAAGATGAGGCGCTCTTCCTCCAGCCGTCGTGTTGCTATGGTCTGGCGATGGAAGAGTCCAAGGACCCTCCATTGATTCATAGGATCCCAGCCTCAAACAAAAATTGGGAATCAGTATTTGTTCACACTAATGGTATTATGCACGCGATATCCAGAGGCCGTTCCCTTATGCAATATCACATGAAGAAGGATTGTAGAGGTGTTACTCAATTTTCTTACGTGATGCAGACTACCCACAGAGCTACAGTAGATTATGAGTCAAACGTTATAAAAATAATTCACGAAGGTTAATATCAATTTCGGAATAAAACAATTCAAATCTACATTGTAACATACAGAGTCGCACCTACTGCTAGAAAGGTGGCATTGGCCATTGCAGGGCTTATATTTAAGACTATCTAGATGAACATGGCAAGGGAATTCCATTTGTACTTCTTGCGATTAAAGATGTAATAAATGAATTAAACAAATTCAGTCCATTTGAATTAGTTTGGGGACATGAAGTGAGATGACCGCTAAAATTCATTAAGGAGAAATTGGTAAGGCAGAATTCAGAGACAAAATATTTGGAGCATTTGTCAAATCTTTGTGAATGATTAATTAAAGTGTGAGTGTTGACTATAAAACATTTAAAAGCAGCACAACATGCAATGAAACAAAAAGTAGGCAATAGATCAAAACTAGCAATTTTGCTTTCAGAGATAAGGTGTTATTGTTACTTGCAATAATCGATGAACCTTTTAAAGAAAGGATTAATGGATCTTTTCAATTCGAAAGGAAGTTGAGTGACTTGATAAGTATTTGATAAGGACTCTGACAGAAAGAAATTTCACAGAGTGTGCTGAGCAAATATGCTCAAAATGTGTTGTGACAGGGAAGGAAAGCCAAAAGGAGATTATGCTATTGGTTACAAAACAGGGGAAAGAAGCAAGTTCATAGAATGGACATTCCTCAAATTAAATTGGTCAATAAAGAAGTTGTCAAGAATTGGGAAAAATCATTGCTTTATCTTCCAGAGGAAAATCGAAATGACCTGAAAGAACTATTATTATTAAGAACTACACATGGAGATACGTAGAAATAAGATGAGAAGTACTAACCTAATCATGCATGATGTCGATATAGGAGTTACTGTTCCGATTGCGCATCATCCTGATGGGCATAACGCGAAGATTCAACAAGAGATTGAATGCGTGTTACAGGATGACTTAATCGAAGAGACATACAGTGACTGGAGCTCATCTATGGGATTGGTACGAGAACCAGGTCTTACCCAACAATTATATGTTTAGTATTGCAAAGTTTGTGCTGTTATAAAAACTGAGACATATTCAATTCAATGTTTCGAAGACTGTGCTCAGAAAGTGGGACAAAATAAACTATATTTCTAAGTTGGATTTTTGCAAAGGATACTGGCAGGTACACTTGACAGGAAGTGTGAAGGCAATTTCGGTTTTCATAATAATGGACTACATCAGTTTAAAGTCATGGCATTTGATATGAAAATATGGCAGCCACTTTTCAGACACTAGCCAATTAGGTAATTGCGACTCAACTGTGTCGTACACAAAAAATGACTTGGTCATATTAAGTCACACATGGAAGGAACATTTGTAACATTTATCAGACTTACTTGATCGACATCAGAAGCCAGGCTTGATGATAAACCTGGCGAAAAGTGAATTTGACAAAGCCAGAGTCACCTTCCCGGGCCATGTTTTTGGACTTGGGAAGAGAAGTCCAAGAATACAAAAACAAATGCAATTGAGCAGTTTCCTGTACCATCTGCAAAAGGAGCAGCACTACGGTCACTGGGATGAGTGGATAATTTCAAACATTCGTATCAAATTACAGCAGTGTGGCTGCTCCACTCACTGAATTGCTAAACAAAGGCAAAAAGTTTCAGTGGACAGCGAACTGTCAGAAGGTATTTCACAGCCTGAATGCTGTCTGAAGCACTGCTCCAGGATTAGCCACACTTAATTACACATAGATAATCCAGCTGGGCATCGATCAAATGCTGTAGGCATCCGTGCTGTGCACTTGGATGAAGATGACGAGAAGATAGAGACCTATTGGATATTTCTTCAGTAAGCTGAATACTCATCAGAGGAAATATTCGATAATTAAGAAGGAGACTTTGAACTTGGTGTGGCGTTGCAGTATTTCACAGTTTACTTCAACAGTAATGTATCTGAGACAATTATACACGCAGCCATAACACATTGAAGTTTGTTTGGAAATTTAAGGGCAACAATGCCAGACTGTTTGGTTGGAACGTTTTGCCACAGCCATCCAATTTGAAAGCTGTGTACATGGCAGGTCGAGAATGGTGATTGCCAGCGCATTGTTGGTTCCAGGAGTGACTGAAACAAAATGCATTACTACATGTTTGCATGACTATTTTCAATGGCGTATATGTGTGTATTGTAGACTGCTAACAGTCTAAGATTAGAGGTTTTTAAAATGGAGCCATACTTGGATATTGATGTTATTTTTAAGGAAGGAGATGTGATGATGCTCCTCTTTTAACAAGGTATTTGTATTTTCCTTTTCAGAAATGTAGTAAGAGACACTGGTTCCGAAAATGTTGTCTTCGCTGTGTTTTATGGCCAAATTGATTATAACTAACACATAATGCCCCGGGCAAAAGTGTAAAAGAAAACACTTGTACAATGAAATGGGTGTGACCAATTTTCCCAGCTCAGGCGTTCTCTGGTTTAATTTGGTTTTTGGCAAGTCTGTCTATTTATTAAAAGCAGTCAGGTAGGTGAAGAAAGTCCAGGCTGATCTCTTCTCTGTCTGGTATCTCTCCTGTAAGATTCTGCGTTTGATTTTTTTTCTTTTGTGCCAAGGAGTGTTTATGGGGGGGTTGTTCCAAGAATTTAGAACAACAGCATTAAGTTGGGATAATCTGTTGGGTTTTCGGATAGGTTGCATTATTTGTTTTACTGTTCTGCTTTGTTTGTGTTTCATTCGGTCATCTTGTAAAGAAATTCTGTATTGTTTAAAAGTATGGGGTTTGACCAGTATTGACCAACTCTTCTGGAAGATCCCCGTTACACCTGCTTAAAAAAAAACTCGCAAAGTTAGCGTATGGGTTACTTTTTGAAATGTTTTGAGGGAGTCTTGTCTGGTCCATAACAACCTACATAAATCAAAAAGCGTCTTGGGCCTGTAAACACCAAGGAAAAAGAAATGAAGAAGATTTATGTCACTTACCAAGCGCTAAAAGAAACAGAAACTCAGGAAGAGAATTGAATGTTCCAGTTGGAACTTCAAAGGACTATTATTAAAACTAAAGATGTACATGAAAGGATACTTTCAGATAAAATAAGGCAAATGTTAAAACTATAACGGTAGGAAAATAAAGAGAAATCTTTAGTTCTTTCACAGGCACCCTAAGGGTAAAAGATTAACGATAGAAAGAATGGAATCCATTAAATACCACTTTGGTGATTTGTGTGTCCAGCAAGAGGATGCACTTAAAGTTATGTGCGAATTGGAATTCAATGAGAAACTTTGTGATACAATTAAAGAGATTAGGATTGACAAAGAGGAGCGCTGACCCTCCCAAAGTGCCTGCCAGTTTTGAATCAACTGGCAGAGTTAAAAGTAGCGAAATATCCAGGGTTCAATGAAATTTTGAGTGAGTCAAGGAAGAAATACCAGCATGCTCAACTCTTTTCTGGCCACAGGAGAGTTATAGAAGACTGGAAGACAGTCGATGTTTTACCATTATTCAAGAAAGCAGCAAGCGATAAATAGGAAACAACGGGTCAGTCAGTTAAGTGGCGGTATTGGAAGCAATTCTGATAGACAGAATTAATAATGTCATGTAGGTTCACTTTGGGGAGTTTAGGATTCGTCAAGTACAGTCAACATTGACTTGTAAAGGGAGTGTTATATTTCAGCAATTTGATTGATTGTTTGAAAGAGGTAACCAGGCGTGGCAATGAGAACAACGCTTTTGACATTGATTACTTGGACCTTAGCAAGGCTGTTGGCAATTTTCTTGATGCGAGGCAGACAGCAAATGAAGAACCAATTGACAAAACATATTTAACAAAATGGATCCACAAATAAATGAATGACAGGAAGCAGAGAATGGTGGTTTTCTGACTTGAAGTCTCTGTCCTGTACGGCCCAGAGGGGTAAGTGTAACGGCCATCGCTGTCTGTGTTTTATAGAAGTGATTTTGATTTGAACGCAGGAAGGTGAATCAGTAAGTTCGCAGGTGAAACCACAATTGCTGAAGTGGTGAATATTGAGGAAAAAAGACTGAGATTACAGGAGAATGTGGATGATGGGCAAAGATGGGTTGATTAGTGGCAAATGGAATTTGATCTGGGTCAATGTGAGGTGATGACCTTGGGCAGGACAAACTACGCATAGTAATGCACGATGAGTGGTAGAACACTGTGAAGCAGTAAGGATCGGTGAGATCCTGATGTATATGCCCACTGGTCGCTTAAGGCATTAGGACAGGTGAATAAAGTGATTAAGAAGTCATGGACATCTGCCTTTACTAGAGGAGCATCAAGATTAGGGTCAGGGAGGCTATTTGGACTCAATCGGCACAAAGTCAAAGAGGTTACGTGTGCAGTCTGTGGAATTCTCGTTATTGTGGGATCAGGAAAGGTGAAGTGTGATTTGATTGGAGACGATGTAAAGTAAGTTTACCACGATGATGGAACGACATTCAGAGGGGACATATTTCAATATATCTAATTATGAGGATGATATATCGGGTACACAAGAACAACAGTTCTACTGGTTGGAGGGATCATTGATCAGATGACGTAATTTGCAGGTAAGTGGAAAAATGATTTGAGGGGGTGCCAGGGAAACCACGGTTATGCAGACGGTTGTCAGAAGATTTTACTGATGGTAGAGCTGGAAAACCTCAAAATTATCAAGAATGTTTAGATGAGCATTTGGGATGTTGAGGCTTTCAAGGATTTGGGTCAAAAGGTACAAAATAATTTTAGAATAGCTTAGTAACATTCTTTGTCCAGCACAGATGCAAGAGGCTATTTTCTGTGTTGCAAACTTCTATCACTCTAAAGCGCACTCATTGTTTTAAATCTCAGCATTTTCGGTCAATACAGTTATATTTCTTTTCTCTTTTTTTTGGTTTCCTATACTTTAGTCCAATAGCGTGGTGTCCATTTCATAGAATCAAAGGATCACAGAATTCCTACGCTGTGGAAATAGGTCGTTAGGTCCAACAAGTACACTCTGCCCCTTTGAAGAGCAACCCTCCTAGACCCAATCTCCATCCCCTTTATTCTACATTTATCTATGACTAATTCACCTAGACTACACATCCCTAAACGCTATTGGCAAATTAGTATGGCCAATTGTGGGCGGCACGGTGGCACAGTGGTTAGCACTGCTGCCTCACAGCGCCAGAGACCCACGTTCAATTCCCGCCTCAGGCGACTGACTGTGTGGAGTTTGCACGTTCTCCCCGTGTCTGCGTGGGTTTCCTGCGGGCGCTCCGGTTTCCTCCCACTGTCCAAAAATGTGCAGGTTAGGTAAATTTGCCATGCTAAATTGCCCGTAGTGTTAGGTGAAGGGGTAAATGGAGGGGAATGGGTCTGGGTGGGTTGCACTTAGGCGGGTCGGTGTGGACTTGTTTCCACACTGTAAGTAATCTAATTCACCTAACCTGCACATCTTTGGATTGTGGGACGAAACAGGAGCACCTGCAGGAAGTCCACACAGACGTTTCCTCATCAAGGGAACTGGTAAGCAGTTTCCTTTAACTTTACTTCAGATATTACACCACATACGCAGGGAGAAAATTGCAGCTAAAAGAAATTTAGATGAAATTTTTTTTTAAAAGCTGTTTGCAATTTGTTGAAATTTTTGATGCATTTAATTTATATTAATTACATTGCAAATGACCTTACTATGCATTCACTTGTGCAATTCTAGCCACAGTATTATTGAGATAGCATCAACAGATCCGGGAATAAAATACAATTCTCACCAAAATACTAAAAAACGGATTCGTTTTTTCATTGATCTTATTTACAATTCATGCAAATTTTGAAAACCATTTTGGATGCTGTTGAGGGGGGCAACGACTTATCAGTGTAAGCCCTGGGGTACAGGTCTTTGGTGCAGAGTCTGTTCCTATTTCTGTGAAGGGAATGCGGGGAGATCTTTCGGCATCCTGAAGGGACATGGAGCAGCCCAAGCTTTGGTCCACATTAGCACCAACGGTATAAGTAAGAAAAAGATGGGGACTTAAGGCAGAATTTCACGGATCACGGGTGGAAGCGGAGAGATAGAGCAACCGAGATTTTATCTTGGTTTGTCACTCTGCCACGTGCTAGAGAGGTGAGAAGAGGAAGAGAAAGGAGTTGAACATGTGGCTACGGGAATAATGCAGGAATTAGGGATTTATATACCTGGATAATTTGGGCTCGTTCTAGGGTAGGTAGGACCTCTACAAACGGGATGTTCTACACCTGAACTAGAGGGGTACCAAAATCCTGAAGTGGAGATTTGCTACCGCTCTTCAGGAGGATTGAAACTAATTCAGCAGGGGGATAGGAACCGGAATTGTGCTCCAGTATGCACGAGGTTCAGAGTTGTGAGGTCATGAACAAGGTTTCAAGGTCTTAGAAGTGTCCTGGTAGGCAGGAGGGCAATTTGAATTGTCGTCTGCTTCAAAGCCAGGAGTATCTGGAATAAGATGGGTGAACTTGCCGCATGGATTAGTACTTGGGGCTTCGTGTGGCCATCTTAGAACCATCTGGGATTTAGATGATTCAGTAAGGCGGGGAAGGTGGTAAAAGAGGGGGAGGCGTGGCATTGTTAGCAAAGGACAGTATTAAGGTGGCAGAAAGGATGTTTGATGAGGATTTGTCTACTTAGGTAGTATGGGTCTAGGTTAGAAACAGTAAAGAAAAGGTCGCCTTGTTGGGCATTTTCAATAGGCCTCTGCAAAATTCCAGAGATGTAGATAAAAGCATTGCAGAGATGATTCTGCATCGGAGTGAACGAATTAGGGTTGTTATTATTGGGAACTTTACCTTTCCTAATATTGGCAGAAACGCTATAGTTTGAGTACCTTAGATGGGTCAGGTTTTTTTTTCGAATGCATGCAGGATGGTTTCCTGACAAAAGTATGTAGATAGGTCAAACAGTGGCCTGGACACTTTGGATTTGGTTCTGAGTGATGAACCGGGCCAGGTGTTAGGTTTGGAGGTAGGTGAGCACTTTGTTGGCAGAAACCACAATTTGGTTAAGTTTACTTTAGCAATGGAAAGGGAAAGATATATAACGCAGGGCAATGGTTATAGCTGGGGGAAAGGCAATTATGATGGGGTTAGGCACGTTTTTGGATGCATAGGATGGGAAAGGAAACAGCAGGGGATTGGCACAATTAAAATCTGAAGCTAGTTCAAGGAAGAGCTACTGCATGTCCTTGACAAATATGTCCCTGACAGGCAAGGAGACAGTGATTTAGCACGGGAGCTGTAGTTTACCAAAGAAGTTGAAGCTCTTGTCAAGAGGAAGAAGGAGAGACATGAAAGATGTAAAGATGAGACATGAAAGCTCAGTGAGGCCGCTTGAGTGTTACAAGTTAGCCAGGAAGAATCGAAAGAGAGAGCTACAAAGAGCCAGAGGGGACACGGGAAGTCTTTGGTAGGTTGGATCAAGGTAAACTCTAAAGATTTCCATATCTAAGTCAGGAACAAAGGGATGACTGGAGCAAGATTAGAGCCTGTCAAGGACAGTAGTGGGAAGTTGTATGTTAGAGACCGAAGAGATTGGGGAGGTGCTGAATTAATATTTTTAGACAGTATTCACAGAGGAAAAAGGCAATGTTTTCGAGGATAATACTGAGATATAGTCTATTAGAATAGACACGATTGAGGTTCATACGGTAGAGGTGTTAGCAATTCTGGAAAATGTGGAAATAGATACGTCCCTTGGGCTGGATATGATTTATCGTGGGATTCTCTGGGAAATTAGGGAGGCGATTGGAGAACCTGGGCTTTTGAAGGATAGGTCGTATTTCACAAACCTTACTGAGTTCTTTAAGAAGATGAAGAAGCAAGTGGATGATTATAAAGTGTTGATGTTGCGAATAGGGATTTCAGTAAAGTGTTTCATCAGGGCCCAAAAGGTAGGCTATTGCAGCAAGTTAGGAGACATGGGATCAAGAGCGAGTTAGCGACTTGGATCAGAAACTGGTTTGTTGACCGAAGATAGTGGGTTAATGGGAAATGTTTATCCTGGAGTGGAATACTGCAAGGATCTGCTTTTCAGCCACTGCGGTTTGGCATTTTTATCAATGACTTAGATAAGGGTTTAGAAGAATTGGTTAGTAAATTTGCAGATAACACTAAAGTCGGTGGAGTTGTGGACTGTGTTGAAGAATGCTGCAGGTTACAGAGGCAGAGGGACATATATAAGCTGCAGAGCTGTGCTGAGAGGTGGAAAATGGATTTAATGTGGAAAAGTGTGAGGCGATTCACTTTGGAAGGAATAGCAGGAATACAGATTTCTGGGCTAATTGTAAGATTCTTGGTTGTGTAGATGAGCTGAGAGATCTCGGTGTCCATGTGCCTGAAGTTTGTCACCTGAGTTGATTGTTTTGACAAGAAGGCATGTGGTGTGTCAACTTTTATTAATGCAGGGATTGAGTTTCCGAACTATAAGGTCAAGCTGCAACTGTACAAATCTCTGGTGCAGCCAAAGTAGGAGTATTGGATGCAGTTCTGTTCCCTGAGTTATAGTACAGATATGGAAGCATTGGAAAAGGGGCAGAGGAGATTTATTAAAAGGTTGCCTGGTATGGAAGGAAGGTCTTATAAGGAAAGGCTGAGTGACTTGAGGCTGTTTTCATTAGAGAAAAGAAGGAGGAGAAGAAAGATGACTTAATAGAGGCATACAAAATGAGCAAAGGATTAGATAGGTCGACTGTGACAGCCTTTTTCCTCGTATAATGATAGCTTGCTCAAGGGGACATAGCTCAAAACAGAGTGGTGATAGATCTAGGACAGGTGCCCGAGGCAGGTTCTTTCACAGAGAGTAGTGAAAACGTGGATGCCCTGGCTGCAACGGTAGTAGACTCGCCAAATTTAAGTCCATTTAAGTGGTCATGGATTATGGATGATAATGGAATATTGTAAGCTGGATGAGGTTTAGATTGTTTTCACAGGTTGGTGCAACAGTGAGGGCCGAAAGGCCCTTACTGTGCTGTGTTTTTCAATCTTTTATGTTCTATTTTCGATGATTTCGCTGCTTCTTTTTGTTTATAATCTTTCAGGTAATGTGATAACTATCATAATCCTGTCACAGGGAAAATGTGGTCTCTCCAAATGTATCACTCGTTACCTGCGAGCAATGGCTTCAGCGGATCTCTTAACTCTTATCACTGGTGTGGTGCTTTGGAGGATCAATGATCTGTATTTCCTGAATACATTCCTTTTACTCACCCCCGTTTGCTCTGCCAACTATGCCATGGCTCGTGCAGCCACTGATTGTTCTGTCTGGTTAACAGTGACTTTCACTTTTGATCGTTTTATTTCCATTTGTTGCCAGAGGCTAAGGATCAGATATTGCACTGAGAAAACAGCAGCTGTGGTTATCGGAGCAGTCTGTCTGGTGCTGTGTTTCAAAAACATTCCGTTTTATTTTACATTTGGGCCATACATTATAATAGAAAACGTGGCCTGGGGCTGCAACTTCAAATTAGATTATTATACTATTACTGCATGGAAAACTTTTAGTTGGATTGACCGATGTTTGACTCCACTGTTCCCAACAATGTTGATCTTCCTGTTCAATATTCTGACTGTGACACAAGTTTTAACAACCAGCAAAATTCGCCAGAGGCTGCGAGAGAGCAAGAATGATGTAGATCAGAATGATCCAGAAATAGAGAAGAGAAGGAAATCCATCATTTTACTTTTCACTGTATCTGGAAACTTTCTAATATTATGGATGCTGTATATGATATGTTTCTTACTAATGACAATTAAAAGCAAGTATTATTCTGCAAGCTTTAATGACCCGCTGTATGTCGCAGATATTGCCAGCTTTATGCTCCTCCTTTTGAGTACCTGCACGAACACATGTATTTACGCAGTGGCCCAGAGAAAATTTAGAGAGGAGCTGAAGAATGGGATCAAATATCCACTCAGGATCATATTTAAGTTATTGAAACACTGAAAAGAATAGAACAATTCTCAGCATTGAATCTGCAGTGAAACCCAATTCACATTCTGTATTCTGTGTTCAGGCTGAACCCAGCAGATTCCAGTTCAGCCCCACACTGCTCGAATTACAACATGGTCAATTTCTGGGAACGTCTCTGTTTCCCAGTGTATGGATCTGTCACCAGGATTTTTAAAAATAATTTCAGCCAATTGGTTAATAAACAACACTGTTTCCGTTAGTTAGCACTGCTGCTGCACAACACCAGGAACCCAGGTACAATTCCAGGTTAGGCATTGCGCATTTTCCCGTGTCTGTGTAGGTTTCCTTCCGATGCTCTCGTTTCCTCCAACAGTCTGGACATGTGCAGTTTAGACAGATCAGCAGTGCTAAATTGACCACAGTTTCCAGGAATGTGCAGGGTTACAGTGGTAGGATTGTGGAGCTGCAGGGAGAGGTTGTTGGGTCAGGGCGGAATGCTCTTTGGACAGTCAGCGTGGGCGTATTGGGCCAATTGGTCTGCTTCTACGTTGTAGAGAGTCTATGAACCAAATCATCTGCCGACATTTGCGCCACCTCCAAACAGACCCCACCACCAGGAATGTATTTCCCTCCCCACCCCTTTCCACCTTCCGCAAAGTCCGTTCCCTCCGTGACTACCTGGTCAGGTCCACGCCCCCCTACAACCCACCCTCACATCCTGGCACTTTCCCCTGCCACCGCAGGAACTGTAAAGCCTGCGCCCACACCTCCTCCCTCACCTCTATCCAAGGCCCTAAAGGAGCCTTCCACATCCATCAAAGTTTTACTTGCACATCCACTAATATCATTTATTGTATCCGTTGCTCCCGATGCGGTCTCCTCTACATTGGGGAGACTGGGCGCCTCCTAGCAGAGTGCTTTAGGGAACATCTCCGGGACACCCGCACCAATCAACCAGACCGCCCCGTGGCCCAACATTTCAACTCCCCCTCCCACTCTGCCGAGGATATGGAGGTCCTGGGCCTCCTTCACCGCCGCTCCCTCACCACCAGACGCCTGGAGGAAGAATGCCTCATCTTCCGCCTTGGAACACTTCAACCCAGGGCATCAATGTGGACTTCAATAGTTTCCTCATTTCCCTTTCCCCCATCTCACCCTAGTTCCAAACTTCCAGCTCAGCGTTGTCCCCATGACTTGTCCTACCTGCCTATCTCCTTTTCCACCTATCCACTCCACCCTCTCCTCCCTGACCTATCACCTTCATCCTCTCCCCCACTCACCAATTGTACTCTATGCTACTTTCTCCCCGCCCCCACCCTCCTCCAGCTTATCTCTTCACGCTTCAGGCTCACTGCCTTTCTTCCTGATGAAGGGCTTTTGCCCGAAACGTCGGTTTCGAAGCTCCTTGGATTCTGCCTGAACTGCTGTGCTCTTCCAGCATCACTAATCCAGAATATGATTCCTCTTAGCTCAGAATGTTCTATTTCACTGAAAAGTATTTTTCTCAGAATGAAATTTCTTCAACGTGCAAAGAGGATACAAGAGAGTAACAGGCGATATATTGACGGTAAATACATGGCATCTAGTTTTTTTCGTCAATGATTTCTAAAAATCGCCAAAATTTGAATATGCTGGGATTAATTATATTGGGTTCACCAATGGTTCTAATTAAGAAAAAAGCAAATCTGTCAAAGTTGCGAGTCCAGTGACTTTGAATTTTGTGGATAGGCATATGGAGGATAGTGGGCTAGTGTCGGTTAGGTGGGCTTGGATCGGCGCAACATCGAGGGCCAAAGAGCCTGTACTGCGCTGTATTCTTCTATGTTCTATGTTCTATATATTATCTTCTTATCTAGATGAAGTAGGTGAAAATGACAGGACTAATTCAGCTAAATTACAGACTACATCAGCCGCTCACACGTTGATAAGGTGCATTTCCACGTGAACAGTGAGGGTCTTAGAATTTCCCTCAGGACTGAAAGATCCATCTCCAGACACATCGTCAGAAATACATGTCCTGATCGAAAAAAAACGTAAAGTGTTCTGAAGACGTGGATTCACTTCCATGTATTTGATTGGCAAAATAGTGGCGAAGGTCCTTTGGAAATCATAACCATACACATCTCATTTTGTGTTAGTTTGTTAAGTTATCTAATGCCTGATTACAGCAATGAATAAAATACACCACAGTTAATTTCTGTGCTAGACTTAAACTGAGCAAAATTAATTGTACTAATGTGGAAAACTAACATAGTTGAAATTAATAAATATTTTAATTTCAAACTTCCATATTAAAAGTCTGTACTAATTCATTTTTCAGTTGAATAAAATGCATGCAGACCTGTGTTCTGAAAATAATTGTCTGAATAGTGTTGTATTACTCTTGCATTTAAAATATTGTCTCAAACCTGGGAATGCACCAGCGAAGGTGAAGGATTCCAATTGACCAACTGCACTCTAACAAAAGTTGTTCACTCAGCTGACGCGTCTCCTTGACGGGGTGTTATCGAGTCAAGTGACCAAGTTTTTGTGTCATTACACAATCTGTATTCATGACCAATTTGCCTTGTTCCTGACTCCATCTCCATGCGTTGAAGAGCACAATCTCCCCAAGTCACTCTTGTCAAACCGATCACTAATGCTGCAAATATAATGTACCACTGTTGACACACGTTCAGCTTTCACTTTATCCATGTAATAGTCTCCCAGAAAGTGAGTCTACGTCTGTTGATCATTCAGCAGCTTTTCTGGAGGGTAATTTGCTGTGGTGAAATAACTAATAAGTGATGAAATGAGCAGCAGTAATAACTGATCGGAACATTGTTGGAATAATAACATCGTAGCCAGTCACAGAGTAATCTCCAAACACTCCATCGAATGCAGCGTCAGCAGGATATGCACCGAATGAGATGCACAGTAGATCGAAGGCCCTCTACACATGTCCTCAACAAACATACCTCAGATAGGGATAATCCAGGGCAGAGCTCCTTCAGCATTGTTTCCATCAAATAATGCCAAGGAAGACAAAACATAATGTCACGTCAATGGTGTCACCTCCTTCAACGCCATGCTTCCAAATACTGACAATGCTGATTCATCATAGAGTACATTTGGATTAAACTGCCCTTCTTATCTTCCAGTCAAACACTGCCAGCGAAAGTATTCCATAAGATTAATATTATTTGAAAGAACACATACATAATACACATGATACCGAGTCTCATGAACTTGGACAAGCTGAATAAAGTGGAATGTGCATAAAGATTATACGCTTCGGTCTCAAGAAAAGAAGGGCACATTATTGCCTGAATGGTGACAGATGGCGAAAAGGACGTGGGTGCACTTGTACACTTGACTCTCAATGTTAGCATGCTGGGAGTATAGCAGGCGATGGAAAGGCTGTGAGCTTCAGAGTACAGGAGCAGGGATGTTTTGTGAGTTTTCGACAAGGCAATAGCAAAATTATATCCAGTGTAATTGTGTATAGTTTTTGATTCATTATCTGACAAAGGATGCTATGATCATGAGGGGAGTGTAACAAAAGTTTCGCAGACTGATTACTCTAATGGGAGGACTGGCATGTGAAGAAAAACTGAATCGATGAGACCATGTCCTCGAGAGTTTCAATGAATGAAGAGGGATCGCACGGAAGCCTGTAACAGTCTGAACAGAACGAGAACGGACATAGGAAGGAAGTATATTCCGGATATCCAAGGTGTCCACAAACAGGAGTCACGTTTAAAGGATATGTGCCATTTCAGACTGAGCTGAAGATGAAGTTCTTCATTTAGAGAGTGATGAGACAGTGGCATTCTCTGCAGTAGAATGTGTTTGGGGACACAGTGTCTTTCAAGACAGAGCTGGATGCCTTTATTAGGGCTAAAGGGATCAACGCGTACAGGGAGAGTGCAGGAAAGGGGTTCCTTGCTGGATGATCAGCCATGACCACATTGAATAGTGCAGCAGGTTCGAGGGGTCGAATAGCCTGCTGCTGCTCCAATTATTCTGTATCATTGACTATACCGTATTCTGGAGAGTTCTGATTTATAAGACAGCTTATCACTTTTGTAAGTGAACAGAGACTATTAAATTTGTAGAAACGTAAATGGCTTGCACAACGCCTGACGTGGGAGGTCTACCTTCTGTCTCTACAGAATCTGTGCATTCCGGGTCTCTACATAGACCGAAATGTTTTACTCGGTTACTAATATGGACAACGACATACTTAATTTACAGTACTTATATAATAAGAAGAACCATCAAAAGGGTATATTAATGAGCATCACAATTAGTGGTGTATTTTGATACTGAAATGTAAAGCTGATTAACGAAGATTGAAATATGAGAAAAATCTACATTTTTAAATACGTAAACATATGCAATTGCCACCCCCACACACACAGCGTTCACTCACAGAAGCTGACGCACACATACTCTGTGCCCATTTGATTCTGACACACATTCTCACTCCACTTTAGACCATGATGCACACGCACGCGCGCGCGAGCACACACACAAGCATAAACACACACACACACAGAGTCCCTTTCAGAGCCAGAGAGATACGCACAGTTTATCTGCAGATTCTGACACTCACACACTCTGTCCATCTCTGACACAGACACATCCACAATATAGATACAGTCTGCCTCCCCCGTATGCCCCGACTGATCCACACCCATACACACATACCCATGCAGACTGTGACACCAACGCACACACATAACCGCACACACATAACCACACACACACACGCACGCGTGCGCGCACACACACACGAAGACTCTAACACGCACACCTGCTGTATGTGGAGGCCCAGCTGTTGCAGGATAAACATTCCATTTTTTCTTGACAGAAACTTCAAAAGATGAGAAAGGTTGCAAAGAATTGTCAGTAAGTTGTGAAATCACTGCGATAGCATATTGGAAGAGAAAAATCAAATGTCCATTATGTCTGGGCGATATTGGAAGCAGAAGAGGTGGGAAAATTACACGGAGTTGACCATTGGTAACCTGTGGTCGTGCACAGGAAGAGGGTAACACTAAAAATGAATTAGAAATGCATATTAGAAAGATTCTGGATTAATCACGAGTAACCACAATTGATAGAACGATGTTTGCGACAATATCTTGAAGAATGAATGCCTGCAATGTAATGAAATCATTATCAGACTAATACTTTGAGAAACCAAAAATGAAAAAGGTTAGTAGAGATTTGATATTGTGAAATAAAATGGATTAATGAATAATTTGTGAGGTCCATGAACATAATATCAGATAATTATTCAGTGAGGTTGAATGCTGCCTTATTCCCAAAAATGTCATATATTCCTATTATACTGCCTTCTGTTTTGAAATATTAAACACTTCCATATATTGTCCCTTCACTGCGTCTGCTTCACCTGACTCCCTCACATCAAGAGTTAACTCTGAGAGAGTACAGTCTACACAATCAATGAATTGCAACCCGAACTATCCCGCAATTCAGAATTCCCAGTTTTTCCATTCTCAGTTTGGAAACTGAGGTGCTATAGACAGTGAATCAAGACCCTATTGCCACCTCTAGGAAGACTCCCGCAGTTTATTTTTAAAGTGTTTTTGTTGCAGACAGCGCTAACAGTCGGGCTGTTGGATTTTACATTCTATTATTAAATTGCTTTGGTCTTTCTAACAATTTTTCATCGAAGCATCTACCTGAATCCCCCCAGAATTTTATCTTCGGGCATATGTTTATTTAGCGTAATCTGGCACCATATGGTATTAAATTTCGGATCCAAATGCACTATCACAACTTGTCAGAGTTCTCACACATTCCTCTTTGCGCAAAGAACGTTTCCATTTAGGCTCATAGTGAATTTATAACGTCACACACAGGAGCCAGAATTAATAATTTGCTGCAGGATTCCGTGATCTAAGATAGGTTTATAGAATTCCTTTCGGTCAACAGTTTACTGAGATGTCACATTCCCATATTGTCAAGTTACATTTTAGAGACTTTCCTTCTTTTTATTAAAGTTTCACTCAAACATGACCGAAATGAAATTGTACAGAATTGGGCTGTTTGGTGAAAGAGTCTTGACTCATAAGGATATAACATTCAAACAGACCCTTTGGTCCATGTTCCCCATGACGACCAGATACCCCATTTAAATCTAAATCCATTTGCCAGCATTTGGCCTAAACTCTTCTCTCTAAACTTTTTAAACTCTATTCAAATACACAGCCAGATGCCATTGAAATGTTGTAATCGTACCGGCCTCCAATGGCAGCTCATTCCATACATGCACCACACTAACCCTGTGCACTCTAATTTTGGACTTCTGCACTTCAGGGGAAAGACCTTGCCTGCTTTCCCTACCCATGATCCTCATGATTTTATAAAATTGTATGTGGTCACCCGTCATCCTCTGATGTTGCAGGGCAAATACCCCAACTCTTTCAGTCACTCCCCAAGCTCAAACCCTCCAACGCTAACAACGTCTTCGGAAATCTTTTCTGAACCAGTTCATGTTCACAACATACTTCCTATGGGAAGGAGACCAAATTTGCACACAATAAACCAAAAGCGGACAAACTAATGTATTTTACAGCCACAACATGAGCGACCAACACCTATACTCAATGCACTAACCAATGAAGGCAAGCATACCAAATGCCTTCTTCACTACCCTATCTACCTTTACTCCGCTTTCAATGAACTACGAACCTGTACTCCAAAACCTCTTTGACCAGCAACACTCCCCAGGATTTTATTATTAAGAGTATCAGTCCTACTCTCATTTGCCTTTCCAAAATGCATAACCGCACATTTATCTGAATTAAACTCCATCTGCCGCTCCTTCTACCACTTGCCCATATGATGAAGATCCAATTATACTGTGAGGTAACCTTCTTCGCTGCCCACTTTTCATCACTTTTTTGTTGTCATCCTCAAACCTACTAACCATATCTCCTCTAATCACATCCAAATCATTGAAATTTCAAATGACAAAAGGTGGTGGACCGACCTAGAAACAATGCGGTCAGAGGTCTCCGGTCTGAAAAGCAACCCTCCACCATTGCCCTCTTGCTTCTACCTTCGGGTTCTGTGTCCAAATTGTTATATCTCCAAGATTATGGGGGCTAACAGATTTATGCAGCAGTAAATTATTTTTCGAGTAGTCGGTAGTGATAAGAATTTAGTCGAAGTTTCAGTGTGGATTCACAGAATGATGCCTGCGCTCAAATGGTTGAATTAAGGACAGGTTGGGTAAATCTGCTTGTGTTCAGAATATTGAGGGTGACATAAATGACATTCGCAAATTTGGAATATTATTCAGATTCTAAACACGAGGTAAGTGTTTATGAGCACCATCTTTTATTTTGGTTCATCTGTGGTGTGATGATACTGGCTTTAAAACGTGTATTCTGTCCTTTCTCATGAAGAAATATTGAGATAGAGGTACTGATCGGTCTGCTCAAAGTTATAAAGTAATAGCTTGTGATGCTTTGGGGTTTATCTTTAATTTGGAACAACAGAAGCAGTCGAATGGGTACAGGGTCAAAACGTGTGATGTAGGAAGAGCACAGCTGTTCAGGCAGCATCTGATGAGCAGGAAATTGGCGTTTTTAGCTTAAGTTCTTTCTCAGGAATGCTCGAAACGTCAAATCTCCTGCTCCTCGAGTGCTGCCTGATAGGCTATGCTTTTCCAGTACCACAGATTTGTCTCTGATCTCCACAATATACAGTCCCGAATTTCCGCAACATTTTGGAATCTAAGGACGGATACTGGTCAGATCTACGTCGAGTTTGAAAGGATCAAACAAAGTAAATTCGAGAGACGAATAGTGGTTTTGAATAGATTTAAATATATGACGTTCGTAGAGAGATGATTATTTTGTGGGTTTTTTTGAGTTCACTTCATGAATTAATAAGAAATCACGAGGAAGGGCAGAGACTTAAGACTGCAAGAGGAGGAGCAGAAATGGCAAATAATTATGAACAAGTTCATAATTCAAACGTTTGACTTCCCACATCAATTTCAGCCAGTCAGGGATAGAAATTGGGGAAAAGAAAAAGTCCTCAGATGGTAAAGGAAAAGGACATCTCATTGAAGATTGTAAAGATAGTTTATTGCAGGGTTTTTTTTTAAAAGAAATCTACGTGTGGGAAAGGGAAACAAAACAAAGCTAAAGTGCTTTCACTATAATATAGTAGATCCCATATAAATTTGCAGCATTGGTGGCTAACAAAACAAAAAAATACTTGGTAAGACGGCGACAGGAAAACAAGATGAGCCTGTGAGTTTTGTTGAAGTATTAAAGGAAAGCACAAGGGAAGACAAAAAGCTCCAAAACAATGCATGAGCCGGTCAGGGTTTCTTTTTTCAAAAGAAACGTTAAATCTATCCAAACTTTACTTGCGTGAGTCAGGAGGAGCAGGTGATGAAATCCAAATTTTAAGAGATGCAGGAGCAAGTCAGTCTCTAATAGTGAGAAATGAGGAGATACGTAATTTGGAAGCAATATTGCCAGAGAAAGTTGCAATATGTGTAATTCATAGTGTGCGAAGTAGTGCTTCGTTGTCTAAGGCGAGTTTGCAGAGTTTGGCAAAAAGTGGTAAAGTGGTGTTAGGAGTAATAAAGAAATCCTCTGCTTTGCAGATGCCGGCATGATATAACTGTATCAGTGTGGTAGAAGAGCCAGTGGACAATCTGACATCTGTGGTGTTACAACAGGCATTTCCTCGGACTTTTCATTATTGCGTGATAAGAAGGTCACAAAGTCACAGTTTGAAGCAGGAGGAGAAATAAAGGAGCAAAGATTAGAAAGTTGGAGCTCAATTGTTACAGTTCATGCTTGATCAAACGGTTGCTAAATAACAAGAACAGGTGGAGGACAAAGTGGATAATTTTAGTTCAGAGAAGTTAGTTAATAACAGCAGAAAGGTATTTTAGAAACCAAAGTACTTGTATCAGTTGTATCACAGAAGAAGAATCTGAATAATTTGCAGAATGCTACTACATTAAAAATGAAGCCGCAGTGCAGAAAAGGAGATTCAGGCAGATGAAAAATGGATAGAAAATCAACGAGTTATATTATTATTGGATTATAGATAGGAGGTATTGCAAATAGCATATGAATTAACTATAGGAGGTCATTTGGGAGTAAGGAAATCGCAAGCAAAATTACAAGAAAAAATTGGTCTGCACAGTATAGATGTGCTGTTGATTGTAAAACCTCCATAAGGTCACCCCTAAATCTCCTAAAGTCGAGTAAAAGAAAGTCTCAGCCTATCCAGCTTCTCTCTATAACGCAAAGCATCAATCCTCGCCTACATGCTATTCAATCTTTTCTGAACACTCTTTCTGAAAATAATACCATTCCTATAGGGCGTTCAGAACTGGACAAAATACACCAGAAGAGGCGTCACCAACGGTCTGTATAATCCCAAATTGGTTTCCCGACTTTTGTACACAAATGTCTGAGCAATAATGATGAGCATGCTAAACGCCTTGTTAAGCACTGTGTCTTCAGGACGGCGGCATGGTGGCTCAGTGGTTTGCGCTGCTGTCTCAAAGCACCCGCATTCCATTCCAGCCTCGGGCGACTGCCTGTGTGGAGTTTGCACATTCTCCCCATGTCTGCCTGGGTTTCCACTGGGTGCTCCGGTTTTGTCTAACTATGCAAAGGTGTGCAGGTTAAGCGGATTGGCCATGCTAAATTGCCCATTGTCTTCAAGGATGTGTAGATTAGGTGCATTAAACGGCGGTAAATTTTGAGTAATGGGGTAGGGAATGTGTCCGGGTGGGTTACTCTTCAAAGAGTCGGTGTAGAGTTGCTGTGCCAAAGAGTCTGCTTCCATACTGTAGGAATTATATTCTATACAATTTTCCTAATCTTCAAAGAATTATGTACGTGAACGTGTAGGTCTCTGTTTTCCATAAAACTTTCAAAGGTCCTGCGTATAATTGTATAATTCAATTCCACTGCTTACCGTTCAGAGTTTCGGGGAGTAATAGAATGGTGGCATTAAAATATTAAGTTCATGTTGCGGGTGTAAAGTCAAGTTGATCCAGAGGATTGAAATAAAGGGATCCATTTAAACTTTTTGCAATTAGGATGCACCTAATGAACCAACGAACTTCAATCCTTTCAAATAAGTTTTTCGGTATGAGGTAAGCAGGTCATTGCAACTTATTAAGAAGACATTTTTGAGTCAGGGTTCAGAGACAACATATCTTGGACTACGTGCCAAATTTTAGAGAAAGGTTAAATAGAATGGTAGAGTTGGTTAGACAAAATTTGAAAATAGCACAAATAGTGATTAAAAAGGAAGCAGAGAGGAACTCCAAAAAAAATCACAAATTGGTATGCGGAGGTAAATTATAATGCTGCTTCCAGTGCTCTGCGAACCTTTTAATCAGGGTTTAATGGTCATTATCCAATTTAAAAGAAATTGATTGAGATGAATTATTTGTTAAGAATGATATTATTTGACAACGTACGACGAAATCTCACAGCGTGTGTTGTGTAAATATTATGTAGCTTGATAGTGCAGAAAAGCATTTGGAGGATTTCTTATTGATTTCAACAATGACTGAAATACCAAAATTGATGATTCTGAATTGGAAAATCCTCAAATTCCGTTGGACGATGAAGAAGTTACCTTCCACAGAAAGATCGAAATGATCTGGAAGAGTTATTGCAACCATCTGGAGAGATATGTTTGAAATAGTTTGGAATGGCTGATCTCATTACGCAATATGTAGATATCGGGGATATAATTCCAATTAAGCAAAATCTTTATTGACTTAAAGCACTAAAAGTTGGCTCAGGTTCAAAAGGAGTTAGAAAACATGCACGGAAATGACATAATCTATTGCAGGGAATTAAGCTCACCCATAGTAATGAGGCCAAAGCCAGATGGTACCTATCTGGTTGGATTGAAATGATTTGTAGCATTAAATATGCACGCTTCAAGTTAATGTAATGTCTATGTACTGCGGTTTATTAATAGCGCAAGACATAAAGTTTAAAAATGAAGCCATGCTTTTTGTATTGATGTTTAATTTTTAAAAAGGTGAGGTGTAATGACACTTTGGTCTTAAGAGGTGAATTTTGTCCTTTCTCATGTATTGTAGAAACTGAGTGTCGGCTCTTGGGCATCCTCCTATCTCCCTCTGGATCACGACCTCATGGTCAAACATTTGACCTACGTGTCCAATGCCGTCATTAATCTCAATTTATCCCCGCAGACCTGCACAGCCTTCCAGCTTATATTTCCCTAACGTTGTGCAGCACGATTCTCCCGCCTTCCCAAAGTTTACAAGCCCAGGATTGCCCGGACAGACACATCAATCCGTGTATCCTGCACCAGGCTACTTATTATCTGGCGTCGACTATTTCTTGCCTTGTCCAATCTCCTCCCACATCCATTCAGATCATTCTCATGCTTTTCGTTGGTTTCAGAAGAAAAAGAAGTCTGAAGAACAGTCATATCGGACACGAAAATTTAACGTTGTTACTCGCAACGGATGCTATCAGATGGGGCGAGTTTCACTGGGACATGTTGTTTTGCGTTTTTAGATTCTCAGCATCCGAAGTTGTTTATTTTATTTCCTCATTTACATATCTTGAGCAATAAATTCTAGTACTCAAATGATCTCATATCATGCGACAGGGAATGTGGCATACATACAAAATCTGTTGCGGCTTGAAACGTTTAGCTGAGGCCAGGAGCAATCTGTTTTGAGTAAGTAGGAAAACAATGGTAAAGCAGACGATGTCAAATGGGACTAGATTTCAGAGAAATAAGAGATATTCCAAATTTGGAACGGGGCTTTTTTGCAACTTCAATGACAGGTGTATGGGAATTCTGCACAACACATTAATAGCTTTCAAATCAACGGGGAACATTGTGAAAGTGGGATGGTGATCCTAAACTGAAATTCAGATGGTTAGATCGAGGTTCTGTGTTCAGCCGGTGTCTGCAAGATGAAAAGAAAGACAAAAACACGTAAAACACGTATTTATTAGAATCAGAGTGATACCCTGAATATTACATCACCCCAAAGCATTGGAGAGTAATTTTCCACAAAGCATTTCTCCAGGATGATCCTGTTTTTCAACCAGTTTTCCCATCTCTCTCATGAAGTGAAAGATTCAATTGGACTAAAGGAATCGATGGATTTTGCTGCATTTCTGTGGGAGAGATTGGATGGACCAGAGCTTCTTTTCCTCTCATGCTCCTTTATGGATGTGTTGGTGTATTATTTCAATGCTTAAGAAGTTTAGGATGTGAAGTAAACAGGGAAGAGAAAAAAAAACTCCTGTGTGTCATCTGCTATGCATTCGGATCTTAGTGAGAAACGGATAGTGAAAGAGCACAGTGCTACAACAGAACGGATAATGGGCGGATGGGCTTTGATTCTACTGGAGGTGGATGCAATGTAGTGACTGTCATTGCCCATGCAGTTGTTGCTGGGGGAGATGATGACCTCGTGTCTGAATTTTAATCCTGAAACTTGGCAAATGCTCTGAGGACCAGAAATGTAATCCTGCCAGAGAAGGTGGTGGAATCTGAATTCAATTTTTTATTTAAAAATCTGGATATAAGAATCTACCGATTATCAAAATACTACTGTTCATGAAACACTTACATTTTATTTCAATACTGTCCTTCAGGAAATGAAATTTGCCATCCTCACTTGGTCGAGCGTACATGGACTCGAGACCAGCAGCAATTGCCCAGTGAAATAGCATAGCAATCTATTCAGCTATACCAATCGCTACAATGTCTCAAAGAAATAAATATGTCTGGATCAACTGACATTGCACCAGAAGAGGCAATAGCAGAAACAGCCATGTCAACCCTTCAAGGCCCTCCTTGCTAACATCTGGGATCTTTGGCCAGCATTGGGAGAGCTGCATCGCAAAGTAGGCAAGCATACTTACGGAATCATATCTTACAATGTCACGGAAACCAACCCTATCATCCCTCGATATGTCATGTCCCACCAGCCCAGCAGACGTTGTGAAGCAGCTGTCGGGAGGCAGTTGCCCTCGGATGTCCTCAGCATTGACTCCAAATATCATGAAGTCTCGTGGCTTCAGATTAAACATGGTTAAGAAAGTTTCCTGTTGCTTGCAACGTGTTTACCTTCCTCTGAACAACAATTAGAGGAATCATTAAGAATACAAAGTGCACAAAACATACTCTGGGTGGGGTTTACATGTCCACCAACAAGAGTGGCTCGACAGCAGTACTACTGACCAAGCACGTCTGGTCCTAAAAGACATAAGTGCTAGACTAGGGCTGCAGGAGGCAGTAAGCGAACCGAAAGAAGGAAAATCATACTTAACCAATCCAATCTATCTGCCAGCTGCAGATGCATCTGTCCACGGCAGTATCGGTAAGAGTGGCACCGCACAGTCCTTGTGGAGACAAATTCCCATCTTCACATTCAGAATGAACTCCATCATGTTGATTGGTACTATCGCCGTGCTAAATGAAACAGACTTGTGATAGATTTGGCAACTCAATCCATGAGGCTCTGACGGACAGCAACAGTAGCAGGGTTGTACCCAACCAATCAGCATGCCATTAGTTATTTCGATCATCTATCAAGCAGCACCTACTCAACAATAACCTGCTCACTAATGCCCAGTTTCGGTTCTGCCAAGGCCACTCAGCTCCTGATCTCATTACAGTATTACATGAACAGTGGACAACAGGCATGAGTCCCAGTGGTGCGTGACAAATTTTGACATCAAGGCTAATTCGATTGAGTGTGGCATCAAACAGCCCTTTCAAAATTCGAATCAATGGGTAGCACGGGACAATTCTTCGGGTTGAATTCATACCTGACACATAGGAAAATGGTCGTGGTTATTGGTAGTCAGCTATCTCATCTCAAAGATATCTGTGCATGAGTTCCTTAGGGTAGTGTTCTCGGCCCAACCATATTTAGCTGCTTCATCAATTACCTAACTGCCATCATAAGGTCAGAAATGGGGATGTTCTCCGACGACTGCATAATGTTCAACGCCATTTGCGACATTTCAGATACTGAAGCAGTTCATGTTCAATTGCAAAAAGGCTTGGATAATATCGAGGCTTGTGCTGACAAGTGGCAAGTAAAATTCGAGACATACAATTGCCAGATTAAGGCCATCACGAATAAGAGACATTCAAACCACTGCCCCTTGGCATTCAATAGTGTTACCATCGCTGAATCCATCACCATCAACATCCCGAGGTTTGTCATTGATTAGAAATTCGATTTAACTCGCAACATAAACACAGTGGTAATAAGAAAAGTTCAGACGCTCAGAATATTGCAGCAATTAACTCACCTCCCGACTCGGCAAAACCTGTCCAGCATCTACAAGGCACAAGTCTGGAGTGTGATGGAATACTCCACACTTGCCTGATGGGTGCAACTCCAACAACACTGATCAATCTTGACAACATCTATGGGAAAGTAGTCTGCTTGATTGCATTACATCCACAAGCATCTACTCCCTCCACCACCGACGCTCACTAGCAGCATTTTGTACCATCTACAAGATGCATTGCAGAAAATGATCAAAGATCATCTGACAACACATTCAAAACCCACGAACACTGCAATCTAGAAGGACACGTGCAGCAGATACATGGGAATTCCAATACATGCAAATTCCCCTCCAATCTACTCAACATCCTGAACTGAAAATATACCACCATTGCTTCCTTGGGTCAAAATTCTTCAATTTCATCCCTAAAGCATTGTTGGTGGACGAACAGCAGTTGTACTGCAGCGGTTGAAGAACAGAGATCACCACTGCCTTCTCAAGGGCAACTAGAGATGGACAATTACTGCTAGTCATCCAGCGGATTTTTTGAATGTTTTTTTAAAAAAAGATGTTGGACTGCTATCCGAGCTGTTGTCTCTGTATTAATACCAATCTAAACACAGGTGAGGTATTCGTTCATCACTGTCGATGGCTGAGGAGACAGCCTGAGAGGTGATGGAGTAGCCCCACCTGATGGAGAGAATCCATATTACAGGCAGCAATCAAGGAAGCCTGAACTGAGAGCTTTTCTGATTGATATGCAAATAAACACAGATTGTGCTCTCTCAATGCGGTAATTTCACCAGCACAATTTAAACAGGTGTTAATAGTGAGATGGAAGTACCTACACAGTATGTCCAGAATCTAAATAGGGCGAGGTTTAGACGCTATAAAAGGATTGAATGTGAATGTCTGGAGCAGAGCTTGATGTTTGCTGGCACTAACCTAAATGCAGTTGCCTAGAAAAGATGAGTTAATGTTTATGCTGTGTGCCTTTTGGTGGAGTTGGAATGACATCTGAGTCTCAGGCCAGCGAGTCTGCAATATAGTGAGAGTGACGGTGAAGAAGGTAGAGAAAGGATTGCTTGTCTACTGAACCTTCTTCCTGGTTTGCTATAGGTTCCACTCAGCGCATATGCTTTGTTTGGAATTCCCGGTCCGTGACTACTTCGGTGTGACCTTGAAGAGCTTGAAGGAATGTGAACATCTCCTGAAACTATGTGAGAAAAAAGAAGGTTAAGATTCCCGCTCTGTCCTGTCTGCGACACGAAGGTTTGTTCGGCCTAAAGCAGGGAAACAGTCCTTCCATCCAACCTTTCTATGCCGACCAAATTCCTAAACTCAAGTAATCCCATCTGCCTGCATTTGACCCATATGCCTCCAAACCTTTGTTATTCATGTACTTATCCAAACGTACTTTAAACGTTATAACTGTACCTGCATCCATCACTTTCTCTGACAGATTCACACGAACCATTCTCAGTGGAAAATGTTGCCCTTTGTGTCATTTGTAAATCCTTCTCATCTCATCTCACAGGTGTGCTGTGCAGTTTCGAACTCTCCAAAACTAAGAACACTGACAGTTGCTATTTACCTTATGTATGTCCCTCGTGATTCTAACAAACTCTAAAAGGACTTCATCAACCTGCTATCCAGCCTATTTTTATCATTCAAACCCTCCACTCTTGGTAATATCCTGTTAAATTATTTCTGAACATCTCAAGCTTAACAGTATCCTTCTGATAACAAGATGACCACCGCTGCACACAGCACTCCAGAAGAGACCTCACTAACGTCTTCTACAACCTCAACATGACCTCCCAACTCCTATACTCAATGGTCTGAGCAATAAAGTCAAGCGTGTTAATTGCCTTTGTAACCATGCTGCCTACCCATGATGAAAATGTCATAGAATTATCTACATGAAGCCCTAGATGTCTTTGTTCTACTACACTCTATTTATCCAACTGTTGTTTCCATGACCTCCTGCAGTTATTTTCCTGGTGTCTGAACTTTTTTTTCAAACATAATTATTTATTACACAGAGTTCTCGAGCCTCCATTTATTTCTCTACGGTAAACATTGACGTGAAATATTCATTTAGTATCACTCTTTCTCCAGAGGCTGAACACAAAGATGACATCTTTCATTTTTTAAGCAGCCCCACTATCTGTAGTTACTCTCCTGCTGGTAATTTACGTGGAGAAGCGCTGGATTATCCTTAACTTTATCTGCCAAAGCTTTCTCATATCTCTACCTTGCCTTTATAGTTTTAATTTTAGGAATTAAAATAGTGCGGTGAGGAAGGCATATGGCGGTATAAGGTATAAGGTAAATAGTGCGGTGAGGAAGGCATATGGCGTACTGGCTTTTATTGGTAGAGGAATTGAGTTCCGGAGTCCTGAGGTCATGATGCAGTTGTATAAGACTCTGGTGCGGCCGCATCTGGAATATTGTGTGCAGTTTTGGTCGCCATACTATAGGAAGGATGTGGAGGCACTGGAACGGGTGCAGAGGAGGTTTACCAGGATGTTGCCTGGTATGGAAGGAAGATCGTATGAGGAAAGACTGAGACACTTGGGGCTGTTTTCATTAGAGAAAAGAAGGTTTAGGGGTGACTTGATTGAGGTGTACAAGATGATTAGGGGGTTAGATAGGGTTGACAGTGTGAACCTTTTCCCGCGTATGGAGTCGGGTATTACAAGGGGGCATAGCTTTAAATTAAGGGGGGGGGTAGATATAGGACTGAAGTTAGGGGTAGGTTCTTCACTCAGCGAGTCGTAAGTTCATGGAAAGCCCTGCCAGTAGCAGTGGTGGACTCTCCCTCTTTATGGGCATTTAAGCGGGCATTGGATAGGTATATGGAGGATAGTGGGTTAGTATAGGTTAGGTGGGCTTGGATCGGCGCAACATCGAGGGCCAAAGGGCCTGTACTGCGCTGTATTCTTCTATGTTCTATGTTCTATGAATGCCCCAACAGTCGACGACTCCTTAAGAGATTCATTTGATCTGTTGTCTATATGCAATGCATGGTTTATATTTTAAAATTCATGACAAGAATTTCAATATCTTCATATTCACCTATTGTTCCCACTCTTAACAGCCATACCTTTCACTCCAACAGAAACATAAATGCCTCTTGTGACGAAGCTGCTCCTTCAACAAGGTTAGGTTGTCCTTGGGTTTTTCGTCAGGAAGTTGTCAAAACAAAGGTCCCTAAAAGTCTGAGTTTGAATGATTTTTGGCGCCAATTTGTTTAAAGCCAATAGACACTGGCTCATGCTAAAAACAACACTAGAATAATTAAACGGGAGTGGCCCGTTCTCCCAGCTCAGATTTTCTTGGTTTGGTTTCTTTTAACATGAATTGTGTGGAAACACTGCTGGAACTCAGAAGCAATCTCAGGTTGTCTCTCTCTCTCTCTCTGTCCCTCTCTCCCACACCCCCCCCCCCCCCCCCCCCGCACTCTCTCTTTCTCTCTCACCCTCTCTCTCTCTCTCTCTCTGAATTCTATCCTATAAGAACCTGTATTTAATTTTACCTTTAGTACCAAGGAGTGTTTTTGGGGATTGTTGCAAGTATTTTGGAACACCATTATTATGTGGATGATCTGTTGGAATTTCAGATGAAGCTAAGTCATTCGGTATTCTGATTGCTGTTATTTGTGTTCCCTTCGGTTAACTTGTAAATAAATTATGTTTTGTTTAAATCGAATTGATTTGACCAGGTGATTCTCTCCTGGAATATCCAGTTTACACCTACTTAAAACAACTAGCAAAGCCAGGGTTTGGGCTACCTTCTTGAAAGGTTCTGAGGCGAATGGCCTGATCCATAACAGACTACGGGCTCTTTGGAGGATTCTTTCTGCAGTTGCAAATTGGAATTAGAATTCTTGGACTCGAAGGCAGCGTGTGGTACGTGTTAGTGTCTTTTATTCCGTGTGTTGATTTGATTGGTTGAAACAGTGTTTGGGATATCAATGGTTCTTTCAGTCACCAAGTGTTTTCTGGTAGAGGACGAAGTGACCTTGGGGGTTTTACAAAAGATGGTTAAGGCTAAGCTGCGAGAATTAGAAGCCAAGCTGGAGCTGAAGTTGCCTCCTTCCAAAAGGAGCGGAAATAAATTACAGCAGTATCTCAGCATTTACATTTGCCAGAAATATCATCAGAATCTTCAGAGATGGCTTGAGTTAGAGGCAAAACACAAGGAAAGAGCAACAGATACGAATCAGTTTGCATTATAATTAAAAGCAAAAGATTGAGAAGAAGAGCATTTGGAACTTCAGAAATTGATACTTAGACAGGAGAGTTAGCTTAAAACGATGGAGGTGAAGGCTGAGATAAGATTAATAAGGAAGAGAGTGAAGATTAGTAAGCCCATGGCAGCCAAAGGCCTGCTGGGGATCTATTTAAATATTTTCAGTTGTCTAAGTTTTCACTAGCATTTCAACTACAGTAGGCATCAGTCCTACCGTGAATCAGCTCCATCATTAACAAGGACAAATTATTATTCCTGGAGTTGAGAATTTGTCCAGTACCCCGACCACGAATTCTAAATTTGCCTAAATTTGAGAAGAAGAATGTGGAAGCCGTTCCATCTCATTTGAAAAGGCGACTAAACAAATGAGGTCAGAACTCATGTGGAAGAGCTAAAAGTTAAAATGGCAAGATTAGCAGCTGAAATGGCTGATGACTATGAGTCGACACATATAGCATAATTTGGCTTCCAGAATCAATTGCATTCCATTAGGGATAGAAATTAGCAAAAAGAGAATTCTTCGGGGAAACTCAAAGGTTGACCGAGGTGAAGACTCAAGGATAACTTACCGTAGGGTAAAAAGGAAACCCTTGAAGGGGAAGGAGAAATTAAAAAGCTCTAGCAACAATATAAAGCATAAAAACCTAATAGTATTGGTGGGTTAGGAGAAGCACTAGGAGCCAGATGTAGGAAAATAGAATAAACCAGTAAATTTTGTCGGAGTGGTAAAAGACAGCACAGTGGAGGCTGGAAAGCTGCACCGGGATGTACAAGCTGGTTGGAGATTGGTTAAGGAGGAAGTGCCAGACCTTCTTAAACCAAATACTTGTTAAAGGTAAAGTTCATTCACATATGCCAGGAGCAGCAGGTACAGAGGTTACAACATTAAGAGACACAGGATCCTCTCAGTCTGTGATGCTGAAAGATGGGGAAATATTTACTTTTGAAGGACTGTTGCAGAAAAAAATACTCATAACGCGATTCACGGTGAGACAAAAAGCGCTCAATTATGTAAATTGAGCTGAGAGTGTCCAGTAAAGAGTGAAGAATTCGTGTTAGGAGTACTGTACAAACTCTCAGCTCCAGCAATAACATTTGTCCTTGCTAATGATAGAATTGATTCACCAGTAGGAGTGCTGCCTTTTGTGGTTGAAATGCTAGTGAAAACTCAGGCAAATGAACTATTGCAGGACACATATCCTGGAAATTTTCCTGACTGTGTGGTAAGGAGGTTACAAAGTCACCAGCTGAAACAGGAGCGATCAATGAGTGCAGATCAGAAAGAAGAACTGGAATTAGCACAGACACTGCTTGATCAGATGATTGAGACAACGAAGGAGCAGATAGCTGATAATGCAGACATCTTTAGCTCAGATAAATAAATTAAGTGACAGGAGAAAGATGAAAATTGAAAGCAATTGTTTCTAAAGCCACACACAGAAAAGGAATCCTGAATGTTATTACCTCAAAAATGATGCCTTGATGAGGAAATGGAGACCATCACGTATTCAGGCAAATCAGAAAAGGCCAGAAGTTGCCATTAGTTACCACTCGGGAGTTATTTACGTGTGAGGAAAACATAAGCAAAAATACAAGAACATTTTTAATGGTCTGGACTGCACAAGGATGTAGTTGAATTTTGCCAGACATATATACATGTCAGGTAATTGGAAAACACAGGTTAATTAAAACCCGCACTTAAAGTCCCTCCGCACGTTTAATAAATATTCTTGCTTTTTAGGAACCTTTTACAAGAGTCTTAATTGATTTCGAATGTCCCTTACCTCCAACAAAAAATTGGAATCAGTATTTGTAACAATAATGGAAGTGCCAACTAGATTTCTAAAGGCAGTCACATCACGCAATATTATATCGAAAAGGATTGTAGATGGATTATTCAAATGTTTCAGGAAATATGCACTACCGACAGAGATAGAATCAGATCAAGGTTCCAACTTCACTTCAAAATTAATCAAGGATGTTATGGGCAGAAAAGGTATAAAACAATTCAAAACTACTGCATACCTTCCAGACTCGCAGGGAGCACTAGAAAGGTGGCATCAGACATTCACGACCATCAAGGCTATCCAGATGATTGGGATTAGGGAACACTGTTTATGCTTTTTGCGATCAGAGATGCACAAAATCAATCGAGCAAATTCAGTCCATTTGAATTAGTCTTTGGGCATGAAGTGAGAGGAACGTTAAAATTGAATAAGGAGAAATTACCAAGGCAGAGTTCAGAGACCACTATTTGGAGTATCTGTCAAATTTTGTGGAGCGGGGTTGGCGGTGGTGGGGGGGGGGGCGGTGGGGGGGAATAGGGAGTTCGCTTAACAGCATTTAAAAGTATCGCAGCTTACAATGAACGAGGAAGCAGAAAGTAAATTTTAAAAATCATAATTTTGCTATCATGAATAAAGTATTAGAGTTAATTCTAGTGACAGGTGAACCTTTAAAAGCAAGGTTTAGTAGACATTACCAAGTCGAAAGGAAATTGAGTGACGTGTACTTGATAGGGACTCCAGACGGACAGAAATCTCACAGTGTGTGTCATTTAAATATGCACAAAAACAATTTTGACATGGAGGCAAGTAAGAGGAGAATGTGCGATTGATTACAAGACAGAGGGAAGAAGCTGAAGGGCTTTTTCCTGAAACGTCGATTTTCCTGGTCCTCGGATGCTGCCTGACCTGCTGTGCTTTTCCAGCACCACTCTAATCTAAATCTGGTTTCCAGCATCTGCACTCCTCACTTTTGCCGAGGGAAGAACGAAGTTCAGAGGATCCTGAATTGAGCATTTCCCAACTTAAATTCGAGAACGAGGAAGTTGTCAAAAACTGGGATAAAATTATTGAGTTACCTTCCTGAGAAAAAATCTAAATGACCTGAAGGAGTTATTACTGTCACATGGGGAATATGTGGAAATAAGCTGGGAAGAGATAACTTCATTTTTCCTTTTATAGATATAGTCGATGTCATTCCAGTTAAGCAACATCCTTCTCGGTTAACTGTCTTACTTTGACAGAGGACCGAAAGGAGATTGAACGCCTGATCCAAGATGACATTTCGAAGTGAGTTCCACTGAATGGAGCTCACCCATAGTAATGGAGCCAAAACCAAATGATATCCAACAGTTATGTGAGGACGTTTGCAAAATCAATGAGGTTACAAAGAGGCATGTATTCCCGATTCCGCATTTTGAAGACTGTGTTGAGAAAGTCGGACAAGCAACTTATATTTCTATGTTGTACTTGTTCAGAGGATACTGGCAAGTGTCTTTGTCAGAGAGAGCAAAGGCAATTTCGGCATTCGTAACGCCGAATGGACTATATCAATTTGACGTCATGCCATTTGGCATGAAAAATGCACCAGACACATTCCAGAGACTAACTAATAATGTCACTGCTTGTTTACACAACTGTGTCATGTATGTAGATGACTCGATAACTTTTAGTCACACATGGAAGGAACATTTAAAACGTTTATCAGACTTGTTTGATTGACTTTGGAAGGCATGCTTGGTGATACACCTGGCTAAAAGTGAATTTACTAAAGGCCAGGTCTCATTCCCGGGCCATCTATTGGACATGGACAAATGGTCCTGCAGGATGCTAAAACAAATGTAATTGGGGAGTTTCCCATACTGTTGCCAAAAAGAGCAGTACTATGGTTTCTGGGATTGAATGGACTTTATTGAAGTGAATGCTCCACTTACTGAATTGCTAAAAAAAGACAAGAAGTGTCAGTGGACAGTGAACTCTCAGAAGGCATTTGACAGCCTGAAAACAGTATTAACCACTGTCGCCATATTAGGCGCACCTCATTACGCCAAACTACTCAAGGTGGCTACCAATGCAATTGATGTGGGTCTCGGTGCTGTGCTCTTGCAAGAAGACAAAGAGAAGATAGAAAGGCCGATCGGGCATTTCTCTGGGACTTGAACATTTGTCAGCAGAAATATTCGACGGTTGAGAAGGAGACTGTGAACTTGGTGTTGGTATTACAACATTTCAATGTTTATGCTGCCAGTAATGTATCTGAGACAATCATATACACTGATCATAACACATTGAAGTTTGTGGAGAAATTTAAGGACAGTAATGCAAGACTGATTAGATGGAGTTTGTTTTTACAGCCAATTAATTTGGAAATTGTGCATTTTTCAGGACAAGAATACGTAATTTGCAATGCATGGTCGAGACTCGAATGAGAAACACAGATTTTTGGTAGCAGGAGTATAATGGACTGAGGCAGAATGTAATTGTACAAGTTTGCATGTTTATTGTCAGTGAAATATGTATGTGTGTTTTACAATACGAACTGATTTTTAAGGTGTTTTGAAATGAATCCATCTTTGGATGTTGATGACCATTACTTTCGAAACTTGATTGGAATGAATGATCCGCCATTAAAGGGGTGATTAACCAGTAGAGAAGTGGGGGTGAGGGTGGGGGGGGGGGGAAGGGGGGGGGCGGAGATTAAAGAACTGTGACAATGAAAGTTCACAGAGTTATGGAACAGGCCGGACTCCTCCAAACCTTTGAAGAAGGTAACCCAGACCCTAATTTTGCAAATTGTTTCAAGCAGGTGCAAACTGGATATTCCAGGAGAGAATCAGCTGGTGAAACCATTAGTTTCGAACAAAACAGAATTTGTTGACAAGACTACCGAATGAAACACAAAGGACAAGAAACAGAATATCGATTAACCTATCCTATCCTTTTATCTAAGGCGGGGGTGTGACGAAGCTGCTCCTTTAGCATCTTCAGATTGTCATTATTTTTTTTCTTCAGGAGGTCGTAAATGCACAAGTTCCGAGAAGTCTGAGTTTGGGTGGCTTTTGGGGTCACTTTGTTTACATCTAGAAGTCACTGCATCCGTCAGAAGGCTTCCAATTTGAAAAAAAAAACGCTGTATAATGAAAGGGGAATGGCCAGTGCTCCAGCTCATCTTACCTCTGGTTTGTTTTTTTTTAGCAGGAGTTGTCTGGTAATGCTGTTGAATTTCGAAATCAAATCCGGGCTGGTTCTCTCCCTCTGACTCCTATCCTGTAGGAAATTGTTTTTGAATTTACCTTTTGTACCAAGTGGTGTTTACGGAGATTGTTGCAATTATTTTGGAACTGAATAATTAAATGGGATGATCTGTTTTCATATAGGATAGGTTATTCGGTATTCTGTTTTCAGTTCTTTGTGTTTTATTCGGTAATCTTGTAAATAAATTCTGCTTTGTTTAAAATTAAATGGTTCGACGAGCTGATTCTCTCCTGGAATACCAAATTTACATTTGCTTCAAACAACTAACAAAGTTAGGTTCTGGGATAATATTTTGAAATGTTTTGATGGGTCTGGCCTGGTCCATAACACTCTGAACTCTCATTGTCACACTTCTTGAAGGTCCCCATCCTCCTCGATTTATCAGTCACCCCTTTATTTGTGGATGGCTTATTTCATCCAGGTTTTGAAAGTCCTTCTCCAATACAGTTGAAATTTACTATACTCCAATTAAGAATTTAACTTTTATGCAAGACTTATCCTTTCCACGGCTATTTTGATACCACTAGAATTATGCAAACTGTCACAAAGTGTTCTCATATTAACAATTCAGTCCTTTGCCCTGCCATTTTTCCCAGTAGGTCACCCCTCTTTCTATTTTCACTGCCACTTAGGAACTCCTCACACCCTCCAATCTGGCAGTTTAAAGACTGTCTAAATAGAACGAACAAATCTCCCCACCAGGATATTTGTCCCTTACTAGTTCAGATGGAACCCATACCTTTGGAACAGATTTTTTCCCCCAGATTCAAACAATACATAACCTGAATCCCTGCGCATTGTGCCACCTTCCCTCATTAGAACGCAGAACCTGGAGTAAACCAAAGATTACGACTTTGAGGTTCGTTTTTTAGCCTTCGACCTGACTACTTGCATTCCCTCTGCAAAGCCTTAACTTTTTTTGCTCAACTGTCTTGTTCTTGCCAATTAGTTCAAACCCTGGCGGATTCTTGCAAAATATACTTCAACCATTTTGAGGCATTCTTCACTCTAGCACCAGGAATGCAACGTAAATTCATGGACTCACGACCACAGCTGCAGAATCTCTTGTCTGTGACCTTGACCGGAGATTCCCCTATAATAAATAATCTTCTTAACCATGACAAACACCGCTTATCATATGATTCGTTCTTAGTGCCCTAGCTCGGACTACTACTTCCATTCTCCTCTCCGAGGAAACTTCAACGGTAGGCAAATCAGGTCATCTGTTGAAGAGACGAGCAGCCACAGACGGTGAGCCGTCTTCTTGAATCACATCAGAAACAGAGGGAAGGAGAGACAGAGAAAGAGACAGCTGCATTCACTTGATTCAAATCCAAAAACCCATTTTCAACAACTGACAGCCAATATAAAACTTTGCATCTGTATGAGCCTGACTCCAACGCTCATGCTTCTTTGACTACTTTAAAAGTAAAACAAAGCGCATTACTCGGCTCTCCATTGGGAAACCACCTCTGCACCAGATATACAACACGCCTCTTCAAGCTGTTCCACCAAATCTATGCATGCAAACTTTCAGTACGACCGTCCACCACACTCACTTTCTTCCGCCACCAAACAACTTGGTCTTCCTTCGTCAAAATTATGACAACACATGAACGATGACGATCACTCTTCCTACCACATATATAATTAGAAAATTAAGTGACTGTTATGGACCAGCTGCCCTCAAAGCTAATCCACACCCTAACTTTGCCCGTTATTTTAGGCAGGTATCACGGGAGTTTCCAGGAAGGATGCAGCTGGTGAAAACACTTAACTTCAAACAAAACAGAATTTATTTACAAGATTACCGACAGAAACACTACAAAACAGAACAGAATTTCCAATAACTTAACCTAGTCAAAAACACCTAAGTGACTATCCCAACCTAACGATGCTGTTCCAAATACTTGCAACAATCCCAATAAGCACCCCTTGGCACAAAATTTAAAATCAAACGCAGCGTCTTTACGGAGAAAGGAGAGAGAGGATCAGCATGGACCTGTTCCTGGGGTCCAGTAGCTTCAGAACACGACCTGACTGCGTTCAGTGAATAACCAGACTGCCAAAACCAAATCAATTCCGGTAAATCTCAGCTGGGAGAACTGGACACTTTCTTGAGGCGAAAGTGAGGATTGCAGATGCTGGAGATTAGTGTCGAGGGTGTGGTGCTCGAAAGGCACAGCAGGTCGGGTAGAATCTGGGGAGCAGGAGAATCAACGTTTCGGGAAAAACAAACCTGGGAGCCATTCTTGATGAAGGGCTTTGCCCAAAACGTAGATTGTCCCGCTCCTCAAATGCTGCTTGACCTGCTGTGCTTTTCCAGCACCACACTCTCGATTCCCTTTCATTATACAAGTGTTTGCTTTTATGTAAAACTTTAACGCCTTTTCCCTGAGTCTGTATCTATTAGCTAAAATAAAACTGGCCCTCAAACTCATCAACACCAGACTTTTCTGAGACTGTCTTTTACTACCATGTGTAAAAAAGGACAACATGACCTTGTTAAAGGAATGGCATCGTCATACCTCCACGATTAAAAGCATCAATATCCAAAGATGCCCGAAGTTTAAAACCCTTCAATCGTAAACTTACAGTTCTCTACAATACACATATAAATTGCACAAGAAATAATCATGCGAGCATGGACGACTACTTTTCGTTCCAATCTGCTTTACTTCCACCACCGGCCGTCACAGTTTCTCAAGCGTCAGCAATCACATCTCTTCGTTCTGCCTCATGCATAATTTTCAACTTGAATGGCTGTAACAACAACCTGTATCAAAACAGTCTGTCACTTTTGCCCTTAAATTGCTCCACAACTCTCTATGAGCTAAGTTCAGTGCACATCATTGTCTCAGATACGTTACTGGCAACGTAAACATTGAAATATTGTAACACCAACACTAAGCTCAATGTCTGCTTCTCAACTGTCGAATATTTCTGCTGATGAATGTTCAGTTTACTGGAGAAAGATCCGATAGGTATTTTTAGCTTCTCATCGTCTTCCAGCAAGAGCACACCATCCACACCCACACCGTTTACATCGATAGCCACCTTGAATGTTTTTTTTCGGAATTAACTGGTGTAGTGGCTAACACAGCTTTCAGGCTGTCGAATGCCATCTGACAGTCCGCCATTCACTTAAAATTCTTGCCCTTCTTTAGCAATTCAGTAAGTGATGCGGTTGCACTGCTGAAATTTGGTGCAGCCGCATCATCATGCTGCTCTTTTTATCGATGGTAGGGGAAACTCCCCAATTAGTTTGGTTTTTATATCCCGTGTGACCATCAGTCCATGTCCAATAACATGGCACAGGCCATGTGACTTGGGCTTTCGCAAATTCACTTTTATCCATGTTTGTCATTAAGCTTGCCTTCCAAAGTCGATCAAACAAGTCTGATAAATGTTGCAAATGCTCCCTCCGTGTGTGACTAAAAATCACCAGGTGATTAATATATACTACACAGTTGAGTAATCCGGCAAAGCTCTTATTGGTTCGTCTCAGAAATGTGGTTGCTGCATTTTTCATACCAAATGGTATGATATTAAACTTTTACATTCCTTTTGGCGTCACAAAAGCCGAAAGTGTCTTCGCTCCTTCTGACAAAAGCAGCTGTCAGTATCCTCTGAGCAATCCAACTTAGAAACATAAGTTGCTTGGTTCACCTTTTCAACAGTCTTCCAAGCACGAAATCAGATGTGCATCAGTCTTTCTAACTGCATTGACTTTGCGATACTCCACACATAACCGTTGGGAACCAACTGGTTTGGCACAATTACTATGGGTGAGCTCCAGTCACTGGAACTCACTTTGTATACATCGTTTTGGAGCATGCGTTCAATATCCTTTTGAACCTGTGTCAACTTTAGATGGGTATGCTTAAGAGGATGTTGCTTGATCAGAACAGTATCTCTTATATCTAGCATAGGTATCATTAAGTTTTACTTCCCAAGCTTATTTCGACATACCTCGCCATGTGACAGTGATAACTCTTTCAGGTCATTTCCATTTTCCTCTGGAAGGTAACTTAACAATTTATCCCAATTTTGACAACTTCCTCAATATCCAGTTTAATTTGGAGAATGCCTAATTCCGATTCCTCTGAACTTGGTTCCTCACTCAGTGCGTAACCAGTTGCACATTCTTCTGTTGTTTACTTTCCTGTCAAAATACCTTTAGTGCATATTCACATAACACATTCTGTGAGGTTTCTTTCTGTCTGGGGTCCTTTCCAAATAGTTCACATCACTCAATTTCCTTTCGCATTCATAAGGTTCACTAAACTTTGCTTTTAAAGGTTCAGCTGTCGAGGACATAACACGAACATTTCATTTCAAATACCAAATTTCGAGTTCTTCATTTATTTTCTGTACCTGTTGCATTGTATGCTGTGATACCTTTAAATGTAATATTTGGGTACCATCTGGTTTTGACGACGTTCACTGAGGTTGAGTTCCATTCGCTTCAACTCACTTTGATTATTTCGTCTCTGAGCATTCAATCTCTTTTTGTATCTGTGGCAATTTACAGCGTCACTCTTATAGGGATGTTGCATAATTGGAACAACATATCTTATGTCCATATCATACCTGACCATTTTATTACTTGCCAGCTCATTCCCACATATCTGTCCATGTGATTGTAGTGACACCTTTGTTCATTTTGATTTTCCTTTGGAAGGTAACTCAATAATCTAAGACATTCTTTGAGAACTTTTTGATTGTCCAATTTTATTTGAGGAAAGTTCAATTCAGAATTGGAGCATTCCTTCCACATGAAAATACTTTTTGTGCATATATTCACATGTGACACCCTGGCAGTTTTCGTTTAATTGGGCTTTCTTAACAAGTAATTTACCTCACAAAAATTCCTTTCGATGTGATAAGGCCCAGTAAACCTTGCCTTTAAAGATACACCTGCCACTTGTAGAAACACAAATACTTTACCTTCATTGGTAAAATTGCGATTTTTAATCTCCTGTCTGCTTCCTGTTTCAACACATGCCCTACATATTTCAAAATCTGTCCAGCCAACTCCTTCACTTTGTTTAATCTCTCCCTAAGCATTGGCACATAGACCAAATATGTAGTCTCCGAACTCTGACTCAAAGGTGTTCCAAAATCTAATTCTAATGGACTGATTTGCATCCATAATTGTAAAACATACAAATAGAATTACTTTACCCCAGTCCTCTGGATAGCCTTGAGTATAAGCCATTCATCTTGCCTTCAAATCAGCAGCATTGGCAGGTCCTGAAGGAAGGTCAGCCGCTCACTCACGACCGTTGGCATGTTAAAATTAATTCATCTCAAGGTTAGCTTTTCTGTGCATGCCTCAGTTTCCTCGAAATAGGAAAGCACCACCTCATAGCAGAATGCACAGGCTCGAGGAATAGAAGACATTGCTCCCTGAGGAAATCAAATGACGGTGGACCCACAGGTTCGGTCAATACCTGCACCCACTGAGGTGTTGCTGTCGCACTCCTGCAGAACGATGGGGCTTGGTTTGATGCTGGTCAGGTAAGTCAATGTGGAGAAAAAAACAACACGATGTCGATTTAATGCTGCAAACGTTAATGCTCCGAGTTTTTAAACATAATTTCGATTTCCTAATTATCAAAGGTGATATCAATGGGGGACATTCTGCGTCCTGTGTTGTGCGATATCCACTGGACACTCATAGGACTGAAAGGGCTGTCCTCTTCCACCCTGGGATTATTGCCACAGTCTGCTAACATCGGTGTGAGGATGAAGCCTGTAATCTTTGGTGCTCTGTCTGACTAAGGAGTTGTCATGCTCTGTTTCTTTTTTGGAGTGTTGCCACTCCCAATTGCCTAGGACAGCATTGCAGAGAAAGCCCTTTTGTTGCCGTGGGTAAGGGTTGGGTTTTGCCAGGCCTCTGTCGTCAAAACTATTCAGATGATTGGGATAAGAGAATTCCAATTGTGCATTTTGCGATCAGTATTGCACCAAATGATTCGACGAAATTCAGTTAGTTTCAGTTAATTTTTTAGCTTGAAGTGAAAAGACCACTAAAATTGATTAAGGGGAACTTCGTAAGTCAGCATTTAGAGACATATGTTTGAGAGATCTGTCAAATTTTCGGGAATGATTAAATTGAGCAGGGGAGTTCACTAGCCAGCAATTGAAAGTATGACAGCAAACAAGGAACCAGTAAATAGTCAATAAATCAAAATGCGCAATTTTGCTATGGGTGATAAAGTTTTAATGTTACTTCCAGTGGTAGTTGAACCTTTTAAACCAAGGTTTCATGGACCTTATCCAGTCGAAAGGAAATTAACCGAGGTGAGCTATTTGAGAAGGACTCCACGCAGAAAGAAATCAGAGTGTGCCATGTGAAAATGCGCAAAATGTATTTTGAAAGGCGAGGAAAACAAGACTGGAATGTGTTCTTGGTTACAACACAGAGGGAAAAACCAAGTTCAGAGAATCTGAATTGGACGTTCCTCAAATTAAATTGGACAATAAGGAAGTCGTCAAAAATTGGGATAAATTATTGTGTTGTTACTACCACATGGGCAGATACGTGCAAGTGAGTGAGTGAAGGCAGATTGTTACGGCATGGCGGGGAACACATCTGCTAATTGATCAAAGACACAGAAAACCTCATCTCGCTATGAGATCTGTCAAACTCTGAGTGACAGAGGACTCTCAATTTCCACTATGCAAAAAAAAATTATCAAACTGTTCTTTAGCTCTAAACGTGAACGTTAAGCAACAGCTGTTTAGAACTCTAAGCCTCCCCTCTCTTAAATGTTTGTTATCACACTATAACAATATACTGTTTCCATAAAAAACCCGATTAAAATTTCATCAACTTAATTTCAATACCACACAGCGGCTGTTGTCGTTGGTGTCAGGTTGCTTCTTCTGTGTTCTGCAAAAATGCTTCATATGATAAAGATATCTCTGATAGGAAGTGTTTTGCCTGGCAATGTCTCGCTGGATGGAAGTTGACTGTCTAATTTTCAAAATATCTGCTTCTCTGTGCCCTCTAACATCGGATCGACTGCTTGGTTCGAGGTTGGCAAAAACAATAAATTCAAAATCAATTGGGTTTTAGTTTCCTGGGGCATAATTTAAACTGAGTGGTTAAATTCGAATTTTTGTCAAAATAGCAACCAACCTTTAAGGTATCTGATTCAAAGCCAAATGTTACACATTTTCAATTTGCCAGTACAGACTGAAACTGCCTGGTAGTAATATGATAGATGCTTTTGAACCCTCGGTGCAAAACAACATTCCCTCTCTTTTAAAGGTATAGAACAGGCCTTCAACTTCGTAATACCTCCACTCTCAAGAAAATTAAAGCCTAATGAAAAGATGGCTTTATTTCTTACCTAATTCTTAATCCCTATTGCAAGGAAGTACGAAGGATATTAACCTAAGTTCATATTAGTTTCTACACACACAGACACACACACACACACACACACACACACACGCAAACACAAACACACACATACCTCTCCTTCGATCCTGACACAGACAGTATATCCTTCAACCCTGACACAAACACATTCAGTCTGCCTTCGTAAGATTCCTGCCCCCGCTCCACACACACGCTCCGCCTTAGAACCCGATACACACAGTCATTCTATCGCCCTTATACCCTGTACACAAGCACACTGTGTCCACTTAGATCCGAATGCACGCACGTGCGCGCGTACACACACGCACGCGCGCGCGCGCGCGCACACACACACACACACACACACACACACACAGTCCCTTTAGACCTTCAGAACTGGCATGCTTAGTCCCTTTGACTGTGACTTACACACACACATACACAGATCCTTTAACCACTAATATGTGAATAATCTGTCCCTCTTCGACCCTGACACACACAGAAATACATACTGCCCCCTTTCGAGAATGACACACATGCAAGCACAAGTTCTGTCTCTCATATACCCTGAAACACGTAACATGCATACACACACACACACACACAGTCTTCTGACACACGTGCAAGCACACCTTCTGCCTCTAACAGACTCTGAAACACACAACATGCATACACACACACGGTCTCCCACAAGTTGGACACACGTACGAATCTGGCTGAAAATGTGTTACTGCAAAAGTGCAACAGGTCAAGCAACACATTTCCAGCAACACATTTTCAGCTCTGATCACCAGCATCTGCAGTCCTCACTTTCTCCTTACACATACGAATATACTCTGTTCCCCTTAGTCTCTCTCTGTCTCACTCTCTCTCACATGCACATACACCTACACATTACATACACAATCTGTCAACTTAGCCCTGCCACAAACACAATCACTGTCTGCACCGCGCCCCCACTCCAAGACACTGAAACACACCCACACTTTCCTGAGACCTTGGCATGTATCCACACTGTTATCCTTAAACAATGACATGCACATATCCTGTCCTTATTAGATGCCGACACACGCACATAATCTGCTCCTTGGACCCTGCCACACAAAAACGCAGGCTGCCCCCAAACCCTGACACACATACACACAAACACACACAGCCTTTCCTCCGCAGACCGACAGACACTTACACTAAACAGACACATACACTGCATCCTATTTTCATCTTGACAGACATACACACACTCTGTCCCCCTTACTCCCTGACACACACAGAGTCCCCATTAAGACCCTCACACATGCATACACACACTTCTGTTAGACCCTGACACACACTCGCTGTGTTTGCTTTGTATCCTGACACACACACAAACACAGACACACACACACAGACACACACACACACACACACACACGTATGTACGCAACACCACACACAGAATCCCCTTTTAAGCTTGACACACACTGACACAAACTCATCGTCCGTCTTAGACCTTGATGCGTGCATGCACTGTTCCTCTTTCACACTGGCACACATGCACGCCACAGAGATGTTCTGTCTCCTTCACAAACTGACACACACGCACACACTCGCCCTTCGACCCTGACCCAAACACAATCTGTCCCCCATAGAATCTGACACGGTTGTATTCTGTCCCATCCAGATCCTGAAACACACAAACTCTGACCCATTGGACGGGGACATACGCATGCTTTCCAACTAAGACCCGGGGACATATACACTTTATCCCACTTACACTCTGAGGCACACAAAGGCACACACACACACACACACACACACACACTCCATCCCCCTGACACAAGCAGTCTTTGTACGTTATACTGTCGCAGACATTCACATATGGTCCCCCACAGAACCTGACACAAACAAAAACAGTCTTTCCTCCATAGACCTGACATACACAAAAATAACGCACACAAACACAGATTCACTTCGACCCTGACACGCACATGTTACTCCACTCGACCATGTTGAAGCATTTAATTCAAGCTCTCTTCCTCAAACTTTAACCCGGGGATCAATTTCTTTGCTTTTAACGAAAGGCAAATATCCTTTACTGTGTGGTTCGTATTGTCCTTTCAGTCTGCTCAATGATGACTAAATTTTTGTCGAAGCTATTGTCTCGATGTTTGGAAACCATCCTTCCATCTACCATAACCTTGGACCAAACTGGAAGTATTCGCAACAGGCACGTCTTTTTTAATCTTAGGCGCATATCTAATATTGTTTATTTTTTTCCCATCTAGTCCCCCTGTGGTTTTGATATCTTTAGATACTGAAAAAGCCCTTGATAGAGTGGATTGGAATTATCTAATTTTATTTTGGAGAATTTTGGTTTTGAAACAAAATGTGTTTCTTGGATCAAACTACTGCAAACATCACTGCAGGCCTCGGTTAGGACGAACAACATGAAGTTTGATTGTTTCTACCTTTATTGTTCCACGCAACAAGGTTGTCCTTAGGGTCCACTGCTATTTGTCATTATAATTGAACGTCTGTCTATTGCTGTATGGACTCATTATGATTTCTCTGGCATCATTAGAAATCATGTAAAGTTGAAGGTTGCCCTTTTGCTATTTGTCTCGAACGTATCTCTCTCCATTCTACCACATTCCCAGTCTGGAAATCCTTCTGTAAGATTTCTGGGTATAAATTGAATTTTAGCAAAAGTGAGATATTTGCTATCAATTAGCCCGCCAGGGAATACGTTCTAGATAATGTACTACTTAAAATTACCAACTATGGTTTTGTTTATCTTGGTGTACACGTGACAGATGCACTAAGCAATTTGCACAAGAAAAAGTTTGAACTCGTCCTGGTACGAATTAAACGAGACTTCAAACGATGATCTCTCCATAATTTGTGTGCTGCTGCTAGAATTGATTTCAATAAAATGAATATTTTCCCACTATTTTCTTATTTATTTCAATACAAATTTTTCTCCCTCTTTCCTTTTTCTGTAAATTAAATAGTCTCATTCTTCAATTTATTTGGAATAAAAAAGCTCCTAGGTTACGAAAACAGGTGCTACAGAGGCGTAAGATACCAGATGGAATGGCACTGCCGAATATTACGCTTTATTATTGAGCAGCAAACATTCGAAATTTCAACTATTGATTCCAATATGAGAACCCTCGATGCTCTCCCAACTTTGTTGACTATTGAGGCAAATTCCAATCATACGGTAACACTGAAGGCTTTATTATATTCACCTCTCCTTTCTTCAACTTCTACTTACATAAACAATTTAATTGCTTTATCCTGTCTAAAACTTTGGTTTTCAGTCATTTTCTACTAAGACGCTGTTGGCGGCAAATCATATTTTTGCCCCCATCTTTACTGGACAGTGCCTTTTCTGGTTGGGCTACGTTAAGAATAAAATCTATGGAAGATGTATATGTTGTTGGTGTTTTTGCTTCTTTTCAACAATTAGTTGATAAGTTTTTACTTCCTGAAAGCCCACTTGTTTAGATACCTCCAAGCTTGCAGTCTTGTCCGTAGTTAATCTTAGGTTTTTCCCACCCTTTCTAATGGTTATGATTTTGATATGTTCCTCGAACTTTCTTCATTAGAGGGGGCTAGTTCTGCTGTTTATTCAAATATTCGTAAACTATGCTCAGATTCTCTTGATTCTATTGGAAGAAGTAATTCCGGGTGATGTGTGAGATGAGATTTTGCAAAGTGTGGACAGACTTTCAATCTCTGCAAAATATTGTTTTATTCAATGCAATATGCTAAACCACACCCATTAGACCAAAGTTAGACTAACAAAAATATTTGAGGAGGTGTCTTTGTCCTGTAAGCGGTGTCAACAAACCTCAGCAAATTATATGCACATATTCTGGTTTTCCCCTTCTTTAAGTAGATATTGAACTGATATATTTGACGCCTTATCTAAGGTATCCGGCGACACTCTTACACCTGATGCTATTACTGCTTTCTATGGGCTGTCACCCTCTTTACCTAATATTCCATCCTCTAAAAAAGACGTGATAGAATTCTCTACCCTATTGGCCAGAAGATTGATATTGTTCAAATGGAAATCTCTAATTCTGCCTACTCATACACAGTGTTGGAGATGTGCTATACTTTCAGAAATTAGAAAAAGATTAGGTTATCGTTATCTGGCTCCTCCACCAAATCTTAAAATCTGGGGCACTCATTTTTCTTTTGTTATGGGTGTTGTCTTTTCAAATGTTCCAGCCTAAGCCATCTACTATTGCAGCGATTTTTTATTGTCCTTTTCTTTGCTAATGCAAGTATCTTATTGCTGGTTCAATTTATTATGGTTATGTGCTTTGCATATGTTTATATTTATTAGGGTTGTTTGTATTTTTTTTCTTTTTATTTTGAAGGAGGAATATGTCGTTTTGTTTATAGTTATTCATTACTTGTGATTGCATCTTGTTCTGCTGAATTTTTTTTCGAGAAAAGTAAATAAACTCTTTTTCACAAAAATTAAGTACAAAAAATAACATAAGAAAAGAATTAGATTTTTGTGCATGAAGTGAGAGGGCCTCTAAAATTGATTAAGGAGAAATTGGTGAGTCAGAACTCAGAGACCACATATTTCAACTATGTGTCAAAGTTTCGGGGATGATTAAATAGAGAAGTTGGCTCGACAGCGTTTAAGAGTATCGCAGTATACAATGAAACTGGAAGCAAGGAAATCAAACATTTGCAATTTTGTTATCGGGCATAAGGTCATTTCCAGTGGAAAGGAATTGTTGCGAATGGCGAATGGGCTATCACTTAGGGCTCATTTAGGAGTGAGACAAACTCAAACTACAATGTTTAGTGCACCTTATAAAGTTGATAGGAAATTTAGGGAAGTGAACTATTTGATAAGGACTCTAGACAGAAAGACATTTCACAGAGTGTGCCATGAGAATATGCTGAAAAGTATTTTAACAGAGGAGAAAAGCGAGAGGAGAATGAGTTGTTGGCTATAAGGATTCTGAATTGGACATGCATCAACGTAAATTGGACAATGAAAACGTTATCACAAATTGGGATATATTATTGAGTTACCATCCAGGAGCAAATCAAAAAGACCTGAAAGAGCGATTACGATCACATGGGAAGATATTTGCAAATCAGCTGTGAATTGAGCCCGCGCAGATGAACATATAGCTGCAGGCATGGTGCATGAGGGAGAGCTTTAGATATATAGCACATTGGTGTACCTTCTAGGAAAGCTGGGACCTGTACATGAAGTGCGGGCTGCACTTGAATCGTAGGGGCACCAATATCCTGCGTGTGAGGTTTGCTAGAGCTCTTTGGGAGGGTTGAAACTCGATTGACAGTGGGTTGGGAACCGCAGTGACGAAACTGAGTATGGAGTAGGTAGCGAACAGCCAGATACAGCGTGCAGAGAGACTGTGAGGAAGGATAAACATTTGATAGGGCAAAGTTGCAGTCAGTGTGATAGTTTTAAGTCAGTCTATTTTAAAGCAAGAAGTATCAGGAATAAAGGTGATGAACTTAGAGCATGATTCATTATTTGGTACTATGATCTGGTGGCCATCACATACTTTTGGATATCACAGGGGCAGGAATGGCTGTTGGATGTTCCATGATTTAGATATTTCAAAAGGAATAGCGGTGGAAATAAAATAGTTGGGGGAGTGGCGTTGTTAATCAGTGATAGTGTCAGAGCTGCAGAAATGGATGTCATCGAGAAGATTTTTTCGACAGATTCAGTATGGGTGGATATTAGAAACAGGACAGGAGCAGTCATTTTGTTGGGAGTTCTCAACACACTACACCAGTAGCAACAGAGATACAGAGCACCAGACTAGGAGGATGGTTTTGGAACGTGCAGAAGTAACAGGTTGTTGCCATAGATGACTTTAACCTCCCCAATATTGACTGGGACCTCGATAGTTCTCATAGCTTGCGTGGAGTAGTTTTTGTCAGGTGTGACCATGAAGGATTTCTAACTCAACATATAGATAGACCGACTAGAGTGGAGGCCCTATTGGATTTGGTGCTTGGAAATGAATCAACCAGATGTCGGTTCTCTCGACGGGAGAGCATTTTGGCGATAATGATCACAACTCCCTGTCGGTTCCTATAGTCATGGACAGGGACAGGAGCAGACGGTATAGGAAAGTATTTAATTTGGGTGAAGGGGGATTACAATGCTGTTGGGCAGGAACTGGGTCACTTAAATTGGGAACAGATGCTCTCAGCAAAATGCACGATAAAAATATGGAGGGTGTTTAAGGAGCAATTGCTGCACGTGTTGGATTGGATTATCCCACTGAGGCAAAGAATGAATGGTAGGGTGAAAGAACCTTGGGTGGTAAGGGATGTAGAACATCTAATCAAAAGGATGAGGGAATGTTGCGAAAGTTTGAGGGGACAATTATAAGACAGGGCTCTGCAAGGTTACAAGGTAGCCAGGAAGGAACTGAAGAATGGACTTAAGAGAACTAGATTTGGGCATGAAAAAGCTTTAGCAGATAGGATGAAGGAAAACCTTAAGACATTCTGCACTTCTTGAGGAACAAGAAGATCGCCAAAGTGAGGGTACGGTTGATTACAGATATTGGAGGGAACGTGTACCTGGAGTTGGAGGAGGTAGGGGACGTCCTTAATGAATACTTTGCTTCAGTAATCGCTGTTGAGAAGGATCCTGACGTTTGTGAGGACAGCGTGCTACAGGCTGGTACGCTCGAATAGGTTGATGTTTAAGGAGAATGTGCTGAAAATTTTGAATAGCATAGGGTAGATAAGCCCCCTTGGCTATTCCGGATGTAGTCGAGAGTGTGATGCTGGCAAAGCACAGCAGGTCAGGCAGCATCCGAGGATCAGGAGAATCGACGTTTCTGGCGTCAGTCTTTCAACAGGAATGTTCATTTTCTAAGTGCTTTTCCACCACCACATTCTCGACTCTGATCTCCAGCATCTGCAGTCCCTACTTTCTTCCAGAACGGATATACACAAGATTACTACAGGAGGCGAAGAAAGAGATTGCTGTGCCTTTGGCGATATTTTTGCGTCCACACTGTACACTGTAGTAGTACCAAATGATTGGTTGGTGTCAAATGTTATTGTCTTGCTCAAAAAAGAGAATAGAATTAATCCTCAGAATTACAAACAAATCAGTCTTACGTCTGTGGTGGGCAAATTATTGGAATGGATTCTGAGAGACAGGATTTGTGGTTAATTGGAAAATCACAGTTGTTTAGAGATAGTCAGCATGGCTTTGTGAGGATCATGCCTTACTAGCCTTATTGAATTCTTTGGGAATGTGACAAAACACATTGATGAAGCTGGAATGGTGGAAGAGGTGCGCATGGATCTTAGCAAGGCGTTTGATAAGTGTCCCCGTGGTAGGCTCATTCAGAATGTAGCGTAGCCTGGGAAAGAGGGAAATTTGGCTGTCTGGACACAGATTTCGCCCAACCATGGAAGACAGAGGTTACTGGTAGAGGGAAAATATTCAACCTGGAGCTTGGTGACCAATGGCGTTCCACAGGAATAGGTGCTGGACCTCTGCTTTTTGTAATTTTTATAAATAATTCGGATGAGGAAGTCGAAGGGTGTGTTCGTACGTTTACTGACGACATGAAGGTTGGTGGAGTGATGGATAGTGTGGACGGCTGTTGTAGTTTCCAACGAGATGTTGACTGGATGCAGAACTGGTCTGATAAGAGGCAGATGGAGTTCAAACGTGAAATGTGTGAAATGATTTTCAAAGTTTGTGGGAAGATTTGTAGCTCGGGTGCTCGTTGTTGTGGTTCTGTTCGCCGAGCTGGGAATTTGTGTTGCAGACGTTCGGTCCCCGTCCAGGTGACATCCTCAGTGCTTGGGAGCCTCCTGTGAAGCGCTTCTGTGATCTTTCCTCCGGCATTTATAGTGGTTTGAATCTGCCGCTTCCGGTTGTCAGTTCCAGCTGCCCGTTGCAGTGGCCGGTATATTGGGTGCAGGTCGATGTGCTTATTGATTGAATCTGTGGATGAGTGCCATGCCTCTAGGAATTCTCTGGCTGTTCTCTGTTTGGCTTGTCCTATAATAGTAGCGTTGTCCCAGGCGAATTCATGTTGCTTGTCATCTGCGTGTGTGGCTACTAAGGATATTTGGTCGTGTCGTTTCGTGGCTAGTTGGTGTTCATGGATGCGGATCGTTAGCTGTCTTCCTGTTTGTCCTATGTAGTATTTTGTGCAGTCTTTGCATGGGATTTTGTTCACTACATTGGCTTTCCTCATGCTGGGTATCGGGTCCTTCGTTCTGGTGAGTTGTTGTCTGAGAGTGGCTGTTGGTTTGTGTGTTGTTATGAGTCCTAGTGGTCGCAGAAGTCTGGCTGTCAGTTCGGAAATGCTCTTGATGTATGGTAGTGTGGCTAGTCTTTTGGGTTGTGCAGTGTCTATTGCTCCGGTTTATGTTTGAATAATGTATTATGAGCTCGGTCGCATACGTCTGCCTTGCACAATATTGCAATCAGATGCTTATGGGTGACATAATGAACTTTCTGATGATGATGCTTCTTTAATAAGTGGCGGCATGGAAGCACAGTGGCTAGCAATGCTGCCTCACAGTGCCAGAGATTCAGGTTCGATTAAAGTCTTGCGCGACTGTCTGAGTGGAGTTTGCACATTCTCTCCGTGTCTGCGTGGGGTTTCTCCGGGTGCTCGGTTTCCTCCCAAAGATGCGCAGGTCAGGTAAATTGACCATGCTAAATTGCCCATAGTGTTAGGTGCATTAGTCAGAGGGCATGTGTCTGGATGGGTTACTCTTCGGAGGGTTGGTATGGACTTGTTGAAGGGATCAATGATCAGGGGAGCAAAATGATTGGAGGGAATGCAAGGAAATCCTTTGTCGTGCAGTGGATGGTCAGAATGTAGAACTCTGCACTTGTAATGGGGGGACAGCAGGAAACCCTCATAACAATCAAACATTTTTAGATGTGCATTTGGGATGCTGAGGCATTCAAGGCTTTTGGTCAATAGGTGAAAAATAAGTTTAGAATAGCTTCGTAACTTTCTTTTTCCAGCGCAGATGCATGGGGCTGGAAGGACATTTTTCTGAGCTGAAAACGTCTGTGCCTCTAAAGCACGGTCACTGGTTTCATTCTCAGCATTTTCAGTCAACCAAGTTATGTTTGTTTTCTAAGTTTTGTTTTATTTCTGTTAGTCCAAAATCTTGACGTTCATTTCATAAAATCAGAGAATAATGCAATCTCTACAGTGTGGAAAAAGGCGATTACGCCCTCCAAATCCACACTGACCCTCCGAAGAGTAACAATTGCAAACCCATTCCCCTACCCTATCAGTATATATTCACCCCGGACTAATGCAGCTAACCTACACTTCCCTAAACACTATGGGCAATTTAGCATGGCCAATCCACCTAATCTGCACAGCCTTCAACTGTGGGAGGAAACTGAAGCACCTGGAGGAAACCTACGCAGGCATTTCTTTGTTTCCTCATAAATAGAAAAGCTAGCGATTTCCTTTGATTTTACATCACATATTCCATCTGCAGGTGAGAAATTGCAGCTGAAAGAAATTTATAATTTAAAATCTGCTGTTTGGATCCTACCATGCCCTTTGCAGAAATGGTTATTTTCATGCATGTAATTGATATCATTACATTGCAATTTTACCATACAATCCCTTCACTTCTGCAATTCTAGCCACAGCAATATTGAGATAACATCAACAGGTCAGGAAAAAAATGCAATTCATACCAAAATACTGAAAAACTGATTCGTTTCCTTATGAATCTTATTTGCGATTCATGGTTACTCTGCTTCTTTTCTTATAATCATACAGGTAATGTGATAACTATTGTGATCCTGTCCCAGGAAAAATGTGGTCTCTCCACATGCATCACTCGCTACCTGCGAGCAATGGCAATGGCAGATCCCTTAACTCTTATGATTGACGTGGTATTTTGGAGGATCAATGACCTTTATTTCCCGTTTGCATTCCTTTTACTCACCCCCGTTTGTTCTGCAAAGTATGCCATGGCTCGTGCAGCCACTGATTGTTCTGTCCGGTTAACAGTGACTTTCACTTTAAATCGTTTTATTTCCATTTGTTGTCAGAGGCTAAGGGTCAGAGGCTAAGGGTCACTGGGAAAACGGCAGCTGTGGTTATAGGAACAGTCTGTCTGGTGTTCTGTTTCAAAAACATTCCCTTTTATTTTACACTTGGGCCATACATCATAACAGACAACGTGGCCTGGGGCTGCAATTTTCATTTGGATTATTATATTACTCCGGCATAGAAAGCATTTAGCTTGATTGATCACTGTTTGACTCCACTGCTCCAAACATTCCTGATCTTCCTGCTCAATGCTTTGACGTGGGACAAATTGTAACAACCAGCAGAATTCGCTGGCAGCTGCGATAGAGCAAGAATGCTATGAATCAGAATGATCCAGAGATAGAGAAGAGAAGGAAATCCATCATTTTACTTTTCACTGTATCTGGAAACTTCCTATTGTTATGGTTGACCTATGTGATATGTTTCTTAATAATGAGAATTAAAAACAGATATTATTCAACACGTTTTAATGACTCGTTGTTTATTGTAGATGTTACCAACTTTATGCTCCTCATTTTGAGTACCTGCACAAACACATGTATTTCCGCAGCAACACAGAGCAAATTTAGGGAGCAGCTGAAGAATGGGATCAAATATCCACTCAGAATCATATTTACATTATTGAAACGATGAATTCACAGCATTGAAACTGCACTGTATCCCAAATCCCATTCTGTATTTTCTGTGTTCAGGCTGAACTCAGCAGAATCCTGTTCAGTCCCACACTGTTCGAATTGAAACACTGTCAATATCTGCAAAAGTCTCTGTTTCCTACCGTATGCGCCCGTCACTAGAATTTATTTCATACTATCAGCCAAATGGTTAATGAGCAATGTTTTCCTCTTAGTTAGCACTGCTGCCTCACTACGCCAGGAACCAGGTTACACTATCTGTGTCCAGGGATCTTCAGGGTTACAGGAATAGGATGGGAGTGTGGTTCTAGGTCCTTGAAATGTCGGTGTGGACTCGATGGGCCGATTGGCTTGCTTCCCAATGGTAAGGATTCTATTATTTCATTTACTTGGAATGTTCTATTCTACTGAAAAGCTTCAATCTGCGGCGAAAAATGTCTTAAGTGTGCAACGACGACCTTGGAGAGCAACAGACGATTTCTTAACGGTAAACCCATGACATTTAACATTGTCAATGATTTCTGCACATCACCAACTTGATACGTTCGTATAAAATATATTGGGTTAGCCAACAGGTTGAAAAGAAAAAAAGAGAATTGCCAATTTTGCGCGTCCGTGATTCTGAACTTTGCTTTGTGTGCACAACCACGCCCAAGTTGCTGCAGCAATAGGTGTTTTTCTTTCATTAGTTTTAAAAAGCTTCGTCAAAACACTTTGTTTAATTTTGCACAATTGCATCAACCTTCAATTTTGCACAACTCAACTTCTGTTAAATCCAGCAATTACATGTACACAACAAATTTAAACAGTCTTCAGAGTAGTTTACACGTGTGTCAGTAACTGTAGATGTATACAAGATAAAAGACAAGTATTTCACTATACTTTAAAACTTCAGTGGCATAGTCTGCAAGTGATGAATAATATATGTCAGTTATGAGATGTGGATGATATTCAAACTCATGCAGACTTATGTTAGGTACGCATTTTGTAAACTGATTTGTTTTAATAAAAAAAACTTTGTGCATAATTTTAAGGTTAGAATGTGTGGCACAATTCAATTAAAAGTCATTTAAATCTAAATGTAATAAATTATAATCAAGGGAGGGTGTGTTTCATTTGCATTGAGAAGTGTGTTTATAATCAAAGTACGGAACACATTGAACAGTTTATTGTCCCTTGTCTCAATGAAGTATACAGGAATGGAAGGACTAATTCAGCTAAATTACAAACTACGTCAGCTGCTCACAGATGCAATTCCACGTGGACAGTGAGGGTCTTGGAATTTCCCTCATCACTGAAGGATCCATCTCCTGAAACATTGGCAGAAAATCGCTTCCTGAGCGAAAAGAAACTGTTGACGTGTGCTAAAGAAGGGGTTTCAGTTCCACGGATTTGGGTGACAAAAACGTGATGAAAGTCCGTTGGAAATTATAACCATATACATCTCATTTTGTGTTATCTTGCTAAATTATTCTGATGTATGATTAAGTCAATAAATAACTTAAGTCACATTTACATTCTCTAAGATACCTTAGATGAGCAAGATTGATTGTACAAATGTGGAAAACTGATATAAATGAACTTTATTAAACATTACAGCTTCGAAGTTCCATATTAGAAGTCTGTACTAATTAATTTCTTGTTTTGAAAACAAAACCTGCATGCAGACTTACATTCTGAATATAATTGTCTGAATATTCTTGCCTTATTCTTCCATTTAAAAGATCATCTCAAATCTGCGAATGTACCAGTGAATGTGAAGGATTGCAGCTGAGCACCTACACCTACCCAAAGTTTGTACAAACAGCTGATGCTTCTCCTCAACGAGGTGTCACCCGGCCAAGTCACCAGATTTTAGAATCAGTAGACAACCTGCCTTTATGACTAACCAGTCCTGTCCCTGGCTCCACTTCCATGGATTGAAGAACACAGTCTCATCGCATCATAGTGTACATTTCAATGAAACGTGTCTTCACATCTTTCCAATCAAACACTCCCTGAGAAGATATTGGATAAGGTTAATATGATATGAAACAGCACATGCATCATGCACCGAGTCTGTCTGATGTCTGATTGACTTGGAAAAGCTGAATGAAGTCGAATCTGCATAAAGGTTATATGTTTTGATCACAAGAAATGAAGGGAAGAATATTTTCCCGAATTGTGACAGGTAGCGAAAAGGACCTGGGTGCCCTTGTACAATAGTTGCTCAAAGTAGGTATGCAGGTGTAGCAGACGATGGAAAGGCAATGGTAGGCGGTGAGATTCCAAGTACAGGGGCAGGAATACTTTGCTACTCTTCTTCAGGGCCTTAGTGAATCTACATCTGGTGTAATTGTGTATAGTTTTTGAATTCTTCTCTGACGAAGTATATTGCAACCATGAAGGGAGAGCAACAAATGTTCAGCACACTGATTACTCCAATGGGAGGGCTGGAACATGTGGAAAGACTGTGCCAATGAGACCATACCCAATACAGTTTCAGTGAATGAAAATGGAACAAACTGAAGCCTATAATTTTCTAACAGGACTAGATAGGGTAGAAGCAGGAAGTATGTTCTAATGTCCAAGGAGTCCATAATCAGTAGTCACAGTCGAAAGATTGAGTGCTATTTGTGGGCACTGCTGCCTCACAGCGCCAGAGACCCTGGTTCAATTCCCGCCTCAGGCGACTGACTGTGTGGAGTTTGCACGTTCTCCCCGTGTGCTCCGGTTTCCTCCCACAGTCCAAAGATGTGCAGGTCAGGTGAATTGGCCATGCTAAATTGCCCGTACTGTTAGGTAAGGTGTACATGTAGGGGTATGGGTGGGTTGCGCTTCGGCGGGTCAGTGTGGACTTGTTGGGCCGAAGGGCCTGTTTCCACACTGTAAGTAATCTAATCTAAACTAATCTAATCTATTACAAATTGAGATGAAGATTAATTTCCTTATTCAGAGATTGTTGAGGCAGTGGAATTCTCTGCCGTAGAAAGTAGTTGAGGCCTCTTTGAATAAAGACGTGGATGGTTTTCTTCGGGCTAAAAGGATCTAACTGTGCTGGGAGAGTACAGGTATAGGGTATTGAGCTGGATGATCGGCTGTGACCATATTGAATCGTGGCGCAAGTTCGAGGGGTTGAACAGCCTACTTCTGCTACCATTTTGTATGCATTATTAACCATATAGCGTATTCTGGAGAGCTCTGATTTTTAAGACGGCTTATAGGTGAACAGGCTCCTACTTCATTTGTGGAAATTAGAAGGCCTGCGTTATGCCTTACGTGGGATGTCTGCCTTCTGTCTGACAGACCCTGTGCATCCCGGGTCTCTGCATAGAATAAAATATTTTATCCAGTTACTAACATGGTCAACGACATATTTCATTTAAAGTAGGTATAGAATCAGAAGAACCATCGAACAAGTGTATGTATGGTCAGCAACATTATTGAAAATGAAATGCAATCTTGCTTAATGAAGTTTGGAAAGTGAAAATAAATATATCTACATTTGGAAAACCGCAATCATCTGCGAACAGCCACCCACACCCACCCACTCACACAAACACGCACACAAATATTTCACCCAAAGAAGCTGACACACACACACACACACACACACACAGACCTTTCGATCATAAAACTATAAATTCTGTGTCTTATGATCTAATAATCCACAATCACCTGAGGAAGGAGCAGCACTATGAAAGCTAGTGCTTCCAAATGAACTTGTTGGACTGCAACCGTGTGTTTCCTGAGCTATAACTTTGTCCACCCTAATTAACACTGGCTCCTCCACATCGTGGCTGATTTACGGTCAGGGCACCCTGACTGATGCATTCAGGCACAAACTCTATTCCTCCTTCAAACTTGACATACATACATGCATACACACACACACACACACACACAAGCACACATACGCATACACACACACCGCAGTAGGCACCACTTATGCCCTGATGCACACACATTGTCACACGCTGACCCTGACACACACATATATGCTGTCGTCATTAAAGCCTGACACACACACGCACAGTCCCCCTTAGACACTGACAAACGAACACACATTCTGTTCCCCTCAGAACATGACATACATATATGTTCTGATCTCCCTTAGAAACTGACCGACAAACATACATATCCACTCTGCTCACCCTTAGATACTCTCACACACACTGTGTTGCAATTAAACGCTGACATACACACACGTGCGTGCACGCACACACACACTGACAGAGAGAGAGAGAATCTCTCTTGGACTCTGTCACTTACATACAAACACTGTTCACCTACAGCCCTGACAAACATACATGATCTCACTTCGAGCCTGACTGATAAGCATACATGCACATGCTGTGCCCCTTAGATCGTTACACATATGCAAAATCTGTCCCCTTCAGACATTTACACATTCTGCCCTCCCTCGTCCTGAACACACAAAGGGCTATTCCCCTTAGCACCAGACGCCCATACACTTCCTCCAACTTTAGACCCAGAATGATGTACATAAGCATGCTCTGTCTCCTCAGATGCTGGCTGTGAAACACACACTGTACCCGTTAGCCCCTGACTGGTGCTCACATGCTCTTCCCTGTTGGACACACACCCACACACACGCCCATTCTCTCTCTCTCTCTCTCACACACACACGTACACACACACACTTCCACTTCGAAACTGACACACAGACACTCTATAGCCCTACACCCTGACATGTACATGCTGTTCCCCTTAGACTCGGACACAGATGCACTCTTTTTCAAAAATAGTCCAAAGGCCGCTTTGCATTGAGAAATCAATTCTGTATGGTTGCAACGCTTGCTTTAACGAGAAACAGGACAGAACAATTCCCTCTGAAAGGTACATTTCGTCACACCTTCCAAAATATTTAAAAACTTTGGGCTTATGTGATTGGTACGCTATACTTATAGAAATATGCAATCTCTGAGTATAAGCATGCAAAATTGCAGTACTGCAGTCCATCTCAGACCGATTTTCACACGGGATTGCTCCATCTTCATTCATCAAAGTAGTAACAACCTGTCTGAAATGATGTTGTCCTGCCTGCCATTTGCATTGTTTGAGAGGGAAACAGGTGCCAATGCGATCTGCCACTCATATCAAAGAACTCGAGGTGATGAAGAACGTCATTGTTTTTGAAAGTTTCAGCCACGGATTAGAATTTATTGACTGAGCAGAAAGGACTAATTGAAACAACGTATGATTTGTTGACACTAACACTTTATAAATTATTTTACTGACAACGATTTCTGCAAGTTTACAATCTTCTATGAATTGTGATTTAGACAATAGAATCCCGATAGTCTCGAAATGGGCCCGTCTGCCTTACAAGCACACACTGACCGTCCAACTAGTAACATACAAACACCCAGACCCCTACTCTACTTTCCTAAATTTACCCCTGACTAAAACAAGCACAGGGAGAAAGTGCAAACTGCACATCGGCTTGAGTCGCTCATGGGTCCCTGGCGCTGTGAGGCAGCAGTGTTAACAATTGACCTATGGTGCCATTTACGAAAGTTGCCTGAACGGGATTTTGACATGGTCCACGTTAGCGAAAGCATCGCAATATAACCAGAATGCCAACATGTTAACACTCCATGTTCATTCAATTTTTTTAACATAACCTGAATTAATATTAATTATAACATTTCGTTTTATGTAAATAGAACACATTTCGCCTTAAAAATGCACAAATTACGAGGAAAACGGGATACATGTCTTAGTAACCACACCAAAGCTCCAGACCAGAAAATAGGGAACTCACAAAAATTTCCATTCCAGACGTGCAAATATTTAAAAGTTTATGAAGGTGTGTACTGAACCTTTAAGCGAGAGTGAAAGCTGTGTTGCACTGAGAGCTTGCAGGCACATGACATGTGACTGACTAACAATTTCAGAGTGTACTGGAAAATTGAAAAAGTGTAACATTTGGCGGTGAAAGAAATACTTAGGTTTTGGCTGTTATTTTGTCCACCATAATTCAAATTGAACTGATCATTTTAAATTATGTACCAAGATACAAAAACCCAATCGAATTTGCATTTTACGGTTTTACCAACCTCAACCCAATGAGGCAATCTGATGGCTGGGGAGCAAAGAATTTGGGAGAGTTAGCCAGAGAGTCCGACTAACTGCCAACGTCAGAGGAACTGCAAACAAAACACTCTCTTTCAAAGGTACGTTTTAAACATGGGTCGGTGATTTGGACAGGTTTAGACAGATCCAGTCTGAGATTTTGACAAATTTGTACAGATTTGGGATACATAAGATCCAAGCAGATTTAATATCTTGACGAATGGTGTCCGAGATGTTTAAATAAAACGTAGGTGACACAATTCGTTTAATTTCGTTTACTTTTGTTTGGCTAAATTAGAAATGTGAGAAATGGCTCTTACAATTGGCAAAGAATTTCTGGAGTTTGAAGGTAATTCCCAAATTTACCAAGAAAGTTGAGAAAGAAAGAAACAGAACATACTTTAAGAATTCACAAACAGATGAGAATTGGTTTTAACCAAAGACATAAGCAAAGCTGAAATTGCAGAGGAGTTACACAAAGACTTAGGTGTGTCAGGGAAACAGGCAATGCAGTAGAGTTAGAATGCCCTTAAATGACAATTGAGGAAATGGATTAGAAGATAAACAAGCAGAGAAGAAAACAAAAGGGACAGAGAAACAACGAGAGAGAGAAAGAGAGAAGAAGAAAGAAGGGAAAGAACTAGAAAAGGAGAGAATTTGAACTCTAGACGTTGCCAATTAGTCAGGAAAGTGAAGTTACCTTTGGAGATGGAGATGGAGAGAGAAGGTCTGATGTATTGTTAAAATATTGCTACATGTTGACGAGAAAGTTGTCGAAGTTAACCTTGGTTAATTCGAAAAATTAGTGGAGTGGTCACAGGACTTATGGGTAATGCTGGCTCAGACTAAACTGGGAGGCAGAGCTCGTGAGGTATCTGCAGCGCTGTCAGATGAGGGTCAAGAGATCATGAAGACGTCAGAAAGCTATTTTGTGTGCTTATGAATTATTAGCAGAAACGCATAGACACGGTTCAAAAGTATGAAGATGGAACCAGATCAGATTTATGTTGAGTTCGGTAGAATTATGCACAGTAATTTTGATACATGGATGTGGATCTTAAAAATAGCTAAGACTGATGAGGTTCTAAGAGAGACTTTTCTGCTGGAGGAATTTAAACACGCACGTCCAGAAATGATAAGGATTCAAATGATGAACAGAAAGTTCAGGACCTAAGAAGAGCAGCAGAAATGGCAGATGAATACACATTGTTGCATAAGGCAAAGCTTAGATTCTAGCAAGAATTTAATCCTATGAGAGCTAGAAATTGGGAGAAGGGGAGTACTGGCAGTACAAAGCAAAGAGCAAAGCACACAGATAATTGTTTACTACGGGTTAAACAAGAAGCCCAAGAGGAAAAGAAACTGAAAGGCCTCAGGGGTTTCCACTGTAGTAAAGTGAGACATTTAAACTCACAGTGCCGGTCGTTCAAGAAAGGCGTTTTGGAAAAGATGTGGAAAAAGAGGGTAAGACTGTGGCATTAGTAAAAATAGCGTAGGAAACCTCAGGAAAAATTGAGGGGCCGCAGGAGCACAGCCTCGGCAGAGGCTGGTATGGAGATAGTGTCTGATCTCTATAAATAATTCTCTTCTGTGGCTAAAGTGTACAGTCTGTAATGGCAAAAGATGAACGCATTTCTTCACTTTCTAAACTGTTAAGTGAGAGAGTAGCAATTTGTGCGATAGATGGACAGATATTTAGCGTTCCCCTACGTAAGTTCAGTGTGGAATACAAATTAAAGGCTGGGGAAGTAACAGTGGGAGTAACCGACAGCGTAAAATTCCTGGAATTCAGATTATTTTTGGGAATGATTTAACAGGATCCAAGGTGGGAGTAACATCCCTGATTGTGGAGAAATCCAAGGAAGACCAGGGAACTGAGGAGGAAAAAGAAAAATTCCCTGGAATTTTCTGTCCTAACATGCTCCCAATAATGTAAGTCACAGCACGCAGCAAAAACTGAAGAGAAAAATGAACGAATTGATTTTTAGTTCGTAGGCACCCTGGTTGACATCATGGTGCAGGAAAATTCTGAGCAGGCAGAGGTTCGGTAAGATGTGTTGAGTCCGAAAGGCTCATGGACTGGCAACAGAAAGACAAAAGGATGAGTTGAACCTTGCTCAAGATCCAATTGGCCAATGGGCACAAAAATATTCAGGAAAATCCTTCGCAAGGTGATAAAAATGTACTTCTGGAAGCCAAAGCATCAGCAAAGACTCGTGGTGGAATGTTGTGCCACAAGGGGGGGGGGGGTAGGTATAGGACAGATGTTAGGGGTAGGTTCTTTACTCAGCGAGTCGTGAGTTCATGGAATGCCCTGACAGTAGCAGTGGTGGACTCTCCCTCATTATGGGCATTTAAGCGGGCATTGGATAGGCATATGGAGGATAGTGGGCTAGTGTAGGTTAGGTGGGCTTGGATCGGCGCAACATCGAGGGCCGAAGGGCCTGTACTGCGCTGTATTCTTCTATGTTCTATGTTCTATGTAACTCTTGAGACCCAACAGAGGATCTGCTGGGATATGTAATCACGATTCTGGTTAATTCAAGGTGGAGGGCGGCAGAAAATTGTGTTTGACAGAGTTGCTGCTTTCTTGTGGTATTTCAGGTGCTGGAGCTGTTTTCCTTGAAGTCCAGGAACAGTAGTTACTGTTCTATAAGCTGTTGCATTGTATTGGAACTTTGGGTTAAAAAATCAAAACAACGAGAATTTGCAAAGTAAACAGAGAGACAAAGTCAAAGATCACATGGTCAGTGAATCCAACGAGCATGAAACCTACACTGTTCTCTGTCATAGCAGTTAACCTGTACAGCTACTGTACAGATACAGCTCTTTGAGTTCAAGTATCTCTAAGCATCGCAGGGCTATAAGAAAAAAATAATAAACTGCGAAATTCACACCTCAACTTCGAGGAAGTTTTGTGGCAGAGCTCATAGAATGGGAGCTGCTCAGTATACAGACTTTAAGTGTAAACTTACCGTGTGTGCTTTTGTTGTAAATCTACAACAACGAGTAGAGCATGGTCTTTTTGGATTTTATGTTTTATTGGGATCTGCCTTTTGATAAGATTTGAACAATATAAAATATAGGTACTATTTTTTTTAGAACAGTAGTACTGTTATTTTGTGTATCTTTAGATTGTTAATGTGCAAATATGAAGTTTAGCAGAGCAATGTTTTCTTTCGATCGGATGTGGGAGATTAGAGAGAGTGTCATAGAACTTAGAACATTATAGCGCAGTATTGGCTCTTAAGTCCTCGATACTGCACTAACCTTGAAAGTAATCTGAAGCCCAACACACCTACACTATTACATTATCACCCATATATTTATCCAATGACAAGTTAAATGACTTTAAAGTTAGCGAGTCTACTGCTGCAGGCAGGGCATTCCACGCCCTTACTTCTCTCTGAGTAAAGAATCTACTTCTGATCTCTGTCCTATATGTATCAGCCCTCAATGTAAACCTATGCCCCTGCCCACCTCCGAGAAAAAAAGCTCTCACTGTTCACCTTATCTATTCCTATGATCGCCTTGTATGTCTCTATTAATTCACCTCTTAAACTTATTCTGACTAATGAAAACAGCCTCAAGTCCCTCAGCCTTTCCTGATATGACTATCGCTCCATACCAGGCATTTCCTGATTAATCTCCTTTGCACCCTTTTAAACGCTTACACAGCCTTCCTACAATGTGGCTACACCAGAGTTTTGTACAGCTGCAAGATGACCTCATGGCTTCGAAAAGTATCCCTCTGTCAACGAAAGCTAACACACTGTACGCATTCTTAACAATTGTTAAGAAGAAGTGGATGTATCTTTAACAGAATGAAGGACTTGGCAAGTATACTGAGTTCAGGAGAACTCACAAAGTAAAATTTTGATGAAGAACAAGAAGCACTGCTGAGTGGCCTGGACACAAAAACAAATTCGAATTCAGCCAATCAGTTTAAATTGTACCTGAAACGTATCAAACTCCATTTAAGTTTGAATTGTGTACATTGACAATCTTAAAAAATAATGACACAATCCAATGCTCTGGAGTATAAGACCGGGGAAAATTTAACAGTTGAGAGGAGATGTGCCACGTCTTAGCATGTCAGAGATTGCTTGGAAAAAAAATCTGTCTTAAACGTCCCTTTTCGATCAGTATCCTGTAACGCAGAAATTCCGAACATGGAGAAAAGAAGACGCAGGAAGATCCGAAGACAAGAACCTCCAACTGCCTGGTTTTCAGATAAGAAGTGTTTTTTTTTGTAAATTTAAATTGGGAGTTTTAGCGGACTAGTTTTATAAAGGGAAGGCAACAGATAGTTTAGAGAAATAAATTGTAAATAGTAGTTAGTTAATTATTCTCTGTCATATTTTAAGAAATAAAGTTGTTAATTTAACTTTAAATAGTCCTGGTCCAATTGAATTTTACATAATACTGCACGGGATAAATACTTTCTGTGTTGCTGGTTTGAAATTAAGCAGGAGAGTTTACCCTGTGCCGTAACGCAACCCTCTCAACCTGCATGGCATCTTTCAGATATCTATTAACAAGAAAAGCGAAAACGTTCTGCTCATCCACAAGACGAATGATCTTACCTTTAGTCCAGTACTCTGCATTCATATATACTCTTTCCATAGTGATTCACCTCACACTTTTCCGCATTAAATTCTATTTGCCACCTCTCAGCCCGGCTCGGCAGCTTATCTATGTCCCTCTTAAACCTGCAACATCCTTCCACACTGTCCACAAGTCCATCAACTTTGGTTTTATCTGCACATTTACTAACCCATCCTTCTCTCCTTTCATCCAGGTCATTTATAAAAAAAATGACAAACAACCCTGGCCCCAAAACAGATCATTGTGGTACACCATTAGTAATCAACTGCCGGATGAACATTTCCCGCCAACAACTACCCTCTGTCTTCTAAAAGCTCGTCAATTTCTGTCCCAAATCGTTAATTCATCCTCACTCCCGTGCCTCCGTATTTTCTGCAATAGCCTACCATAGGGAACCTTCGCAAATGCTTTACTGATATTCTATCCACAGCGTATAAACCACGTTATGCTCATCCACCTGTTTAGTCACCTTATGAAAGAACTCAATAAAACTTGTGAGGTAAGAACTATCCTTCACAAAACCTTGTTGATTTCCGAAATCAAATCATTCCGTTCTAGATTATAATAAATCCTACCTCTTATAATCCTGCCCAACACTTTACCCATAACTGGAAAAGGCGGACCAGTCTATTACTAACAGGTTATAATTCTCCTTCTTGAAAAAGGGTCAACATTTGCTGTCCTCCAGTCTTCTGGTACTATTGCTGTCGATTATTGTTATCGACACAAAAGACCAAAGCCAAAGGCTCTGCAGTCTCATCTCTAACTTCCCAGAGAATCTTGGAATAAATCCCATCCACCCCATTGCCGAATCAAATCACCCTCTTGCTTGTCTGTTCCCTCTTGCGACCTTGGAGCCTTATTTCTGACCTCACAACGCTCAACGTCTTGTATTCCCGAACTACAATTAATTTCCCATCCTTCTGCTGAAATTAGTTTAAACCCATCCGAAAAGCATCAGTAAATTGCCCCGCCACCCCGACACCAGGATATTGGTACCCACCTGGATCAGGTAATGACTGCCCTGTTTGTCATGGTCCCACCTACCACAGAAAGGGCTCCAGTTATCCTAGAATCCAAAACCCACCCCCTTCACCATCCCTGTAGCCACGTGTTCAACTTCTCTCTCTGTCCTTATTCCTCGCCTCGCTAGCACGTGGCACAAGCAACACATCAGAGATAACAACTCTGTTTGTTTTAGCTCTAAACTTCCACCCACGCTCCCTGAATTTCTGTCTTAAAACCCCACCCCTTTACTACCTATGTCATTGATGCCTATGCAGACGACGACTTGGAACTAATTCCCCTCCACCTCAAAGATCCAGAAAACACGATCAGAGACATCACAAACCATGGCACCTGGAAGGCAACACACCAACCTTATTCATCTCTGAAATTTACTAAATAACAACAGAAAGATGAAAAATAAGGTAGTTGTATAAAAAAAAACATATGCAGAAGAATGTGTGTGTCCCAGAATGTCACTCTCTTAAAAGATAAAGTCTTATTGTGAAAATAGATACCATCATATCTTTAGGTGAATGAAAAATGGCCAGAAGTCCATTAACTTGCATCACTTGTGGTTTATAGAAAACGGTGTTGTTGGTCGTGCTGTGTCACAGTGGTGAACCCTTCTGCTAATTAATCCAATCACCTAGAAAAGCTCACTTTGCCTCGTAATCTGTTGAAGTATGAGTGAGAGAGAATTCCGAATTAGACTATATTTTAAAAAAAACATCGATATATTCTTTATCTCTATAAGTGAACATTTAAAAAAAGCTACTTGTACGCATAAGCCTCGTTTCTCTTAGCTACTTGTAATCTGTCTCAAAGTCTGTAGTAACATACTGTACCAATAACCAGTCATATTAAAATTACATCAACTTAATTTTAATAAACCACACAGTGGCTGTCGTCATCGGTGTCTGTCTTCCATCTTGGCTATCTTGCGTTGTCTTATGTCTTTTACTGCAAAGATGTTTCATATGAAATAATACGCACGCGATAACGAATATTTTGAAGGATAGTCTCTCTCTAGATAGTAGTTACTCTCTGGCTTACTTTCAAAATGCTGCAAATATCAGATCATATCATTGTTACGATTTTGGCAAAACAATAACTTAAAAATCGATTGAATTTTCGTATCCTGGGGCATAATTAAAATGATTGGATGAATTAAAATTGTTATCAGGAGTGCACCCAAGTCAGCAATCTGTCTCACTTTTCAAGTTCACTCTGAGCCTGCTAGCTAATCAGATGACAAGTGCTTGTAGGCTTTCAGTGCAAAACAGCATTCACTCTCTCTTAAAGGTACAGTACACACTTGAAACTTCATAACAGCTCACCCTTAAGAAATAAATGAAAACCATCGTAATGAAAAAAAATTTTTTTTTTACTAATTTTAGCCACATTACAGTGAGATATCTAAGACATTAATCTATGTTCATATTAAGTCCTGCACTCACACACACATAAAACATTGGTATCATGGTCATTCATATCTGTACTCTATCTGTTAAATTCGTGATAACACATCTGCTATCCCATTCTTACGATGGGAACATGTACAATTCATAAATTAAAAGCCTGTTAAATAAACATTTCAACGAAATAATCTCATATTCTTGTCTTTAAATCATTCCAAGAATGTAAAAGAATTGTGATCTGTCGACCCAACTGTGTCTGAAACATTTTCCACCATATAAAAAATAAAATCTTGCAACTCAATAATTTCTTTTCGCTGGTAGATTATTTTCTCTGGTGGGAGTTGAGTTTCTTTGACAACCAATAGCTGAGGCCCTGACAGATATCTTTGTGGTATCCTGAAATACAAGTGAGCTGCCGGAGGACTGGAAGGTTGCTCATGTTATCCCCCTGCACAAGAAGGGTAGTAGGGATATTCCGGTAACTGCAGACCAGTGAGCCTGACGTCGGTGGTGGGGAAGTTCCTGGAGAGGGTACTGGAAGATAGAATCTATTTATATTTGGAAAGGAATGAGCTTATCGGTGATGGGCAACATGATTCTGTGGGGAGGAGATCGTGCCTTACCAACTACAGTGTGGAACAGGCGATTCGGCCCAACAAGTCCACACCAACGCTCCGAATTGTAACGCACCTAGACCCATTCCTCTATATTACCAACGTGACTTTAAGTGTCCCACTTTCTGGCAGTCAAAACACCTTTTCCCAGTGCCCCTCCTAAACCACCGGCACTTTTGCCACTCTATTTTTCTGAAAACACCTTAGAACTTTCATCTAATTTCCACCTTCTTGGGCGCCTTTTTAAAACGGGATGAAACTAGAGAAGTGTGCGCTTCTTTTTTGTAATGCAGGGTTTCCCCTTCTTCCAATTTCAATCCCTCACCAGATAAAATTCTTGCCGGAAGCCAAACTTTGCAATATGTACCAATGCATATTCATCTGCCGCACTTCACACGTCTTCAAATTTCTGTTCATTTACATGAATACTTATCTGTATGTGAGCTTTTAAACTCCTCCAGCAGAATAATCTCTCTTAAAGCTCCATAGGTCTTATTTATTTTTAAAACCCGCAGCCATCTATCAAAATTATTGTGTTTAATTCTTTCGAATTCAACAGACGTCTGACCTGGTTCCTTCTTTATGTTTCTGAACAGTTGTCTATGCGCAACTGGTACCAATTCATAAGAATTCAAAAAAGTCTGCCTGCATCTTTAGCATCTCTTGCTTCCTCTTCTGACAGCGCTGCAAAAACCTCACAATCTCTGCCTACCAGCTTAGTCTGAACAATCAGTACTCACAAGTTCTCTTCTTCAACTACCAAGCTAATCTTTTCAAATGAAATAAAGAAGGTTTCGACATTTTTCTCATCAAAATTTGTCAGTGTTTTAGATAGACAGATAGATGGATAGATAGATAGATAGATAGATAGATAGATAGATAGATAGATAGATAGATAGATAGATAGATAGATAGATAGATAGATAGATAGATAGATAGATAGATAGATAGATAGATAGATAGATAGACAGACAGACAGACAGATAGATAGATAGATAGATAGATAGATAGATAGATAGATAGATAGATAGATAGATAGATAGATAGATAGATAGATAGATAGATAGATAGATAGATAGATAGATAGATAGATAGATAGATAGATAGATAGATAGATAGATAGATAGATAGATAGATAGAGAGAGAGATAGATAGATAGAGAGAGAGATAGATAGATTGATAGATAGATAGGTAGACAGACAGACAGACAGACAGATAGATAGATAGATAGATAGATAGATAGATAGATAGATAGATAGATAGATAGATAGATAGATAGATAGATAGATAGATAGATAGATAGATAGATAGATAGATAGATAGATAGATAGATAGATAGATAGAGCACTACCTTCTGTCTTCACCTCCATCTTGATAACTTGACATTCCTGACTAATCCGCAACTTCTGAAGTTTAAATTCTCTCTGCCTTCCTCTTTCGTTTCTCTCTTTCTCTTTATTCTCTCTTTGTTTCTCTCTCCACATTGTTTCTTCTCCCTCTGCTCAGAAAATAACTTTCTCTCTCTTTCTTTTCCACTCTCTTGTTCTTCTCTCTCTTTCTCTCTTCTCCCTCTTTTCCTTTCTTTATCTTTTAACCCCATTTTCCTCAATTGCAATTTAAGTTTTTTTTTTCTCATTCTAATGCACTAATCTATTTCTCTGATACACCTATGTGCTTGACTAACTCCCTTACAAATTCCGTGTTACTTTTGACCTTGGTTAACCCAATTCTACCCTCTTTGCTAATCCTAAAGTTTATGACGTGCTTCTGTCTTTCTAAACTTTCGTGTCAATTTTGGGAATCATCTTCAAACTCCAGATACTCTATAGCAATCCTAAGAGTCATTCCTCTCACTGTTAATTGAACCCAAACCAAGTAACCAAAATTAACCTAATTCTCTCTTCTATGTTTTATCTGAAGATCTAACATACTAATCAGTAAGTATTTAAATCTGCTGGGATCTTTCCTAGCACAAATCTTTTCAAATCTGTCAAAAATCTCTGTGTGGATCTATCTAAACCTGTTCAAATAACGGATTCGAACCTCCAAACTGTAACAACATGGCGCTGAACCCTTCTGTTAATTACACCAAACCCCAGAAAAGGTTACCTTGCCTAATATTTGTTAAAGTATGAGTGAGCGAGAACTCCAAAATTTCACTATCTAAAGAAAAAAATTCAATTTAATTTTGACTCTGAACGTGAACATTAAGCAGCTACTTACAACTCTAAGTCTCCTTTCTCTTAATTGCTTGTTACCTGCCTTCAACTGTTTTACAGTATAAATTACATCAACTTAATTTCAAAACTATGTAGCAGCTGTCATCATCAGTGTCTGTCTTCCGCTGGCTGAAGATTTCCCTGCATCACCGTCTGTCGTTTACTCCAAAGATGTTTCATATGAAAAGGTACCTTTGAGAGAAAATGTTTTGAAGGGCTGCCTCTCTCTAGATGACATCTACTCTCTCCCTAACTTTCAAAATGCCTGCTTCTGAAAATCCCAAACATTGTATTGTCTCATTGGTTCGATGTATCTCAAGCAATAAATTCAAAATCAATTGGATTTTAATATTCTGGGGTATAATTTAAACTGTTTGAAGCAGCGATCAATCCAGCTAAATGCTGTCAATGCAGTTTTCGTGTAGTATTCTGCTTTCCAATTATAACCCCAGGCTAGAGTTTTGATTGCAATCAACGGTTCGAGTGCAAAGAAGCAGGGAATCTTATTGAAACAGACGAGGAGACAGACGGTTCCTATAACCATTGTTACAGTTTCCTTGGTGCAATATCTGACTCTCAACTTATGGCAACAAATGTTAATAAATCGCTGAAAAGTGAAAATGACTGTTAACCAGACAGAAATGTTGGTGGCTGCATGGACCAGTAAGAAGTTCAGAGCAAACAGACCAAATCATTAATCCTGCGCAATAGCGCGTCAGTGATAAGAGTCAGTAGATCTGACAAGTCATTGTTCGCACATAGTCAGTTACACACTTGGAGAGACCACATTTCCCCTGGACAGGACCACAATAGTTATCGCATTAGCTGCAAAAGGATAAGAAACAGAAACTTCAAATCAACCATCATAATTATAAGAAACGAGCTCGCTACAATCTGAAATGTAATTCAGTTCACGATTTGGTGATGAGTTCTGAATATTACTGTAACAAGAATTGGACAAATGAAGTGGTAATCATATAATGTTCAATCAAAACAAATGATACACATTTGCGTCAAATAGACACCCTCAGTAAAGACCATGGAACTGTGTAAATAGCTTTATTTTAAGCTTCCTGAATCTGATATCTTTTACCAACAATTGAAACGTCTATTATTAGTCCAGTGGCATTACCAGGAAATGGCTGACTAGTTTTCTCTGCTATTGGAAGAGCAGAGATGTATTAAGCTTGTAGTCATTGTAGGAAAGCCAAAAAAGTAGGAAAACGATAACTAGACTCTTCATATCTGACTGCAAGTTCATCCCATTCCAGGGCAGATTTCCTGAAAAATGGCACAGTGTACAGTTTACAGACGTTCTGACTCACGCATTTTCTGGAAGAGAAAAGTTGTCTATCTCCCTCACGATTCTGTCACCTCTCAAAGCTGTATTCCTTTTTGCATTGTCTACTTCAATGGTGTATTGTATCATAGTGTACTGGTCAGTTAGATCACAAAACTCGGAGTGCTCACAGATGATTTCGAAACTCTGCAGTACTACCAGATCCATTCGTAAACATTGGTGCTCAAGTTAATGTCACACAGGAAGGGGAGGCTCCACAAATAACTCAATGACGGAAGAACAGACCATAACAGTGCAAAAGATGAGGAAATTGTAACAATCTTCATTCAGAAGTACTGAGTAGATGAGACATTCTGACTTCCTTCGCAGGTGCCCAGCTTCACAGCTGCAATCCTTGAACTTATTCGAATCGCTCCAAATGATATTTTAAAATGTGGTTCAAACAGAGAATACTGCAAAATCTATGGACACTGACAGTATTCCTGCAAAAGTACTGAAGACCTGTGTTCCAGAACTCGCCACAGGCCTTTCAATACGATTCCAGTTCAGTTGAACATTGGTATTTTCCCAACAAAAAAATGAAAAACTGACAGATGTGGCGTGTTGAGAAAAAGGAGTTCATATTGTGCCCGAGAAAACACTGCCCTAATAGTTGATGATGAATAAAGTGACGGAAGGTGCCATTAACAGTGCTCTGAACTTCACCTGCTTAGCAAGAACATATTCGGGGCACCCAGTTCGGGTTATTACGTCTCCACAGAGTTTCTGGCCTCATTTCAGCCTTTGTTCAAACACGGATAAAAGAGCAGAATACGGAGATTAGGTGTGCTTGACAGCCTTGGCATCAAGGTCTTTTTTGACTGACTGCAACATCAAGTAACTTAAGGGAATCTTGAATCAATGGGAATCGGAAAGAAGTTGGAGTTACTCACCTAAAGGAAGGTTAGTGACATTTCCAGGACATCTGTACAGAAGTTAGCCAGAGCAGTGCCCGATGCCCAAATGACCTTCCCTGCATCATATCATAAATCGGAATATTCGCCAGTGATGGCGCAGTGTTCAGCAGCTTTCACGAGTCTACAGATACTGCAGCAGACCCTGTTCGAAGGCAAGAAGCCCAGGACGTTGTGATACAGCCGTTTGGGTTTTCAGACTATTTACGTTATTGTATATTCTGTTCATGTTTCATTTGGTAGATAATAAGAAACTCTATTTTCTTTAAAACTGAACGGTTTCACCATCTGTTCCACCCTTGGAATATCCACATTAAACCTGCCGAAAACAAGTAATAAATTTAGTGTCTGATCTACCTTCTTAAAATGTTTTGAAGTGGTCTGGCCTGCTCCATTACAACAGGACATACCATTGGATTCGCAACACATCCACAGACATCCACTCCTTCAAGCATGAATGTTCATTATCGGCAGTGTGTGCTATCGACAAAATGCACTGCAGTAGTTCACTTGGAAAACACCTTTCAAACCGAAGACCACATCAACCTGAAAGGACAAGGGTATACTTGAAAGTATCTCGCATTATTTTCAGTGTGGATGAGTCATAATCTGGAAACTACCCCCCTCCCCCTCACCTGCAACGTGGGGCTTCCAACAGCACATGGACTGCAGCACATTCAGAACGCAGCTCACTATCACCTTCTAGGAATGGACATTGATTGCTTACCAGTGAGTGATGCTTATGTGAATGAATACTCTTTCCTCCCATCAAGCCGACAGAATGCTGTATCCCTTCCAACACTGCAAATATTAAGGTTCCTGTGCTCATGTCATTTGGCTGCTCTTAACTGCTTTACTAATCATTACGCTCTCTGATTCTTACCAGTAACCTAACGGAAAGGAAGTATCTTGAGGAGTGTTACAGTGGTGAGAGATTTCCCTTTGCTAAATTCCAGAGCCCTAATCCTTAAAGCATCATCCTCATGCTCTGAATAACCTTAACATCATCCAGAACAAAGCAAATATCTTAATTTGAACCACATTCACAAACATACACACACTCGAACTCTGATAATCAATAGCAGCAAGGAGCACCATCTGCAAGATGCACTGGAAAAACAAAAAGCAATCACTAAGCTATATTAGACAGGGCGTTCTAAAATTATACAATATTCATCTGGACCAAGAAGAGCAAGAGATAAACGGTGAACCCGCAACGAAAGATTCCCCAAAAATTCACTTATCATCCTAACGTGGAAATATGTCACCATTCCTTCAGTGTTGTTGAGTCAAAACCTTGGAAATATGTCACTAACATTATGTACTTGGCAATAGAAAATAGGCAGGAAGGTTTCAAGATGGCAGCTTACCATTACATTTTCAAGGGCAATGGTGAATTATAAATAAATTCTGGCCGAACCTTTGTCATCCACATTTCCTGAATGATTAAAACGAAAGTAGATCAACTGGAAGCAGTTTCTTGGTCTTCACAATTCCAGGTCAGTTCCACATTTGAAATACGTCCATATCACCAGCCTCAAATGTCTGACCACAAAGTCTGTGTTACCTCATCTTTATTTAAACATTTTAATCCTGGCGATCATTCTGTGAATCTGCAGCAGAAACTCCACGACCACCTTCAGCGTGTCCACACAATATCCACTTTACTATTGCCCAAAATTGTAACCCCTAAAGCTCTGACAAACGCACAGCTGCAATTCTGTCTTCCTTCATAACCTCTGTGTGAGACGTTTGGTAAACGCACAGAAACACTGCAATGGAACTTTACAATGTGGAATCTGAGATCTTACACATTGTTTACTGCAGATCATTGTATAAGAAAATTCACAGCAGATCACAGTGCTTGCATCAAATGATCAATTTTGATGTTTTTGTGGTTATTATGATTTTTAACATTATAATCTTCATTGGGATAGTTCACTATGCAAAGGGAAATATGCACTAACTCCGAAGGTTTCTAATAGTACAAACTGATCACAAATTGAAAATCCAGATTAAGGCATTTTGAGGGTGAGGAATGCATTCAAAAATGAAATTCTAATGTTTGTTGACAAGAAGCAACGTGAATGGTTTAGAAATCCAATAAAAGTACAATGACTAATGAGTGTAAATTAATGATAAATCGGCTTCTAGTTGGTGCACTAGATTATTCTCCTTCTAACGTCTGGATGGTTTCAACCTATAGACAAAGCCTGGAGGTTTTTGAAGATCCACAAAGTATTGTTTAGACGGCTGTCGTCTGAAACTGCTGCTCTGTCTGGTTTTGCTGTGGGAAGGAGGGAGCATGTCGGGACCAATTACCTACGGCCGCCTGAAGAGAACAGACTTCCTGCTGGGCATGTAAAGAAGTGATTGAGACTAGATTGTTGACAAAATAATTTACATTAGTTCATTGTGACAACCCGTGTTGAATTAAAACTGAACTGGATTGCAAATTCAAAAACAAATAAAACGTTTGGAAGACTTAAATGAATATTTCAAAGACAATGCATGTGACCAGAGGCAGAGAACAAACACAACCATTAAACGGAGAGTGTCTGGTATCTAAATAGGAACATAGATATCCTTGATTAATACATTTAGTAACTGCATATAATCACTTACTGGAGATTCCAATTGCTACTGTAATAGATAGTAAGTCATTGCAGTCTGTATAACAGGTGGCAGCAGGGGAAATGGATACGAAGCGTATGGAAATTTCATACTATCTGAGAAGTGAAAATACATCTTGTCGCTGAACACTGAACCGCGCCTGACTATGAGATGACAGATAAAGAGAAGTCATCTTTAAATTTGAGAGACATCTCCCAGTTTTTCTAATCAGCAGCTGCAGTACTGACATTACTTCCAGGCAATTGAACAGTCAACTCTCTTTACTGTAATGTGAATATCAATCATTAAATCCAAAAAGAGGGTGTGAGTGTTTTCAATTAAATAATCCCAACATTAGAATAACATTTGATCATATTTCTATCTGACAATGTACTGAACACCAGACTCTGACTAAATCATTGTTATTATGCATTAAACAGAAAAAAACCCTGTTATTTTCCTTGATTTGTTCCAAGATTCCCTGCTATTAATTAATAATCGCCTTCCAAAGTTCTCCTGCAAACTTCAAGGATTTAACATGTTCGCAGCAATGGAGATTAATTGTTTTAATCTCGAGATTTAAACATGTTTTCTTGTCACTTTTGTTTGTGATACACATAAATGATCTGGAAGATGGCACTGTTGGTATTATCAGCAAGTTTGCAGATGACACGAAGATTGATAGAGTAGCAGAAAGCATCGGGGACTGTCAAATAATACAGGAGAATACATATGGACTGGAGAGTTGGGCAGAAAAATGGCTGGTGGAGTTCAATCCAGGCAAATGTGAGGTGATGCATTTTGGGAAGTCTAATTCTAGAGCAGATTATACAGTAAACGGAAGAGTCTTGGGAAAAGTTGATGAGCAGAGAGATCTGGGAGTTCAGGTCTGTGTACACTGAAGTTTGCTGCAAAGGTGGATTGAGTGATCAAGAAGCTATACTTGCCTGCATCAGATGGGGTATTGGGTATAAGAGCAGGCAGGTCATGTAGAAGACATTGGTTCGGCCACATTTAGAATATTTTTGTACTGTTCGCGTTGCCACATTATCCAAAGGATGTGGACGCTTTGGAGAGGGTGCAGAGAAGATGTATGAGGAAGTTGTCTGGTATGGAAGGCGCTAGCTATGAAGAGAGATTGAGTTGGTTAGGATTGTTTTCATCAGAAAAAAGGAGTTGAGGGGTATCTGACTGAAGTCTACAAAAGCATAAAGGGTATGGACAGGGTAGATACAGATAAGGTTTTTTTCCCCCAGCGTGAAGGATTCAATAACGAGAGGTCACACTTTCAAGCTGAGAGTTGAAAAGTTTAAAGGGGATACCCGCGGTAAGTACTTTACACAGAGGGTGGTAGGAGCCTGGAACGTGTTGCCAGCAGTGGTTGTAATGACAGGCACGTTTAATTCATTCAAGAGGCGACTGGACAGATGCATGAGAAGGTGGGGAGCAGAGGGATAGAGATGCTTAAGATTTGGACAACAGGTTTTTTATTTCCGATTTCCAGCAGCTCAGGCTTGGAGGGTCGAAGGGCCTTTTCCTGGGTTCTAAATTGTCTTTGTTCTTTGTTCTGAGATCGTGTTTCCCTTCAATGCAGGCTACTATTTGGTGTCAGTCACAGAAGAAGTCAAACATTTCTGCAGAGACCCAGACCAAATTCATATAGGAACTGAAAAGTGGGATTAAATATCCCATCAGATTAACATGGTAATTATGAAAACTCTGTAAGGAACCGTGGAATTCTCAGAAATTAATCTGCAATGAATTGTATGTTCCATTCTGTACTCTACTTGTTTCAGGCTGAACTTAATAGACTCCATCTCAGCCTAACTCTACTCTCCATATGAATCCATGACCCGAATTGGGGCGAATATGAACTAAGCAGTTTAATTGTCAGAGATTTAATTGAAACAAATATAACAAATGTATACGTAAATATATCCCAGAGCAAACTCTCAGATTTACGTTGATGTCGTAAATGGATGTTTTATCTGAGCGTGGTGATTGCCAGAGGAATATAAAGGGATGATAGCAGTTTCTCGAAACAAATAAGTTACCAGTTGGTCGCACAGAACATGAGTGTTGTTGTTATATTAAATGCTGTTGATGTTTTCAGTCCTTAGTCAGACATGATCTTCCACAAGATGACAAATTCAAGGGCAAAGCCAGCATAATTATTACACTTTTGCAAATTGGCATTGATTAATATCAAGAGTGTCATGGACAATGCACGCACCAATACTGACTAAACTTAACAGTCAAACTCTGTTTGCATTATAAAGGAGATAAGGTCACTCAGGCTGAATAAAATGCAACCTGCCTTGTTTGAAACTTTCACAAGCTGACTATAATGTCTTCAATCATTAAAGAGGCCATTTCACATGGCAATAACGAAAGAAATTACAGTACTTGAAAGCCATCCACATTCTGACATCGTGCAGTAAGCAGCTAATATACCATTACATCTCATTTTTGCATATATCTTTGATAATTGCAAGAAAGAGTGGATTCATTTTCTCTCAATATTCTCTTAGTAAATTTATGTCTTGGTACCTTCTACTGTGAATGCCAGTTAATAACGATGAGCAGTGAGACTGCACAGTGATATTTTAGACACCAAACATCGAGTGCATCTGTCTTTCCTTCGATACAGAGGATATCTCATTGTAAGCAATAAATACTGTTATGCCCTCGACCAAATTGCCTCACAATATATCAAACAGATAACGTAAAGTCCAGCATTTCCTTATTTAAAGGCATGTGCCAGGCATTGCGCTTTAGATGCATCAAACTACTAAGCCCGAAGCAAAACACACTTTATTCGAATGCTAAAGTTAAAATAAAAACAAAATGAAAATCAAACAAAATTAGCTAAATTGTAAATCTGTAGAAATACCTATGAAAAGTAGAATAATTAAGTACTATCCACGAACTGTTTCAATGCAGCAGTATTTTATTAACACCCCTGGCAAATGCAAATGGGGCAAAATAAACCGTCCTCATTAATATCTTCAATGCAGGAGGAGAGAAATTCCAAATCAGAAAAGAGAGAATATAACATTTTGCAGCAGCAAAGAATGCAAAATTTTTCCAAACTTCCAGCTTCACAATCTGAAAGCAAAATCTGGAAAACATTGCATCTGTGTAAGCTTGACGCTTCCCATTCATTCTTCACATGTCTATTTTTTTCAAAAAATCCTAATCCTCCTTTTCATGGAGCAGAAAATCCGTCAGGGTTTGCAACACTTGCTTTGAAGAGAAACAGAACATGACAAATTCCTCTTGAAGGCATAGCTCGTCACACCTTCCCCAACAATTAAAACCTTTAGCTTTGTGTTATTAGTACATTGACCGAAAAAAAATATAATGGATAGATGGAAGGAAGGAGAGAAGGAAGGATGGATGGATAGATGGATGTATGGATGGATATCCCACTGACTCTGAGCATGCAAAAATACAATACGGCAGTCATCGCAGACCGATTTTCCCCAAGGAGTGCCTCCGTCTTCATTTATCAATGTCGTAATAACGTCTCAGCAATGACGTTGTCACGTCTGACCAAGTGCATAATTTCAAGGGGGGAGGGGGGCGGGGCGCCAGAGCGAAATAACTCGAATTAGGGAACTCGAGGTGATGAAAAAGCTGAGTTCCTTTTCAAAAGCGTTAGTCCCGGATTAAGTTTTATTGTTTGAGCAAAAACAGCTAATGGAAGCAACATATGACTTCTTGACACTTTTACTGACAACGATTTCTGCAAGTTGACAACCTTAGTAAATTGTGATTTAGATGTTTAATGAAATTTTTTTTTAAAAGAGTCTGAATTAAAATTTATTACAAGCATTTCATTTTTACATAAATGGATCACACTACAATTTTGAAATCCTTGAAATTCTACGACGTTCAGAAAATTAGTTTTACCTTTAGAAATATGCAAATCAAAAGGAAAACTACCACAATATGCTTCAGACCAGAAAATGTAGATCTCACAAAATTTTGAATTCCAGTCGTGCAAATATTTGAACGTTTATCAAAAATCGTTAATTTGATTGAACCGACTCAGTTTAAATTTACTTAGTTCAGATAAGTTATTTTGTCAATTGTTTTCTTTTGGAAGATTACCTAACACTTTTTTTACAGAAATAAAATGAGAAAGTAAAAGTTAGAAATTAACTGCACAATTCAGTGCAAATTATTTATTTAGTTCAAATTAAAATAAATTAAAAATAACGTTTATAAAATTTCTTATGGAGACGTGTGTTTTTCAAAACCAGAAGAAGAATTACTTTCATTATTCCCCAGTGGTAAGGTCCGAAGGAGCGTTGCTGAACAAAGGAGTGCAGATCACAGCATTGAGTATTGGAGTTCGCAGGTCATGTCACATCTGTACAGGACATTGGTTCAGCCACTTTTGGAGTATTGCACGCAATTCTAGTCTTCTTGTTCTGACACTTGAAAGGGTTCAGCAAGGATTTGCAGCTTTGGAGCTTTGAGCTTTGATGACAGGTTAAATATGCTTGAGTACTTACCTGCAGTATTGGAGGCTGAGGGATGATATTATAGTGGTTTATGAGGTCATCGGGAACATGGAGAGGGTAAATAGGCAAGATCTTTACCTTGGGATAGGGGTGCCCCAAATTAGAGGGAATAGGTTTAAGGAGATATTGCACAGACCTGTGAAACCAATCTGAAGCAGATCTAACCGACACAATCCCATTAATCAACATCCATGTTAACAGTATTACGCTGGCAGAAAGGACATTTGATGAGTACTCGTCCACTGAGATAGTATGGGCTGAGGTTAGAAACAGGAAAGGAGCGGTCACCCTGTTGGCTCTTTTCTGCAGACCTACGAATACTTCCAGAAATGTAGAGGAAAGGATAGCAAAGATGACTCTGGATAGGAGCAGGAGTAAAAGGATAGTTGCTATGAGGGACGTTATCTTTCCAAACAGACTAGAAATACAATAGTACGAGTACTTTAGATGGGTCTGTATTTGTCCAATGTTTGCAGGAGGGATTCCTGACACTGTACGTAGACAGACGGATATGGTACTGAGTAATGAACCGGGCCATGTGTTCGTTTTGGAGGTAGTTGAGCACTTTTGTGATATTGACCATTATTTGTTTATGTTTGCCTTAGCGGTGGAAAGGGATAGGTATATAACGTAGGGCAACAGAGATAGCTGGGGGAATGGCACTTATGATGCGATCAGGCAAGATTTAGGATGGGAAAGGAAAATGCAGGGGATGTGCACAATTGAAATATGGAGCATTTTCAAGGAACAGCTACTGTGAGTCCTTGATAAATATGCACCTATCAGGCAGGGAGGAAATGGTCGAGCGAGGGAGCCATGGGTTACTTAAGAAGTTGAATCTCCAGTCAAGAGAGAGAGAGGAAAGCTTATGTTAGGAGGAGACGTGAAGGTTTAGTTAGGGCGCTTGAAGAGTTACAAGTTAGCCAGGAAGGACCGAAAGAGAGAGATAACGAGAGCCAGAAAGGGACATGAGAACTCTTAAGCAGAATAGAATCAAGGAAAACCCTAAAGCTTTCTATGGGTATGTCAGGAATAAATAAATGACCAGGGTAAGATTAGGGCCAGTCAAGGACAGTAGTGGGAGGTTTTGCGTGGATCTAAAAAGATAGAGGAAGCGCTAAATGAATAGTCTTCGTCAGTATTTACACAGAAAAAAGAGAATGCTGTCGAGGAGAATACTGAGATACAGGCTACTAGACTAGATGAGAACGATGTTCACAAGGAGGAGGTGTTAACAATTCTTTAAAGTGTGAAAATAAATAAATTCCCTGCATCGAATGGGATTTAACCTCGGATTTTCTGGGAAGCCAGGGATGAACTGTAGAATCTTTGGCTTCGATTTGTATGCCATCATTGTCTAGAGGAATAGTGCCAGAAGACTGGAGGATAACAAATGTTGTTCCCTTCTTCGAGAAGGGGAGTAGAGACAACATTGGTAATTACAGAAAAGTGAATTTTACGTCAGTTGTGGGTAAAGTGTCAGAAAACTTAATAAGAGGTATTATTTATAATCATCGAGAAAGGAATACCTCGATTTGGGATCGTCAATACGACTTTGTGAAGGGGAGGTCTCACCTCACAAACCTTATTGAGTTCTTCGAGAAGGTGACCAAACAGGTGGATAAAGGTAAAGCGATTGAAGAGGTGTATGTGGATTTCAGTAAGACGTTTAATAAGCTTCCCCACGGTACGCTGTTGCATAAATTAAGGACGCATGAGATTGAGGATGATTTAGCAGTTTGGATCAGAAATTGACTCGGTGCAAGAAGACAGAGCGTGGTGGGAAGTGTTCATCTTGGAGTTCAGTTACTAGTGTGTACCGCAAGGATCTGTGTTGGGGCCACTGCTGTTTGTCATTTTTATAAATGACTTGGATCTATGTAAAATTCGCAATAAATTGATTGGTCCTTTCCTTTATTTCCGACTTCCACCCATACTGACTCAGCAGATATGTACTGAATAATCGGTTCCTGGGGATATGTTACTGAACAAAGAGACCTTGGCACGCAGAATCATATTCTCTGGAAAGTGGAGTCTCAGGTAGACAGGATAGTGAAGAAGGCATTGGGTATGCTACCCTTTACAGGTCAGAGGATTGAGTAGAGGAGGTTAGGTTGTGACTGTACAGCACATTGGTTTAGCCACTTGTGGAATATTGTGTGTAATTCTGGTCTGCCTCATACAGGAATAACGTGAAGCCTTAAAGGGTTTAGGAAAGATTTATGAGAACGTTGCCAGGGGTGGAGGGCCTGAGCTGCAGGAAGAGGTTGAATAAACAGGAGCTGTTTTCCCTAGAGCGTTGGAGACTGAGGGATAACCGTATAGAGGTTTATAAAATCATGCAGAGCATGGATCGGGTAAATCGACAATGTATTTTCAGTGGGTTGTGGAATCTCGGACTAAAGTGCATAGGCTGAGGGTAAAAGAGGAAACATTTCAAAAGGACTGAAGGGGCAACCATTTCATGCAATGGGAATAGAGCGTGAATACAACGAGCTGCCAGAGCAAGTGGTGAAGGTTGGTCCGATTACAACATTTAAAAGGCATGTGCATGGACAATTGAATAGGAAGGATTGCGAGGGAAATGAGCCAAGTGTTGTCAAATGGAAGAGACTAATTGAGAATATCTGGGCAGCCGAGACAAGTCGCACCAAATAGTCTGTTTCCATGCCGTACATCTCTCTGACTCTATGACCTGAAAATACGTCAAACATAAAATACTGTAAGTGAGATTATTATTTTGGACGGGAGGCACGGTGGCTCAGTGCGCCAGGGACCCGGGTTCAATTCCAGCCTCAGGCGACTGTCTGTGTGGAGTTTACAAATTCTCCCCGTGTCTGCGTGGATTTCCTCTGGGTGGTCTAGTTTCCTCCCACAATTCAAAGATGTGCAGGTTTGGTGAATTGGCCATGCTAAATTGCCCCATATTGTTCAGGGATGTGTAAGTTAGGTGCATAATCAGGGGAAGATGTACAGTAATAGGGTAGGGGAATCGATTTGGGTAGGTTACTCTTTGGAGGGTCAGCATGGACTTGTTAGACCGTAGGGCCAGTTTCCACACCAGAGGGATTCTATGGTGATTGAATGGTAGAACAGACCCAATGGGCAGAATGATCTATTACTGTTCCTGCATTTTAGGGCGGCACAGTGGCACAGCAGTTAGCACTGCTGCCTCACACCGCCAGAGACCCGGGTTCAATTCCTGCCTCACGCAACTGTCTGTGTGGGGTTTGCACATTCTCCCTGTGTCTGTGTGGGTTTCCTCCACAGTCCATAAATGTGCAGGTTAGGTGAATTGGTCATGCTAAATTGCATGTCGTGTTAGGTGAAGGGGTAAATGCCGCGGATAGGGTCTGGGTGGGTTGCTCTTTTTGACCCAGCTGACGTGGGGAGGATGCACGAGTGCCAGGCCGTGTACTCGGCAGTATCTTCCATCAGGATCAACTGGGCCAAATGTTCTGGACTACTGGGTCGGTCAATGATGGATGGACTGTCTGCTGGTGGAGTTATGGGGGTTCAGCTGGAGTACCACCTTTCACCTCTACCTGGGGGTCTACCTCAGCCCGGCTGAGGAATCCTGGCCAGCGAACTGGCAGGAGCTGGAGGCCAAAGTCTCAGCTCACCTAGGCCACTGGACAGGACTGCTCCGAGCGCTATCTTACAGGAGTCGAGTGCTGGTCATAAACCAGCTGGTGGCCTCCATGCTGTGGTACCGGCTGGTCACTTTGGTCCCTCCTCCTGGTTTTGTCGCTGACATCCAGAGAACGTTCTACTGGGACAAAAGATGCACTGGGTCGCTGCACAGGTTCTGAGTCGCTCCATTGAGGAGGGTGGTCAGTCGCTGGTGTGCATCCGCACTCAGGTCGCGATGTTACACCTTCCGATCTTGCAGCGATACCTCCTCCTAGGTGGTGCGCCCTGGCGACACATTTTTTTCCGCCAGGTGCGTAACCTCAACTACGACACGCAGCTCCTGTTCATCGGCCGTGATGGTTTGAAGGTCGCCCTCAAGATGCTGCCTGTCTTTTACCAGGACCTGATCACTGTTTGGAACATAGTTGAATCGCGTCGCGCCTACCCTCCGGCAGGAGTAGCGGCTGTCATCAGGAGCCATTGCTCAGGAATCTGCACCTCTGTACTCATGGGTTTAGAGGGGAGGGCCATGACGGTGAGGGTGACCAGGTCGGGGACGTGCTGGATGCCAGGGGCCTGGGCTGGATGCTGCCACAGGACATAAATGCAGGGCAGCGGTAGACGTCCGGTACGTGGCCACCACCATCCGACGCCTTAAAACGGCAGTGCTCGGACCCGACATAGTGCACCAGTTGGAGGATGCTCAGGTGTGCAGTGGAATCCCGTCCACGCTCACCCCAGCCCGGACGGAATTTCACATTGGCCCCAAGGCCCCGTACTTTCCGCAGGAACATGTGCCCCACAACCTGAGCCGCCTCCGGAATTTTAATTTTGTCCCTTTTAAGGACGTAAAAAGGCTGACCCTGTATCGACTGCTGCTGCACACCGTCCAGTTCTTCTCCCTCAACCACCTCCCGGACACGCCTTGTCATGCCCATTTGCCACTGGGTGGTGGGGATCCCCAGTGGAGGGCTCTCTAAGTGGGAGTCCTCTCTCTTTCTCTCGGGGATCTGGGGTGGAGGGTGCTGCACGCAGCAGTCCCCTGCAACCACAGATTGCAGTGGTTCACGGACTCCCAGCCCAACTGCTTGTTCTGTGGTGCTGTGGAGTCCGTGGACCACGTGTATATTGGGGTGGGCGTTTGCACTCCCTTTTTGATTTTCTCAAAAACCTTCTCCTCTGCTTTTGGTTGCACTTCAGTCCCACGCTCCTGATCTTTAGGCACCCGGTACGGAGAAGGGAGGGCAGGTCTGAAGACCTCCTCATAGGTCTGCTCCTGGGCCTGGCCAAACTGGCCATTAACAGGTCCAGGCAGCGGGCCGTGGAGAGGGTCGTTAGGGCCGACTGCCTGCCCCTCTTCCGCGGTTACGTTAGAGCCAGGGTGTATCTGGAGAGGGAGCACGCGGTGGCCACCAAAACCCTGGAGTTGTTCAGAGAGAGGTGGGCGCCGCATGGAGTGGAATGCATTTTCCCCCCTCCAACTCTATTTTGATTTAATCCCTGCCCCTCCCCCCCTCCTCCCCTTCACTGTTTGATCACACAGCATTGCCCTTTGATGTGAAGGGCATCGCTTGTCACTGGCCACTCGGGTGTTTCCTTTCTTCCTGGTGGTGGAAACTGAATAAAGATTCGTGCGCCGTTTGACTTTCACTACGTCTCACACCTGCGCACACACAACATAAAAAAAGGCATGTGCATGGATAATTGAATAGGAAGGGTTGCGAGGGAAATGAGCCAAATGTTGTCAAATGGAAGAGATTAATTGAGGATATCTGGGCAGCCGAGACAAATAATCTGTTTCCATGCTGTACATCTCTCTGACTCTATGACCCGAAAATACGTCAAACATAAAATACTGTAAGTGAGATCATTATTTTGGACAGGAGGCACGGTGGCTCAGTCGTTAGCTCTACTACCTAATCGCACCAGGAACCCGGGTTCGATCCCCACCTCGGGTGACTGTCTCTGTGGAGTCTGCACATTCTCCCCGTGTCTGTGTGGGTTTCCTCGGGGTGCTCCGGTTTCCTCCCACAATCCAAAGATGTGCTGGTCAGGTGAATTGGTCATGCTAAATTATCCATAGTGTTAGATGCATTAGTCATGGTAAACATAGGGCAGGGGAATGGGTCTATGTGGGTTGCTCTTTGGAGGTTGGTGTGGACTTGTCAGACCGAAGAGCCTGTTTCCATCGTGTAGGTAATTTAAAAAAGAGACTCATTTCTGGAAATACAGTTGATGTCGGCAATGATATATTTGGAGTAAAGGCGGGTGTGGTGGAGACTGTGGTTGAAAAACCAGTGGAAAATCAAACAACAGGTGTTACAGGAATTATACCTAGAATCTTCTCCTGAATGTGTGGTAACAAGTTCTCAAAGCTACAAGAAGAAAAATCAAGAAATAATGAGAAGGAAGTTGATGTCAAAATGTCAAAAACCATGTTTGATCAAATGTTTGAAAGAAAATGATTATAGGTGGAACAAAAGTGGATATTTGTAGTTCCGAGTAACTAACTGAATTGCAATATAAAGATGAAAAATAAGACAGTTGTATCAAAAGAACCATACACAGAAATAGAATCTGAGTGTATCCCAGAATGCTACACTCTTAAAAAAAATCAGGTCTTGTTGATACCAGCACATGTTCAGGAAAATGAAAATGGCCAGATGTTCATTACGATGTATCACAAGTGGCTTATCCAAAGAAGGTGCTGCTGGTAGAACCTGGGTTACAGGCAGCGGTAATTTCGGAGTAAGGAACACTCAAGCAAAACTCAACACACATTTTTGGCCTGAACGCAAAAGGATGCGGTTGCATTTGGCCATACATACCATACCTATCAGGTAATTTGGAAAACCTTGCGCAGTAATAACACTAACACTCTTAATACGACTTCAATCATTCAAGGAATATTTTAAATGCGTTCTAATTGTTTACATAGGACCCTTCTCTAAAACCAAAAATAGTGAGAATCAGTTTTTTTCCCCCAGAGGTCACTCCAGTGCGTAGTGTCATAGTAAAAGAAATGCAGAAGAGTTCCCGTTTTTTGTCTGAGATATGGACTATCCACAGAGCTACCTTTGGATCAGGTAATACATTTTCCATAAGCTGAAGATTAAAGAAAATCAAATTCACTGCTTATCATCGAGAATCGTAAGGAGCATTCGAGTAATGGTATCATACTTTAAAGAACACATTGAACACCAATAGTTAAGACTCTCCAAAGCATTGTGATAAAATAATTTCATTTCTACGTTTTTGCAATTAGGTATGCAGCTAATGAATCAACTAAATTCAGTCCATTTGAATTAGTTCTTGGGCACGCAGTAAGAAGTCCTCTTCAGTTATTTTTGAAATTGCTAATTCAGATATCACACATTACACGCTTGGACAATTTATCAAATTTTATGCATACATTACATGGAATGAATGGGTGAATTGGCGAGACAACATTTAAAAATAGCAAAGTTCAAAAATTCGTAATGTTGCTCGTGGACATAAAGCATTAGTGTTACCATGACTAATAAGTGAACCCTTTAAGCAAGATTTCATGTGACTTATGAAATTGAAAGGCAATTGATTGCAGTCAGTTAGAGTCATAGAGTCACAGAGATGTACAGCACAGAAACAGACCAATTCGTCCAAATCATCCCTGCCGACCAGATATGCCAACCCAATCGAGTCTCACCTGCTAGCACCTGGCCAATATCCTCCATACCCTTCCTATTCATAAACCCATCCAGATGCCTTCTAAATGTTGCAAGTGTACTAGACTCCACCACTTCCTCTGGCAGTTCATTACATATACATGGAGGAGAAAGTAAGGTCTGCAGATGCTGGAGATCAAAGTTGAAACTTTATTGCTGGAACAGCACAGCAGGTCAGGCAGCATCCAGGGAACAGGAGATTCGACGTTTCGGGCACAGGCCCTTCTTCAGGAATGAGCAGAGAGTGTTCAGCAGGAGAAGATAAAAGGTAGGGAGGAGGGACTTGGAGGAGGGGAGTTGGAAATGTGATAGGTGGAAAGAGGTCAAGGTGAGGGTGATAGGTCGGAGTAGGGTGGAGGCGGAGAGGTCAAGAAGAAGACTGCAGGTCAGGAAGGCGGTGCCGGACTGGAAGGATCCGGCTGAGACAAGGTGGGGGGAGGGGGGATGAAGAAACTGGTGAAGTCCAAGTTCATCCCCTGCGGTTGGAGGGTTCCCAGTCGGAAGATAAGACGCTCCTCCTCCGACCGTCGGGTTGTTGTGGTTTGGCGGTGGATGAGTCCAATGACCTGCATATCCTCGGTGGAGTGGGAGGGGGAGTTGAAATGCTGTGCCACAGGTTGGTTGGGTTGGTTCGTCCGGGTGGCCCAGAGGTGCTCCCTGAATCGCTCCGCAAGTAGGCGGCCTGTCTCCCCAATATAGAGGAGGCCACACCGGCTGCAGCGGATGCAGTAGATGATGTGGGTGGAGGTGCAGGTGAATCTGTGGCGGATATGGAAGTTTCCCCTGGGGCCTTGGAGAGAAGTGAGGGGGGAGGTGTGGGCGCAAGTGTTGCACCTCCTGCGGTTGCAAGGGAAGGTGCCGGGAGTGGTGGTTGGGTCGGTGGGGGGTGTGGATCTGACAAGGGAGTCGCGGAGGGAGTGGTCTCTACGGAAAGCTGATAGGGGAGGGGAGGGAAATATATCCTTGGTGCTGGGGTCTGTTTGGAGGTGGCGGAAGTGACGGCGGATGATGCGCTGTACATGGAGATTGGTGGGGTGGTAGGTGAGGACCAGTGGGGTTCTGTCCTGGTGGCGGTTGGAGGGGCGGGGCTCAAGGGCGGAGGAGCGGGAAGTGGAGGAGATGCGGTGGAGGGCACCGTCGACCACGTCGGGGGGGAAATTGCGGTCCTTGAAGAAGGAGGCCATCTGTGTTGTACGTATTTTGAACTGGTCCTCCTGGGAGCAGATGCGGCGGAGACGAAGGAATTGGGAGAATGGGATGGCGTTTTTACAGGGGGCAGGATGGGAGGAGGTGTAGTCCAGGTAGCTGTGGGAGTCGGTAGGTTTGTAGTAGATGTCCGTGTTGATTCGGTCGCCTGAGATAGAAACAGAAAGGTCTAGGAAGGGGAGGGAGGAGTCCGAGACTGTCCAGGTGAATTTGAGGTCGGGGTGGAAGGTGTTGGTGTAGTGGATGAACTGTTCAACCTCCTCGTGGGAGCACGAGGTAGCGCCGATACAGTCATCAATGTAGCGAAGAAAAAGATGGGGGGTGGGGCCAGTGTAGTTGCGGAAGATGGATTGTTCCACATACCCTACGAAGAGGCAGGCATAGCTGGGGCCCATGCGGGTGCCCATGGCTACTCCTTTTGTTTGGAGAAAGTGGGAGGATTGGAAAGAAAAGTTGTTCAGGGTGAGGACCAGTTCGGTCAGTCGAAGGAGGGTGTCGGTGGAAGGGTACTGGGTGGTACGGCGGGAAAGGAAGAAGCGGAGTGCTTTGAGTCCTTCGTGATGGGGGATGGAGGTGTATAGGGACTGGATGTCCATGGTGAAGATGAGGCGTTGGGGACCGGGGAAGCGGAAATCCTGGAGGAGGTGGAGGGCGTGGGTGGTGTCACGAACGTAGGTGGGGAGTTCTTGGACTAATGGGGACAGGACCGTGTCGAGGTATGCCGAGATGAGTTCGGTTGGGCAGGAGCAGGCTGAGACGATGGGTCGTCCGGGGCAGTCAGGTTTGTGGATTTTGGGCAGGAGGTAGAAACGGGCGGTTCGGGGTTGTGGGACTATGAGGTTGGAGGCGGTGGATGGGAGGTCCCCTGAGGTGATGAGGTTATGGACGGTCTGGGAGATGATGGTTTGGTGGTGGGGGGTGGGGTCATGGTCAAGGGGACGGTAGGAGGAGGTATCTGCGAGCTGGCGTTTGGCCTCAGCGGTGTAAAGGTCTGTGCGCCAAACTACTACTGCGCCTCCCTTGTCAGCTGGTTTGATGGTGAGGTTGGGGTTGGAACGGAGGGAGTGGAGGGCTGCGCGTTCCGAGGGTGAGAGGTTAGGTTGGGTGGGGGGAGTGTGGGAGTTCAGGTAGCGGTTAATATCGCGGCGGCAGTTTGCTATGAAGAGGTCGAGGGCAGGTAGGAGGCCAGCACGGGGTGTCCAGGTGGACGGGGTGTGTTGGAGGTGGGAGAAGGGGTCGTTAGAGGGTGGGCGAGAGTCTTGATTGAAGAAGAAGGCACGGAGGCGAAGGCGGCGGAAGAATTGTTCGGTGTCACTCCGTGTATTGAATTCATTGACCCGAGAACGTGTGGGAACGAAGGTGAGACCTCTGCTGAGGACTGATCTTTCATCCTCAGAGAGGGGCAAGTCTGGAGGGATGGTGAACTCACGGCAGGGCTGGGAGCTAGGACCTGGTGTGGGGCTGGAGCTGGATGCGGGGGCGGGGTTAGGCCTGGGGGCGGGGACAGAGGTCGGCTTGGGGGCGGAGTTGGACATGGTGATAGAGACCGGCGGGGGGGCGGGGTTAGTCGCGGTGACGGAACTCGGCCGGGGGGCGGAGTTAGGCGCGGTGACGGAACGCGGCGTGGGGGCGGGGTTAGGCGCGGTGACGGAACTCGGCCGGGGGGCGGAGTTAGGCGTGGTGGCGGAACGCGGCTTGGGGGCGGGGTTAGGCGCGGTGACGGAACTCGGCCGGGGGGCGGAGTTAGGCGTGGTGGCGGAACGCGGCGGGGGGGCGGGGTCAAGCGTGGTGACGGAACGCGGCGGGGGGGCGGAGACACATGCGGCGATGTGGTCCAAACGTAGATTGCTGACGTCACTGGGGGCGGAAGTAGCTGCGGCGACCACGCAGACAAAGTTCTTCCCCGTAGCCGCGGAGGTCGCCAATCTGTTGGTGATTGTCTTCATGACGATCGCAGAGCAGGTTGTCTGCGCGGCGATTCCGGAGGCGGTTGTTTGGGCCGCGATCATGAAGGTTGCGAGGTCGGTGGGGGCGGAAGTGACGTCATCGTCGGCGGCGTCTGCGGCTATTGCCGCGGGCGCTGTAGCGGCCGCGTGTGTAATGGCGCCGGACTGGTTTCGGAGGCCGATACATACCATCCTCTGAATGAAACAGTTGCACCTTAGATCTTTTTTATATCTTTCTCCTCTCACCCTAAACCTACGCCCTCTATTTCTGGACTCCTCCACCCCAGGGAAAAGACTTTGTCTATTTATCATAACCATGTCCCTCATGATTTTATACACCTCGAGAAGATCACCCCTCTGCCTCCGACGCTCCAGTCTAAACAGTCCTAATCTATTCAACCTCTCCTTATAGCTTTAATCCTCCAACCCTGGCAACATGCTTGTAAATCTTTTCTGAATCCTTTCAAATTTCACAACAGCCTTCCCATAGGAAGGAAACGAGAATTGCATGCAATATTCCAAAATGGCCTCACCTGTACAGTCGCAAAATGACTTCCCAACTCCCGTACTCAATACTCTGACCAATAAAGGAAATCATACCAAATGCCTTCTTCACTATCCTATCTACCTGCTACTCTACTTTAAAGGAGCTATGAACCTGCACTCCAAGGTCTCTTTGTTCATCAACACTCCCCATGATCTAACATTAAGTGTATAAGTCCTGCTCAGATTTGTTCTCCCTAAATGGAGCAGCTTGCATTTTATTTGAATTAAACTCCATCTGCCACTCCTCAGCCCATTGGCCGATCTGATCAAGATCCAGTTTAATTTGAGGGAACCTTCTTCGCTGTCCATTATATCTCCAATTTTGGTGGCATCTGCAAACTTACTAACTATACCTCTTAAGTTAGCATCCAAATCATTTATATAAATGATGAAAAGTAGTGGACCCAGCACTGATACTTGTGCACTCCACTGGTCACAGGCCTCCAGTCTGAAAAAAAAACCCTCCACCATCATCATCTGTCTTCTAACTTTGAACCAATTCTATATCCCAATGGGTAGTTTTCCCTGTATTCCATGAGATCTAATATTGCTAACCAGTGTCGAACATATTACTGAAGTCGAAATAGATCACGTCTACCGCTCTGCACTCATCAATCCTCTTTGCTTGTTCTTCAAAAAAAGCAATCAAGTTAATTAGACATGACCTCACACGTAAAAAAAGCTGTGTTGACTGTCCCGAATCAATCCATGTACATCCTGTCCCTCAGGATTCCTTCCAACTACTTGCCACCACCGAATTCAAGTTCCCAGGTCTATAGGTCCCTGGAGTGTCCTTACACCTTTCTTAAATAGTAGTACCACGTTAGCCAACCAACGTCTTCCGGCCTTTTGATGATACAAATTTCTCAACAAAGGGCCCAACAATCACTTCCCTGGTTTGTCACAGGTTCTAGAGTACACCTGATCCGGTTCTGGATACTTGTCCACTTTTATGCGTTTCAGGACATTGAGCACTTCCTCATCTGCAATATGGACATCCTTCAAGATGTCATCATCTATTTCCCTGCTTTCTATGTCTTCCACTTCCTTTTCCACAGTAAAGTCTGATGCAAAATACTCGTTTAGTATCTCCCCCATCTGCTGTGTCTCCATGCAATGGCCGTCTTTGCTGATCTCTCCCTAGTTACACTTTTGCCCTTAAAGTATTTGCAAAAAATGCTTTGGATTCTCCTTAACTCTAATTGCCAAAGCGATCTCATGTCTTCTTTTTGCCCTCCTGATTTCCTTTATAAGTATACTCCTTCTGCCTTTATACTCTTCTAAGGCGTCACTCGACCTATCCTGTCTGCACCTGACATATGCTTCCTTCCTTTTCTTAACTGAACCCTCAATTTATTTAATCATCCAGCATTCCCTACATCTAACAGCCTTTCCTTTCACCCTAAGAAGACGCTATTGTCTCTGGATTTTCGTTATCTTATTTCTGAAGTTTTCCCATTTTCCAGCCGTCCCTTTACCTATGAACATCAGCCCCGATCAGTTTTTGAAAGTTATTGCCTAATACCATCGAAATTAGCCTTCCTCCAATTTAGACCTTCAACTTTTAGAGCTGGTCTATCCTTTTCCATCAATATTTTAAAGCTAATAGAATTAAGGCTGCTGGCCCCAAAGTGCTACCTCACTGACATCTCAGTCACCTGGCCTGCCCTATTTCCCGAGTAGGTCACGTTTTACACCTTCCCTCGTCGGTATATCGACATACTGAATCAGAACATTTTCTTATACGCACTTAACAAATTCCTCTCCATCTAAACCCTAAACAATTTGGCAGTCTCGATCTCTGGAAATTTAAAACCCCCTATCATACCCATCATGTTGTTCTTACAGATAACTGAGATCTTAAAGTTTGTTACTCAATTTCCCACTGAGTATTCGGGGTCTATAATATAATCCCAATAAAGTGATCATCCCTTTCATATTTCTCAATTCCACCCAAATAACTTTCTGGGATGTATTTCCAGGAATATCCTCTCTCATTACAGCTTTCATGCTATGTGTTATCAAAAATGCCATTGCCCCTCTTGACGTGCCTCCTTTTCTGTCATTATTGTAGCATTTGTATCCTGGAACATTAAGCTTCCAGTCCTGTCCATCCCTGAACTACCTTTCTGTAATTGATATCCCAGTCCCATGTTTGAATCCTGCCCTGAGTTCGTCTGCCTTCCCTATCAGCACTCTTGCACTGAAATAAATGGAGATGAATTTATCAGTCCCAACTTGTTCTCAGCTTTGACCCTGCTTGCCCTGGTTGACTCGTTTGCTTTCTCATCTGTACCAGTCTCAGATTGATCTCTTTCCTCACTGTCTCCCTGGGTCCCATCTCCCCCACCTCACTAGTTTAAATCCGCTCGAATTAGTAGCTCTTGTAAATCTCCCTGCCAGTATGTTAGTGCCCTTCCAATTCGGGTGCAATCCGTCCTTCTTGTACAGGTCACTTCTGCCCCAGCAGAGATTGCAATGATACAATGATGTGAATCCTTCTCCCATACACCAGCTTCTCAGACATGCACTCATCTGCGCTATCCTTTGATTCCTACCCTCACAAGCTCGTAGCACTGGGAGTAATCAAGATATTACTACTCTCGAGGACTTCCTTTGCAAATTCATGACGAACTCTATATTCTGCCTTTAGAATTTCATCTTTTCCCCTTCCTTTGTCATTAGTTCTAATGTGTACAATGACACCTACTGGGCCCTCTGCATCTTGAGAACATTCCGCACCCTCTCTTGATCTTGGCACCAGGGATGCAACACACCATTTTGATATTTCGTTGCTGGCTACAAAAACGTCTGTCTAAGTCTCAGATTAGAGAGTCTGCTTACACAATCGATCTATTGGAATCTGACGTACCCAACATTGCAATAGAGCTGAAATAGGGTTTCTGGTCTCGATACCAGAAACTTGGCTGTTCGTGCTACATTCCTCTGAGCATCCATCACCCTCTATATTTTCCAAAACAGCATACTTGTTTGAAATGGGGATAGTCACAGAAGGTGTCTGTATTACCTGCTTACCTCTGTTACCCATCTATCTGACTATATCTGCGACTTTTCTCCCTTCCTATAACTGCCATCCATCACACCCCCTTGCTCTTATAAATTCCCCATGTCTCTAACTGTCTCTATAACTGATCCATTCGATATGATAAGATTCGCAACCAAAGGCATTTATTGCAGATATAATTCTCAGTAACACGTAAACTCTCCTGAAACGCCCACATCTGGCAAAAAGAACATACCACTCTACTAAAGGTAATTTTTGCTACTTTCAGTCGACAGATCCAGAAAATAGCACAGTCTTATTCGTCTACAACATACTGCTCCAGGTTAACTTAATACTTGTGTTTTATATTTTTAAGTTTAGTCAAAAGAAATATCTCAATAAAACATATAATCAAGAAAGAACCCACTCCAGTCACTGCTGCAGACTTAGAGCAACGCCGCACTTAAAACTATCAAATATCTGTTTCTGTGTTGTGACCTCTCCAAAACAGGAATCTACAAGATCAGTTGTGAATTTCACTGGTTGTTAATTTTCCCAGACACACTCCAATGTCCAGTAATACATGAATTCAAACAACAAAGGCAGTATGCGCATTGGTGTGTCAGGGAGCCATGTGGATTTCTTTCTCTCTCTGTCTCTTGCATTGACTGACTATGTGTTGCCTTTGTCTGTTCTCACCTCTTTTAAAAGTGCTGTTGTTGTGACTTTTTTTCAAAGTGCCAAACAAATACAACAACATATTAAACAGTAATTTCTGCTCTTGGAATTTGAGAAAATCATCTCCAACACCTAAAATACCTCAAAAAGAAGCTGCCTCAAAGTTTGTGAGAAGCAGCCTGCTTCAGCCATTAAATTTTCCCGAACTCCATCTTGGATTACCCAGAATTCCACGTATTTAATAAGCATACCAGATAGGAAGAAATCAAAGGGAGTGTGGCGTGTGAGTATTTCAAAAAGTCTTGCAAGTGGGAAGGAAAGCAAAGGAAGACTGTGTTACTGGTTATAATTTAAAGTGTAAAAAAAAACAAATTCAAATGATTGCATATTGAGCATTCCTCAATTAAATTGCATTATGGAAAAGTTCTCAAAACAATGAATAAATTACTGAATTTCATTCCAGATCAAAATTGATATGACCAGGAAGAATCATAACCGTCATATGAGAAGCTACATGAATATAAGGTAGCGATATTAATCTGATTGTGCGCGATGTAGTTGAAAGTAATTCTGTCAGAATAAAGCAACATCCTTAAAATCTTAAGCTTTTAAAGTTGACGCAGGTTCAAAAGTAGATTTAAAGTATGTTCGCAAGTGATATATCTGAAGCGATTTGCAGCTACTGGAGCTTGCCTATAGTAATGGTGCCAAAACTCGATGGTACTCAACGATTATGTGAGGACTATGGCAAAGTCAGCGCAGTTCTGGAAACTGTTTCATTTCCAACTCCACGTTTGGAAGACTGTATTGAGAAGGTAGGATTAGCAGCTCTGAAGATACTGCCAAATGCACTTACCTAAATGAGAGATAGAAAATTTTGTTTTCCTGACACCAAATGGACTTTACCTGTTTAAAGTCATACCTTTCGGTATGGAAAATGCACCAGCCACATTTCAAAGACGAACAAATCAGGTAAACTCTGGTTTATCCAATTCTGTGGTGTGTATAACGATTTTTAATCACACAATGAAGGAACATTTTGAGCATCTAGCAGAATTATTCAATGGACTTCAGGAGGCGGGCTTAGCCACAAAACTGGTTAAAAACGGGTTTGCAAGAACCCAAGTCACGCTCCAGGGTCATATAAAAGGATATGGACAAATGGGCCCATGGGACGTGAAAACAAAGAGGATGGCGCCTTTCCCTTGCAGTCAATGAAGAAGGATTTCTTACAATTCCTGGGACTGAGTGTTTTTTATATCGGCAATTCATACCAAATTTTAACATTGTTGTTTGTCTTGAAGAAATGCAGAAACCTTCCGTGTATAGACGAGTGTCGGCAGGCATTTGACAACTTGAAAGCTGTGTTGACCGCTACTCCAGCGTTTGAATCACCTTATGGGTATTTCTATAGAAAGTTGAATATTCATCAGAAGAAGCATTTACCATTGAGAAAGTGATCTTTAATTTTGTGTTGACTTCGTCATATTTCAACATTTATATTGCCAGTAATGTATCTGAGCAAATCGTAGAAACTTATTTTGATCCCTTAACGTTTCTGGGAGAAAGAATAGGCTAATTATACCAGACTGTTGAGATGGACTTTATTGTTACAAAATTTGTTTGAAAATTATAGACGTTTCAGGATGAGAGAACGAAATTGCTGAAGCGTTGTCACAACTTTAATGAAGAAAGACACTGGTGTTCAGTGGCGGAAGAAATTGACTGAGGCGAACCTTAATATTGATAGTTGAAATGCTTATGTTTAATGTAACGCATTTCTATAATTGAGAGTATTGATAGCGTGAGAGCAACATCTTTGAAAATGACACCATTTTTGTTCATTGATGGTTCATTCTTAAGGTGGAGGTGTGCCGAGATGTGTCTTCCAGAAGAACCTGTTCTTTACTGTTTATTTTGAATCAGGATGCTGTAAATTTGATGCCTACGTACTTGTAGACAAAAGAAGCGTGCATACATAGTCAGGCTAACAAAGACCTTGAGTTTCAGATTTCGCTTTCAGTTTTTGAAGGTGGGTTGTCTTTTTAAGGAAGCTGCTAAATGAATCTCTCTCTCTCTCTGCCTGCCTGTTCTCTCTCTTTCCCTCTCTGCTGCTAGTGCTGCCGCCGCTGCAAATTCCTTCAAATTCGTGCATTTGAAGTTTTTCCATTCCCAAAGACTGGAGAAGCTTGCCTGTGGGGGAAATCTGTTTTGCTGAATTTGCCTCTGCTAAGGTTGTGTCCATGAAATTCTCTTACATTGAAACGGTTGCTGAGTAGTAATTTATTCACAATTTATTTTGCTAATATTTCTGCTTACATTTTAACTGCGGTAAGAATAAAGTGTGTTTTGCTTCAAGCCCAGTACTTTGACCAATCGAATCACAGCTGCAATGCAGCGTCTTACATTTGAGTTTAAATCAGATATTAGTTGGGATTTAGACTATTGACTTAATATGTTTTGAGCTGGTTTTGTCTGGTCAATAGTACTTGTTCCCAAAACCAAGTCTTCCTGAGTTAATCAATGATTCAAAATCAACTCAAAATGTTAGGATGCACCACTTATTCCAAACTGAAGCCAAAACTGAGGTTGGCTTTTATATCCCTTTCAGACTATAGATTTATTTTAATCCATCCTATAACAAATTAACCAGCTAACTGATATCATTTCCTAAACCCTAGTTACCGATCCACACACATGGAAACAAAGGCATTGTCAGATACTTATAGTGTTAAAACTGGAGCAGTGTGGGTCTGAGAAGGCATCTGCTGAGCTCATGGTAGACACACACAGAGCACAGAATTGGAAATGGGGTTCTATTCGAATTCGGGGCTGGAAATTTCTTTGTTCTTGTCAGAGTTTCGCTAATTTAAACGTTATTCTTAGTGGACAATTGATCCCATTCTTCAATTCCTCTTTGAATTTTGTCTGTGTCACTGCATAAATAAAGGTGCTTGTACAGCAGCTCAAAAGCAGGAGCATAAAACTGTTAACGTCTGTGATCAAAATTGGGTCATTTCAATCTGTTGAATAATAATGCTTTGTAATTCTCATGAATAAGAAGAAGATCACATACGTCATCCATAACAGGAAGAAGCTACCAGATACAGTGAACAATAAGATGATGGATTTCCTTCGCTTCTCCATCTCTGCATCATCTGATCCACATCATCCTTGCTTCCTCTCAGCCTCCTGCGGATTCTGCTGGCTGTTAAAATGTTGCTGATGGTCAGCGCATTGAGCAGCAAAATCAGAAATGTTGGGAGAACAGGGGTGAAGCTGCGATCAATCTAGCTAAATGTTAGCCATGCAGTTTCAGTGCAATATTCTGGTTTCCAATTACACCCCAAGGCTACAGATTCGATTGTAATCAATGGTTCGAATGCAAAGTAGAAGGGAATGTTTTTCAAACAGAACAGCAGACAGACGATTCCTACAACCGCTGCTGCAGTTTCTTTGGTGCAATATTTGACTCTCAAACTTTGGCAGCGAATGGTAATAAAACGATCTAACGTGAAAGCACAGTTAACCAGGCAGAAATGTCGGTGGCTGCACGGGCTAGCAAGAAGTTCACAGAGCAAACAGGGGTGAGAATTATGAAAGAGTTTGGGAAATAATAATCATTAATCCTCCAAATTAAAGCGTCAGTGGTAAGAGTTAGTCGATCTGCCAATGCAGATAGTGAATTACACCTTGAAGAGACTATATTTTTCCCCTGGACAGGACCACAACAGTTCTCACATTGGCTGCAAAGACATAGGAAACAAACTGGAAATCACCCATCAGAATCATAAGAAACGAGCTCACCTAACATTGAAATGTAATTTAGTTCCTGATTTATTGACGATATCTGAATATTACTGTACCGGGAATTGGACAAGGGAAGCAATGAGAATATAATGGTTCAATCGAAACAAAAGATAGATATTTATGCTAAATGGACATCCTCAGTAAAAAGCATGGAAGTACATAAATAACTTTATTTTAAATTTTCTGCATTTCCTCCATTTCCCCTGCAATTGAAAATTGTGACGTTAGCCCAGTGGAATTACCGGAAAATGACTGAACAGTTCTCTGTTATTGGAGAACGGTAGGAGTATTGAGCTTGAAAGCATTGCACGAAAGCAGGAAAAAAAAGTGAAAAAAAAGTAAAAAAAAGACAAGTCAGGGCGCATTGTAATGCAACATCTGACCAAAAAAAAAACAGCCGGGATTGAGCAGCAGTAGATTTCTGATCAGGAAAGAAGCTTTGGTCTATCAGGTTTTCTTCACAGACCAGCAGGTCTCTGAGCGACATTTTCATTCTGTCCATCAAATTTGCCTCAATTCAACCAGTTTTCTTTTACCAACTTCACAGTACTCAAAGATTAGGTCGAAACACTGCAGTCCTGCCACGGTTGATGCATAAGTTAATATCACGCAAAAGGAATTGGCTCCACAAATACCTCCAACCTCAATGATGGGAGAACTTAGCATCCAGTGCAAAAGAAGAGGAATTTGCATCAATCTTCATCCAGAAGTATCGAGTAGATGATCCATTCCAGCTTCCCCCAGAGGTTCGCACCTTCACAATCCTGCAACCAATTCGGGAAGCCTCCAAATGATAGTAAATCAACAGTGGTTCAAACAGAGAATACTGCAAAGTCTATAGGCACTGATTATACTCCTACAAGAATACTGAAGACCTGTGCTCCAGAACGCGCCACAGGCCTTTCAAAACTGTTCCAGTACAACAAAAACATTGGCATCTTCCTGACAAAAACGTAAAACTGACAGATGTGGCCCGTAGAGAAAACTGAGGATAAACTGTGCCCAAGCAAACACTGTCCCAACAGTCTATTCTCAATGATGAGTAAAGCGATGGAAGGTGTCACCAACAGAGCTATGAACAGCACTTGCTTAGCAAGAGCATGCTGGTTGACACCCAGTTTGGCGTCCTCCATGTCCACAGAATTCCTGACCTCTTTACAGCCTTGGTTCAAACATAGATAAAAGAGTAGAATTCCTGAGAAGAGGTGTGATGGACAACCCATGGCGGCATGGCCTTTTTTGACTCAGTGCTGCTTGAATAATTCAAGTAAAATTTGAATAAATGAGAATGGGGACGAAATCTGTCCATTAATTAGAGTCATACCTGGCACAAAGGAAAATGGTTGAAGTTGTTACATATCAGTTGTCAGTTCGAGGAAACCTTTACAGGAGTTTGTCAGGGTAGCGTCCGATGCCTTAACATCTTCAGCTGCTTCATCAATGTCCTTTCCTGTACCACAACGTCACAAATAGAAATGTTCCCCAATAATGGCACAATATTCAACAGCTTATCTGAGTCTACAGATATTGCAGCAGACTCTGTTTAAAGACAACACGCCCTGGACAACATTAATGCTTGGAATAAGAAGTGATAAGTAGCATTCACGCCCCATAAATGCCAAACAATGATTTTCTTCAACAAGACAATATAACCACCCCTCCAGGACATTTGATGACGTTATCATCACTGAGTCAGCTACAATCAGCATCCTGAGGAGCCAGCATTTACCTAAAACATGATAACTTTCCCAATATAAAGGCATTGGTAGAATATCTATTAAACAGTTAAGAACACTGCTTCGAGTAACTCACCTCTTGATTCTTCAAAGCCTGTGCAGCATCTGCAAGACACAAATCAGGACTGCATAGGAATATCACTCACTAGCCTGGATTAGACAGGTTCAACAACAGTCAGGAAACTTGAAAACACTAGGGACAGCGTGACAATGCTGCTCCTATAACAAGGTTATGTCGTCCTTGTTTTTTTTCAAAAAGGGTTGTAAAAGGCAGAAGTTCCAATTTGTCTCGGGTTTCGGCTACTTCGATTGCAGCTAGCAAATGCTGCCTAAGGCAAAAAAAAACTTTTTTTTAAAGAAAAACACTTGCACAATGAAAAGGAAGGAGGTAGTTTTCCCTGTTCAGCTTTTTTTAAAAATCAGTTTTAGTAAGCAGTCTGTTCCAAGCTGCTAGTCAAAGACAGCTGCTGGGAAGAAAAAGAGTCCATGATTCAATAGACGTTTCTGGCTGACTCTCTCTGTCTCTCTTATTGACATTGTTTAAGGGGATGTTACAGGTAATTTGAACTGCATCACTAACTTTCGCTGCAGTCGTTTGGGTTTTCACATAGATTAAGTTATTATATATTCTGTTCTCCATTGTTCGTGTTTCATTTGGTAGTCTTTGAAAGTTTTCTGTTTTGTTTAAAACTGAGTAACTGTGTTACTCCTGGAATACCCACCCTACACATGCCGAAAACAACAAGAAAAGTTGGGGTCTAGGCTACCTTCTTAAAATGTTTTGAGGGGGTCTGGCCAAGTCCATAACAACAGTACAGCCCATTGGATTGGCAGCACATTCACAGACATCTACTCCTTCAAGCACCAATGTTCATTATCAGCAATATGTACTATTGACAAAATGCACTGCAGATATTCACTTAGAAAACACCTTCCAAATCCAAGACTACATCAGTCTAAAAGGATAAATGCATCCGACACTTGTGAAGACCACTAACCGCAAGTTTCCCTGCAAACCATTCAATATTCTAACTTGGGCATAACCCACGCAGATGGTCAAAATCTTCGAAGTACCTCCTTTGCAGAATTGTGACACTACCTACAGCACATGGACTACAACAGCTCCAGAAGGCAGCTTGCTACCATCTTCTCCAGGAATGGATAATGGTAGCTTACCAGTGAGTGATGCCCACGTCCCAAATGCAAATGAATATTCCGTCATCTTAGCAACTTGACAGACGTTTGTAGCTCTTCCACAAGTGCAAATATTTGGATGCTCCTAACTGCCTTACTCATCGTCATAATCTCTGCTTCTTGCCAGTAATCTAAACGAAAGAAACTATCTTTTGGAGTGTTATAGTGATGAGAGTTTTCCCTTTGTTAAATTCCAGAGCTCTAATCCTTGAGACGAAGCCCCCACACATTCAATTTCACTCTCGAATCTTAATATCACGAAGGACAAAGCATCCACTTTAATTTTAACCCATTCACAAAACATTCATTCACTGTAACGCTCGTCCTTCACACGAGCATGATGCATCATTTGCAAGATACACTGCAAAAACAAAAAGCAATCACTAAGACTTATTAGCCAGACCATTCAAAATGTAGATCATTATTATCTGGACGCAGAGGACCCCTTAAAAAATTCCCCAAAGATCCACTCACTATCCTAACGTGGTAATACGTCACCATTCCTTCACTGTGGATGGGTCAAAAATTTTGGAAGTGCGTCACTAATAACATTGTATACCTCGCAACAGAAAATAGGCAGCAATGTTTCAAGATGGCAACTTAACAGTACATGTTCAACAGCAATGAGGAATGGTAAATAAATTCTGTCTGAGCGTGTAACACCTGCATTCTACGAATAAATGAAAGTAAAATAGAGCAATTAGAAACATTTTCTTGGCGTTCACAATTCCAGGTCAGTTTCACAACTGAAATGCTTCCATAATACCATCCTCAAAAGTCTGACCAAACCTTTGTGTTACCAAACAGTTATTTAAACATTTTAAGCCTGACGATCATTCTTGGAATCTGCATCAAAACCTCTACTAACATACCTTCACTGAGAACACAAAATCCGTTTTACTTGTATCCAAAATTGTAACCCCGAAATCTCTGACAAACCCACAGCTGCAACTCTGACTTCTTTCATCACCCTGATAATATCTCTGTGAAACTTTTAGCAAAGGCACATAAACACTACAATGGAGTGTTACAATATGGGATTTTATACCTTAACACATTGTTTACTAAAAATAATTATGTAAATTCACAGCAGATCACAGAACATGCACCTAATGATCAATTGTGAAGCGTCTTGTGATCATTATGATCAGTAACATTATGATCTTCAATGAATAGCTCACTGTACAAAGGCAAACATGCAGGGACTCCGAAGAAGTGTAATAGTACATCATGATCACAAACTGAAATCCCACACTGAGGCATTTTGGGGATGGGAAATGTGTCCACAAATGAAATTCTAATGTTGATTGAGAAGCAGCATCGTGAATGGTTTAGAAGTCTAATAAAAATACAATGACCTACGAGTGTAAAGCACTGAGAAATGGGCCTCTGATTCATGCACGAGATTATGCTGCTTACAAAGTCTTGATGGTGAAAGCAGAACCTGGAATTCTATCTAAAGAGAAGGCCCGGATCATTCGAAGATCCAGGCAGCATTGTTTAAATGGTTGTCGTCTGAAACTGCCGCTACCTCCAGTTTGGCTGTGATAAGGACCAATTGCCTACCACCGCCTGAAGAGAACAGAATTCCTTCTGAGTGGTGAAGAAGTGGTTGAGACCAAGCTGTTGACAAAATAATTTAAAATAGTTAATGTGCCAGCCAAAGATGAATTAAAACTAAACTAGTTTGTAAATTTGAAAAGAAAAATAACATTATCCGCAGCCTTTCTGGAAGACTTAAATTAATATTTCAATGTTAAACTGTCAATGACCAGGGGCATCATGCAGGAAACACATTGGTTTCTGTTTTTGGATCAGTGTGATGAACAAACACATTGAAGGGACAGTGCCTGACATCTAAATAGAAACACAGATATCCCTGATTTATAGAGTTAGTAACTGCATATCATCACTTACCAGGGATTCCCACTGCGACTATTATTGGATAGTAAATCATTATAGCCTATATAATAGGTGGCAGCAGGATAAACTGTTACGAACTGTATGGAACTTCCATCCTGTCTGAGAAGTGACAGTGTAGCTTGTGGCTGAACAGTGAACCATACCTGACTATGAGATGAGCGATGAAGAGAAAACATTTATAATAGACCCACATGTCCCAGTTGTTTTAGACAAAGGCTGCAATATTGACATTACTTCCAGTCAATTGAACAATAAGCCACCTCCCTTTACTGTAATATGCTTTTCATTCATTACATCACAATAGAGGGCGTGAATGTTTGCAATTAAACAGCCCAAACATTAGAATAACATGTGATCATATTTCTACCTAACTATTTAGTGAAGCCAGGTTCTGACTACATCATCACTGACTACATCATTAAACAGAAGAAACTACCACTCTTGTTTTGTTCCAAGGTTCACTGCTGTTAACCAACAATCGCATTCCACAAATTCTCCTGTGGATTTCAAGGATTTACACTGTTGGCAGCGATGAAGATTAATTGTATCACTCTCGACATCTGTGACTGAGGTAATACATCGTAATAACCATTGGGAAGTTTTCAATATATGCAGTATCTCATGGAAGAAAAAACTTCAAAATAAATAGCGTGCTGAAATAGGGTCATGGAAGTTGTTTAAAGCATATTCATTTTTAGTAACATTGACAATAGAATTTGATTTGTGGCTTCAAAGAAAGGGAATTTTAAAAGCATCTAGATGCTTCTTTTGTCGAAGCAGTGTTATATGAAAGCATGGGGCAGTGAGGCAAGTTCATTAGTTTAGAGAGAACAGGCACCGACTGGATGGACGAAACGACCTCTTTTTATTCTGTGACAATTTTGTCATCGAGTGTAAGCATTTAGGAAGGGAATTGCTTTGTTTTCCTTTGTTAAACACTGACTAGCATGGAGGAAATGTTATTAAATGTCAAAAGATTTCTTGAAGATATCAATGGAGAATTGCATGAAATAAAAGTCTCCTTGTGCAAGACTGGGAGACATGCCCTGGAAGGCGGGGTGGAATTCCTTGCTGGGCAAAATGAATCAGGATGACGCTTGCTCTGCAGCATTTATAAACTATCTTAGGAAACTTGGTGACTTTCTGCAGCCCATCTGCTGGACCGTGAGCACTGCTGCTCCTCGGTGTTGATGGTGGAGAGAACGGATATTTGTGGACGTCGTACCAATCAAGTTGATTGCTTTGTCCTGGATACTGTCAAGCTTTGTGTTATTGCAGCTGCAGAGAGCATTCCGTAACACTCCCAAATTGCCCTTTGCACATGATGGTCAGGCTTTGAAGCAAGTTACATGTAGTATTTCTCGCCTTTGATTTGAACTTTTAGCAATTGTATTTACATACGGAGCTGTCATTCCTGCCCAGAAAAGCTATTGATGGTACCCCTTTCTCTCTCTCTCTCTCTGAATGAAGATTGTGCTTCACCCCCTATTCGACATCTGTGGGCACAAGTTATTTCCTCCTCCTTTCCACTTGTTTTTAATCTGGGGTAAATGGTTGGCTTTTGTTTAGATTCCCCGCAGAGTGGAAACAGGCCCTTCGGCCCAACAACTCCACACCGACCCTCCGAAGAGTAACCCACCCAGACCCATTTCCCTCGGATTAACACACCTAAAGCTATGGGCAATTTAGCATGACCAATTCATCTGATCTGTACATCTTTGGGTTTTGGGAGGAAACCGGAGCATGGTGAAACACGGGTTAAATGAATGTAAGAAGGGGACAGAATTTGAAAAAGTTGATCCAGTTCTCACTTACTCTTCAAGACAATGGCAGTATTTCAATGCAATTACTTTTAACATATAATGCAGGCATCATCCCAGGTGAAGGAGCTGCATTTGGGCTTGTTGTCGCCCAGTGCTTTCCTCTGTCCATTTCTCATTTTCCTTTGTTTTCCTTATTTATCTTTCTCTCCAGTTTTTCTCTTACATTTTGCCCTTGGGGATATCAGCTGTGGTGGAACTGGCGACATGAACGATGGCAGCCAGTGTGGGCCCAGAGAAATCGTGCCGTGGCTTGGGGGCGGTTCTGATGTCAGGACTGGTTTAAAGGGTGATAGTCTGGCATTTGTCAAGAGTGGTTGCAAATTCTGACACTTCAATTGATTCCAAGATGGCGCTAGCGTCGATGAGGTGAACACAGCAGTGAGTGACGATGCTGGAATGTGGCAACTTCGACATTGTTGGGTCGGGCGCAGATGGTGGAGAGATGCAGCTCTGGGACCATTGGTACCGGCGAGGAAACAGCACTGTTGCTGTTTTTTGCGTTGCTGGTACCGTATAACCCCAACCGTGTGGAAACAGGTCAGTTGGCCCAACAAGTCTACACCGACCCTCCAAAGAGTGAGCCACCTATACCCACTCCCCTATCCTATTACTGTTGTTATGGACTCGGCCAGACCAGTCACAACATTCTTAAGCAGGCAGCCCTAGACCTAACTTTGTGATTTGTTACAGCAAGTGAAAATTACCCAGAGTAAGATAGCTGGATTGATTACTAGATTTTAAAACAGACAAAACAATTATTCACAAAATTACACAATGAAACACAAAGAAAATAAAGAACCACTACAGAACTCAACCTATCCAGCTAGACTTAAATAAGCTTTTCAGAATATGCACAACAGTCCCAATAAGCAAACCCCCGTGAAAATCCAGTACAGAAGGAACACATTCTTACAAGCTGAAGTTGATGGCAGATAAATTTCAAAAAAGAAACTTCACATTTTTATCACCTTGAATTCTCCAATACGAGTGGCGGTTCGTCCTGGCACCTATTCCCCTCTTGAAATTATACATGTGGCAGGACGAGACAACGTCATTGCTGACACGTTGTTATGACTTTGATGAAGGAAGACGGAGGCATTCGTGGGGAAAATTGTTCTGAGATGGACGGCAGTATTCTATTTTTGCGTGTTTAGACTTAGTGGGATGTATATTTTTGTATATGTGTAATGTACTAATCACGCGAGACGAAAGGTTTTAAAAATCGGGGGGTGGAGAGGGTAGGTGTGACAAGATGTGCCTTTAAGAGGGTTTTGTTTTCTCCTGTTTTCTATTCAAAGCAAGTGTAGCAAAATGTGTGGGATTGCCTTCTCCATGCAAAGCAGGCTTTGGATTTTTTTTTAACATGTGGACTAAAGAAGAATGAATGGGAGGTGTCAGGCTCACACAGAAGCAGTGTTTTCCAGATTTTGCTTTCAGTTTGTGAAGCTGGCATTTTGGAGGAAGTTCAAGCTCTTTTGCACAGAAAAGTGTTAAATTCTCTTTTTTCTGGTTTCACGTTTCTCTTATCTCTTGGATTGCAGTTATCAAGTGAGGACGATCTATTTTGCTCCATTTTCTTTGCCAAAGATGCTAACAGTATATTGCTGCATTCTAACAGTCTGTGAATTATACTTACTTCATAGACTATTTTGCTACGTATTTCTACAGAGTTGCAATTAAGCCAATTTTTAAAAAATATTGTTTGTGTTTTAACTGTAGCGTTAGAATAAAGTGTGTTTGACACATCTTGAGCTTAATGCCTTACATTTGCCCTGAAATAAGAATATGTTGGGATCAGGGTATCTTCCTGATATATTCTGGGGTGTGGGGTGGGGGGGGTGGGGGGTGCGGTGCGGGGGGTTGGTCTAGGTTACAACAGTATTTGTTGCTTACAATATCGTCTACATCTGCGGTATTCTCTGCATTGAGGGGACAAAGGCACACTGGATGTTTGGTTTCTAAAATAACACTGCTCAGTCTCACTCTTCAACATTCGTTGTGTAATTTTGTGAATGATGATTTTTGTCTGCTTTAAAATCTAGTAGTCAACCTAGCTATCTTATTCTGGATAATTTTCACAGTGCACTTACAGAAACAAATTGCAAAATTAGATCCAGGGCTGCCTATTGAAAAATGTTTTGAGTGGCCTGGCCGAATCTGTAACAGACTGGGGGCTGTTTGTGGGATTTAACAGGGACTGGTAGGTGCTAGTGACTTTATTTCGCGTGTTGGTTTGTTGGGTAGGCAATGCTTGGGATAGTAAATGCTCTTTCAGTCACCAAAAGTTTTCTGAATGTGGATGCGGTGACTTTGGAAGTTTTGCAAATAGTGAATAAGACCAAGTTGCAAGAATTAGCAATGGACCAAACAGAATCACAGTGTTGGTTGGCTAAGAGAAAGTCAGATGTAGGAAAACCTGACAAGCCGGGAAGTTTTGTTGGGCTAGTAATAAAAAGCACAAGGGAGTTTACAGAACTGTCTCAGAGTGTACAAGATGATCAGAGGTTGATAAAGGAGGAAGTGCCAGATCTACTTGAAAATATACATGCAAAGGTAAAGTTTATTCACATAGGCCAGGAGTAATAGGTAAGGAGGTTAAAACATGAAGGGACAGAGGATCCTCTCAATCCGTAATGTTGAGGGATGAGGAGATATGCACTCCTGAAGGACTATTGTCGGAAAAGGTAATAGTAACAGGAATTCATGGAGGGACAAAAGTTCTCAGTTATGAAAAGTGAGGCTAGAGAGTCCATAGAAGAGTGGAGAATCTGTGGTATGAGCACCGGACAAACTCTCAGCTCTAGGAATACAATTTGTCCTTGCAAATGATATGACTGATTCACTGGTAGGCGTGCTGCCTACTCTAGTTGAAAAGCCAGTGGAGTTGCAGACAACTGAAGAAATGGAGGACGCTTATTTCAGAATTTTCCCAGATTGCGTGATCACAAGATCACAGAGGCACAAGTAGAAACAGGAAAGTTCAAAATGCACAGATAAGGAGGTTGACTTAGCTTTATCGGAAACTTCCTTCGATCAGATAACTGGGACAAAGAAGGAGCATATAGGTAGACATGCAAGTATCTTTAGCTCTGCTAAGCTGATTGAATTACAGCAGAAAGATGAGTTAATGCAATTGTATCAAAAAAGCATTTACTGAGAAAGAAAGTGTTATTGCTTAACAAATGGTGCATTAATGAGGCAATGGAGACCGTCACACATTCAAGCAGGTGGAAAACGGGCAGAGAGTCATCAAATTGTTTTGCCAGTAGAGTATAGAAAGGAGGTGCTGTGAGTGGCGCATGAGCTACCACTTGGAAGGTCAATTGGGGGTAAGAAAAACACAGGCTAAAATACAAAGACATTTTTACTGGCCTGGACGACACAAAGATGTCGTTGAATTTTGTCAGATGTGTCATACATGTTAGCTAGTGGTTAACCACAGGCTGTAATAAAACCTGTAGCTTTAATATTTCTTCCAGCATTTGAGGAATCTTTCACAAGAGTCTTGATTGATTGCGTAGGTCACCTACCTCAAAGTAGGAATAAGTATTTATTAAAAATGAGCGATGTCTAAACTAGATTTCCAGAGGCAATCCCATTATGCAACATCACAGCTAAAAGGATTGCAGAAGAATTCATTGTCTTTTTCAAACTCGTACGGACTACCAATACACATCCAGTCAGATCAAGGATCAAACTTTACATCCATGCTATTCAAGGAGGTTATGGATAACTTTGGAATAACGCAATTCAAATCTACTGCATCCTGTACGGAATCACAGGGAGCAGTAGAGAGATGTCATCAAACACTAAAGACCATGTTAATGGCTTATGGTCAGGATTATCCAGATGGTTGGGATAAGCGAATTCCCTTCGTATTTTTTGTGATCAGAGATGAACTGAATGAATTGACCAAATTCAGTCCATTTGAATTAATATTTGGGCATGAAGTAAGAGGATCGTTAAAATTTATTAGGGATAAATTAATAATTCAAAATTCAGAGACCACGTATTTGGGTTATGCGTCAAATTTTAGAGAACAATTAAATAGAGCTGGAGAATTGGCTAGACAGTATTGGAATGTATCACAGCATATAATAAAACAAAAAGCGAATAAGAAATCAAAAACTCACAATTTTACAATTAGGGATAAGGTGTTGGTGAGCCTTTAAAAGCAAGGTTTGTGGACCTTATCAAATCGAGAAGAAATTGAGTGAGGTGAACTACTTGATAAGACTTCCAAACGGGAAGAAATCTCACAGAGCGTATCATGTGAATATGCTCAAAAGGTATTTTGACAGGGAAGGAAAACAAAAGGAGAAGATGTTAAAGATTGCACCACAAAGTGAAGAACCAAGTTCAGAGGATTCTGAGTTGGACATCCCTCAAATCAAATTGGATAATGAGGAAGTTGACAAAAATTGGGATAGATTATTGGGTTACCTTTCACAAGAAAATCGAAATGACCTGAAAAGGTTAATACTATCGCATGGGGCGATATGCAGAAACAAATAGATAAATAGAATTAAGGAGAATCCAAAGGGTTGTTACAAATACATTCAGTACAAAAGGGGAACCAGGGAGAGAATAGGGTCCCTCAAAGATAAGCAAGGCAGCCTTTCTGTGGAGCTGCAGAAAATGGGGGAGATACTAACCGAGTATTTTGCATCAGTATTTACTGTGGAAAAGGACATGGAAGATATAAAATGTAGAGAAATAGATGGTGGCGTCTTGAAAAATGTCCATATTATAGAGGAAGAAGTGGTGGATGTCTTGAAACGCATAAAAGTGGATACAGCCAGAGGGCCTGATGAGGTGTGCCCTAGAATTCTGTGGGAAGCTAGGGAAGTGATTGCTGGGCCTTTTACTGAGATATTCTTATCATTAATAGTCACAAGTAAGATGCTGGAAGGCTAGAGGTTGACTAACGTGGTGCTACTGTTTAGTAAAGGTGGTAAGGACAAGCCAGGAAACTATAGATCAGTTGGTGGTGGGCAAATTGTTGGAGGGAATCCTGTATTTGGAAAGGTAAAGACTGATTAGGGATAGTCAACATGGCTTTGTGCGTGGGAAATAATGTCTCACAAACTTGATTGAGTTTTTTGAAGAAGTAACAAAGATGATTGATTAGGGCAGAGCAGTAGATGCGATCTATGTGGACTTCAGTAAGGCATTCGACAAGATTCCGCATGGGAGACTGGTTAGCAAGGTTAGATTTGAATGAATACAGGGAGAACTAGCCATTTGGATACAGAACTGGCTCAAAAGTAGAAGGCAGAGGGTGCTGGTGGATGGTTGTTTTTCAGACTGGAGGCCAGTGACCAGATGAGTGCCACAAGAATCGGTGCTGGGTCTACTACTTTTCATAATTAAAATAAATGATTTGGATGTGAGCATAAGAGGTATAGTTAATACGTTTGCAGATCACACCAAAATTAGAGGCATAATGGACAGCGAAGGGGGGTACCTCAGATTACAACGGAATCTTGATTAAATGGGCCAATGAGCTGAGAAGTGGCAGATGGAGTTTAATTCAGACAAATGGGAAATGCTACATTTTGGGAAAGCAAATCTTAACAGGACATATACACTTAATGGAAATGTCCTAGGAAGTGTTGCTGAAAAAGAGACCTTGGAGTGCAGGTTCATAGCTCCTTGAAAGTGGAACCATGGGTAGATAGGATAGTAAAGAAGGCATTTGCGTGCTTTCCTTTATTAGTCAGAGTACTGAGTACAGGAGTTGGGAGGTCATGTTGCGGCTGTGCAGGACATTGGTTAGACCACTGTTGGAAGATTGTGTGCAATTCTAGTCTCCTTTCTATTGGAAGAATGGGAAACTTGAAAGGGTTCAGAAAATATTTACAAGGATGTTGCCAAGGTTGGACGGTTTCAGCTATAGGCAGATTGAAATTAATTGACTGAGGAAAAAGGACTAATGGAAGAAACATATGATTTTTAAATTATGATTTAGATATTCAACGAAATGTTTTTTTACATCTGAATTAAAATTCTCTTTAGGGATTCTATGATTAAAATTAATTTCAGACGTCTCATTCTACATATACAGGTCATATTACAATTTTGAAAAACGGTGGAATTCTAAGACATTCAGCAAATTACATTTATGCTTAGGATTGTACAAATTACTAGGAAAATGGAATACGTTTATTAATAACCACAGCTGTGCTCCATGCAGGAAAACTGAGAACTCATAAAATTTTCCACTCCAATTGTGCAAATATTTAAAAGTTTAACAAATCGTTAATTTGATTGCACAGACTCAGTTTAAACTCATGCAGTTTAGATAAGTTAGTTTGTCAATTGTTTTGTTTTGAAAGATAAACTAAAAGTTTCCGACATAATTTAAAGGAGAAAATAAAAGTCCAAATTTAACGGTGCAATGTAGTGCAAATTATTTGTTTAAATCGAGTTGGAATAAATTAGAAATAAAATTGCATAAAATTTCTTATGGATACGTGTGTTCTTCAAAATCAGGTAAATGAACACTGTCATTATTTCACTGTTTTATTCTCAAAATTATTTAGACAGAAAGGGCGAAATTAATTAGACAAAATTACACTACATTAGCTAAATAAAGGATGACATTCCTCATTAACACGCGAAGACTAAGGTTCATGATGTATCCGTCGGGACTGAAGGACCCACTCCAGGCACACGGCTCCATAACACTGTCCTCAATGAAAGAAAGAAAATGATTGTTGAAAGCTCAGCTGACGGAAGTGGAAAACGTTCGTTCTAAATAATAGACGTACTTGTTTCTCCTTTTGTATTGTCTTGTTAATTAAATCTCATTCATGAACGAGACAATGGGTGCACATCTTTGTGCATTTTAAACTGAGAGGCTTTACATTGTATGAACGTCTGATTCCAATATTTGCATATGCATTTAGATGTAAACATACTGAGTATTCGACGTGAAAACTCTACGCTCATTCGTCTTTCTATTTGAATGCAAGTTACACCGATTTGCTATTGGAGTGCTGGATGACAAGAGAAATTGAGGGTTTGATCAAGAGAAAGAAGATTTATTGAATCACTAAAAGACTATGAAGGCAGTAGGAGTACACTTAAAGGGCAAATCAGTAGGGCAAAAAAGAGGATATGAAATAGCTTTGACAAATAGGGTTAAGGAGAATCCGAATACATTAAGGACAAAAGCTAACTATGGTGAGAATAGTTCCCCATTACAATCAGCAAGGTGGAACTGTAGAAGATGGGGAAGATACTAAAATATATATTTGCATCAATATTTGCTGTGGAGAATGATATGGAAGATATAGAATGTGTGCATGAAAATAGCAATTTCCTCAAAAATGTCCATATTACAGAGGAGGAGGTACTGGACGTCAGAGGACGCATAAAGATGGATAAATCTGCAGGACCTGATCAGGCATACCTTCGAGCTTTGTGGGAAGCTTAGGAAAGAGACTGCTGGGCACTTTTCTGATATATTTGTGTCATCGATATCACATGTGAGTTGGCAGAAGACTGGGGTTTGCGAACGTTTCGTCACTATTTGACAACATCGGTGTGAAATTGTGTCTCACTAACATGTTTGAGTTTTTGAACAAGTAATGAAGAGGATTGCCGAGACAGGTGGAGTGGGTGTGATCTATCTGGACAATACATAAAGCATTCAACAAGCTTCCTCATTAGAAACTGGTTAGTAAGAGTACATCACATGAAATACAGGGAGAATTGTTTGGATACAAAACGGGCTCAAAGATAGGAGACAGAGGCTGATGATTGAAGTTAGCTTTTCAGACTAGCGGTGTACCACAAGGATAGGTGCTGTGTCCACTGATTTTCCATAGAATCTCTACAGCCTGGAAACATGCCATTTGGCCTAACAAGTCCACATCGACCCTCTGAAGACTATCCCACCTAGATTTACTTCTCCACACTTGCCCTGACCAATGTACCCAGCCTACACATTCCTTAAAACTTTGGGTAATTTAGCATGGCTAATATACCTAACCTGCACATCTTTGGAGTGTGTGAAGAAACCAGAACACCTGGAGGAAACACATGCGGACACTGGAAGAATGTGTAAACTCCAAACAGACAGTTACCTGAGGCTAGACTCGAACCATGGTCACTGGCACTGTCAGGCAGCATTCTAGCCACTAACCGCTGTGCTGCGCACATGTATTTGGAAAGGCCAGAACTGATTAGGGATAATCAACGTGGCTTTGTGCATGGGATTCTAGTCATTTGTATTAATGATTTGGATGTGACCATAGGAGGTAGTTAGCAAGTTTGTGATGGCATTAAATCTGGAGATGACATGGACAGCAAAAAATACCTCAGAGCACAACGGGATCTTGGTTAGATGGACCAAGAGGCAGAGGAAAGGTAGATGGAGTTTAGTTTAGATAAATGTGAGGTGCTGAATTTTGGAAAATCAAATCTTAGCAGAAGTTATTCACTTAATGGTAAGATCCTTGGGAGTATTGCTTTCAAAGTCCATAGTTCCTTGAAAATGGAGTCACAGGTAAATAGCAAAGTGAAGAAGGCATTTGGAATGCTTGCAATGCATTTAATATAGGAATTGGAAGGACTTGTCGTGGCTGTACAGGAAATTGGCTTATCCATTTGTTGAGTCTTGTATGTAATTCTGATCTCTGGCCTATTGAATGGGTGTTGTGACATTTGGAAGGGTTTAGAAAGGATTTACAAGGATGTTGCCAACGTTGAACAATTTGAGCTATGAGGAAAAATAGGCTGGGGCTATTTTCCCTCGAGCATTGGACGCTGATGACTTTATAGAGATTTATGAAATCATGAGGGGCATGGTCTCTTCCCTGGGTTGGTGGAGTACAAAACTAGATCGCATAGATTTGAGGTGATAGGTGAAAAATATACAAGGCAAGCCTTGGGAAAAGTTGATGGGCAGAGAGATCTGGGAGTGCAGGCCCATTGCACCTTGAAGGTTGCTGCACAGGTGGATAGAGTGGTCAAGAAAGCATATAGTATGCTTGCCTTTATTGGACGGGGTATCAAGTATAAGAGCTGGCAAGTCATGTTATAATTGTACAAGACATTAGTTTGGCTGCATTTAGAATACTGTGTACAGTTCTGGTCGCCATATTACCAAAAGGATGTGGACACTTTGGAGAGGGTACAGAGAAGATTTACGAGGATGTTGCCTGGTATGGAAGGTGTTAGCTATGAAGAAAGGTTGAGTAGGTTAGAGAAAAAAGGAAATTGATGGGGGACCTGATTGAGGTTTACAAAATCATGAAGGGTATAGACAGGGTGGATAGAGAAAAGCTTTTTCCCAGGGCGAAGGATTCAATAACAAGAGGTCACGTTTTCAAAGTGAGAGGTGGCAAATTTAAGGGAGATACACGCGGCAAGTACTTCACACAGAGGGTGGTGGGCGTTTGGAACGCGTTGCCAGTACAGGTGGTAAGGCAGGCACGGCAAATCAATTTAAGATGTGTCTGGACAAATGCATGAGTAGGTGGGGAATAGAGGGATACAGATACTTAGGAATTGACCGACAGGTTTAGACCGTGCATTTTGATCAGCTCAAGCTTGAAGGGCCGAAGGGCCTATTCCTGAGCTGTAAATTTTCTTTGTTCTTTGGGACTTAAGGGGCAACGTTTTCATGCAGAGGGTGGTGCATATATGGAATGAGCAGCCACAGGAAATGATGGAGGCTAGTACATTACAACATTTAAACGACATCTTGATATGTATATGAATAGGAAGTGTTCAGAGGGATATGGGCCAAATGCTGACAAATGGGACTAGATTAATTTAGGATATCTGGTTGTCATGGACGAGTTGGACCAGAGGGGCTGTTTCCGTGCTGTATATCTCTATGATTCCATGAATAGCCTTGTATTACTTTACCAAGCACTCGTGGGAAACGTACATTACAAGGTTAGATACCAAGTGAAGCTCTCTCTGCAAAAAGGCCGTTAAAAACTAAAACCTCCAAGGCAAGGTTTACCATCAGTAAGATACAGTTTAAAGCTCTTTCTACATTGCCCTTATCAAATGTTGCAAAGCAGGTAAAACATTTTATGGACCAGGCTGGAGCCCTCAAAACATTTGGAACAGGTAACCAAGACTGTAACTTTGCTAACTGATTTACGTAAGTGTATAGCAGATTTTCCCAGAGAGAATTAGCTGGTCAACTGACTTAGTTTTTAACCAAAACGGAATTTATTTACAAGATTACAGAATGAAACACAAAGAACAAATAATGGAATACCGAAATAACTTATTGTATCCAAACATGACAGGCTATCCTGATTTAATGATGCTATTCCAAAATACTTGTAACAATCCCAATAAACACCCCTTGGCACAAAAAGAAAGAAAGAAAGAAAGAGAAAGCAACATGCTGGACTAGCTTCCAGCAGACTTCCTACACACACACACACACCTGCTTAACTGAACCAAAAACTCAGCTTCTCGGACTGCCCACCGTTTCCTCATACAAGTTGCTTTTTAAAATTGAAAGTCTTCTGTTTGAGGCAGTATATGTTAACTGTAAACTAACAGCTGTAAACTAACCAAATTCTCAGACTTTTCGAAGTCTGGGCCGTTTACAACCTCTCTTAAAAAAAACTCAAGGGCACAGTAACCTTGAGAAAGGTTCATCACAAAAGCGCAGTGTGAGATCCAGGATGAAATCTTGGCAATACCTTTTTAACCTGACTTTTTATCACGGCCTGGATTTCGAGAAAAGTTTCCTTGATACTGTTCTTAATTTTTCCTTTCCTTTCTACTTAAGCACTTTGGGAGAAATCATAGCATGTATTTGATACATGTTGAATTCCACACGCATCCAACCTCCGTGTTCATCTGATATCTATGCTATTTGCACAAACTGAGTGAGGTGACCCACTGGACAGATTACTGCACGGGATAAATCTTTTCTATGTTGCTGCATTAAATTAAGCAGGAGGGTTTGGGGGCTCGTGTTCGGGATTTGAATTGGTTTAAACAGATTTGAACAGATTTGGGTAAATTAAGCAGGAGGGTTTGGGGGCTCGTGTTCGGGATTTGAATTGGTTTAAACAGATTTGAACAGATTTGGGTAAATTAAGCAGGAGGGCTTGGGGGCTCGTGTTCGGGATTTGAATTGGTTTAAACAGATTTGAACAGATTTGGGTAAATTAAGCAGGAGGGTTTGGGGGCTCGTGTTCGGGATTTGAATTGGTTTAGACAGATTTGAACAGATTGGGGCATGAAAAATCCCAGCAGATTTAAAGACTTGCAGGTGAGTGTCCTAGATCTTCAAATAAAAGGGAGGTGAGACAGTTTGTTTATTTTCGGTGACTTGTGGTTGATTAAATTAAAAGTGAGAGAAATGTTTTTTTTAAAATTACAAAAAAGGATTTGAAGACGGTTCTCAAATTTGCCAAGCAAGTTGAGAAGGAAAGAAAAAAGGTCACATTTTTAGAATTAGCAAATAAGTTAGATTTAGGTTGAACCAAGGACACAAGCTGAAATTATAAGGGAAATACTCAAACACTTAGGTGTGTCAGAGAAACAGACAAGTGTAGTAGAGGTAGAAAAACTTAAATTATAATTGATGAAAATGGAGTTAGAAGATAAACAAACACAGAGAGGGAGAAAGTGAAACAGAGAGAGAAGAAAGAGAAAGAGAGAGAGAAGGCAGGGAGTGATAAAGAGAAAGAAGAGATGAAGATAGAGAAAAGAGAGAGAGAGAGAGAGAGAGAAAGTCCTTGGCTGAGCAAAGAGAGAGAGAAAGAGAGAGAGAGAGGAAGAGAGCAAGACTGAGAGGAAAAAGAAAGAGAGAGAAGTTTCTTATCTGAGCAAAAAAGAGAGAGAATTTGATCTTGAGATGTTGGGACCTATTCAGCAAATTCAAGTTAACAGAATGGAGATTAAAAGAGAAGGTAGCAATATAGGCAAATATGTCAAAACTCTGCCACGTTTTGCTCAGACAAAAGTTGAAAGCCTTCTTAATTTCATTTGAAAAATTGGCTCGGCAGATGGAGTGGCCCGAGGATTTATGGGTAATCCTCGTTCAGACTAAACTGGTAGGCAGAGCAAGTTAAGTATTTTCCATGTTATCAGATGAGCTTTTTTTGAAAAAAAAAACAAATAATTCCCTACAGTGTGGAAACAGGGCATTTGGCCCAACAAGTCCACACTGACCCTTCAAAGAGTAACCCACTCAGACTCATTTTCCTTTGACTAATGCACCTAACGTGATGGGCAAATTAGCATTGCCAATTCACCTGACCATCCTTAGATTGTGGTAGGAAACCAGAGCATCCAGACACGGGGCAAATGCACAAACAGCAGACAGTCACCCGAGGGTCTGGTAATGTGTGGGACAGAAAAACAGAAATTTAACATTCCCCTATCAGGTTAGAGTGCCTACTCAAGACTTGGAAAGTCACAATTGGGAACGATTGACAGAGTGTCAGTTCCAGGAATTCAATTTGACCTTGGGTATGATTTGGCAGGATCCAAAGTGGGAACGATACCCCCTGTTGTGGAGAAGCCCAAGGAAGACTAAAAAGCTGAGGAGTTATAACAGAAATATCCTAGTACTTTCCCCCGACTGTGTGGTAAACAACTCCAACTATCATAAGTCACAGCACGAAGTGAAAATTACGTTGAGGTTGAAGGGGTTGAGGTGCAGTTAGCAAAAACCCTGTTTGACGTAATGGTGTGGGGAAAAGCTGAACAGGCAGAAGGTCAGGCAGAATTCTGTAGTCCTGAATGGTTAAGGGACTTGCAATAGCGAGACAGGACGATAAAAGATATATATGTGCATGCATACTCTGAAAAGGACGCAGAGAATATTCAGATGGTTATTCCCTGAAAGATAGAATCCTAAGACAGAAATGGAGACCATGGCAGGTTAGTGCAGTGAAAAAATGGGCCGAAGTGCACCAGATTGTGTTGCTAGTAGCATTCAGACAGAAAGTCTTGCACGTAGCACATGAACCACCGGTACGCGGTCACATAAGGGTATGAAAGTCTCAGGCTAAGGTACAAAATCATTTTACTGGCCTGGAATGCACAAGGATGTGGTTAACTTTTGCTGTACATGTCTTACATGCCAAATGGAAGGTAAGCCACAGGCAGTAATAAAACCAGCACCTTTGTTGCCAATTCCCGCATTTGAAGAACCTTCCACGTGGGTTATAATTGATTGTGTAGATCCCCTCCCACAAACTAAAAGTGGGAACCAGTACTTGTTAACCATAATGGATGTGTCTACCAGATTTCTGGAGGCAATTTCATTACGGAACATCAAGCCAAAAGGGCTAGGAGTTAGTAACTTCTTCACATGGTATGCGCTACCCAGAGAGATTCAGTCGGACAAAGGATCAAATTTTACTGCTAGGCTGTTTAAGGAGGTTATAGATAGCTGAGGTGTACAGCACTTTAATTCCAGTGCGTATCATCTTGAATCCCGGGGAGCTTTAGAAAGATGGCATCAGACGTTGAAGACCATGTTGACAGCACACTATCAGGATTACCGAATGATTGGGATAAATGTATCCCAGTCATATTATTTGCCATCAGAGATGCACCAAATGAATCTATTCAGTTAACTTCCTTTGAGTTAATATTCGGGCATGAAGTGAGAGGTGCTTTGCAATTAATTAAAGAAAAATTGACAGTAAAAAAGTTGGAGATCTCACACTAAGATTATATATCGAAGGTGAGGGAGAGATTAAATCAAGTAGGTGAGTTAGCTAAATAGCATCGAAAGTGGACACAGTATAGAATGGAGTACATGGCAGGTAAACGCTCTGAGACTCGGACTTTTTCCCAAGAGGATGACGTGTTAGTACTGTTACGAGGAGTTAGGAGATCCCTTCAAAGCCGGGTTTAGTGGTCCCTATCAATTTGAGAAAAAGTTGAATCAGATGACTATCTAGTAAAGATGCCAGATAGCAAAAAAAAAACATTCTGGATGTAGGTTGGCTCACATGAACCTTTCAGTTCAGCAAGCAAACCTACATTCAGAAACTCAACCTGAGCTACAAATCTTCTCAAAACGTGCCAGAGAAAAAAAGATACCGGGTATGTCATTGCAACATTTTGAAACCATGTTATACTAGAGAGAAAGAACTTGAGAAACAGGTTATTTACTGCCCCAAAGAGTGAGGAATCAAATCCAGACGATGTGGATTTCGATGTGCCTGAAAATAAATTAAAAGATGAAGAAGTTCTGGAGGAGTGGGATAGGTTAGTAAGCTATCTGTCTCAGGAGCATAGAAGGCAGTTGAAAAATTTGTTACTGCAGTACAAGGACGTATGTATGAATCAGGTGGGGAGGACTACTGCTATTTCACATTAAGTAGACGTAAGGAATAATGCTCTGATAAAACAACACCCTTAATGGTTTAATCCTTTCAAAGTAAGACAATTACAGAAGGAGGTGGAGACCATGCTCGACAAGGACATCATTGAACCAAGCCAGAGTAAATAGACTTCACCGATCGTATTAGTTCCCAAGCCAGATGTGACTCAATGATTCTGCATGGATGATCAGAAGGTCAAAAATCGTTCCAAAATCAAACTCATATCCAATTCCTAGATTGGAAGTCTCTATTGAGAAATTTGGACAAATTTGAGCTTAATGCGTGATTACTGACAAGTACCTTTATCAGAAATGGCAAAAGAAATTTCTGTGTTTGTTACCTCAAATGGGTTATATCATTTTAAAGTGATGCCCTTTGGGTTGAAAAACACAGCCACCAACTTCCAAAGACTCATGAACAGAGTTGTGGCTGTGTTAACAAAACATGCAGTCTATATCAACGATGTAGTGATCGTTAGTAAGTCCTAGAAATATCACATGGTACAGTTGGCAGAGCTCTTTGAACAACTACAAGAAGCAAAACAGGTAACAAACTTCACTAAAACTGAATTCACGAAAGCAGAGGTGACGTTCTTGGGACATAACATTAGTCATGGAAGGTTGATCGCATAGAACACAAAGACAAAAGCTGTCGAGGAATTTTCACGACCAACCTCGAAGAAAGAAGTGCTTCGATTCTTAGGACTCAGCAGAATCTATCGGAAGTTAGTTCCAAACTTCAGTAGTGTAGTGGCACCATTAACCAATTTGCTGAAGAAGAGCACAAAGTTTAAATGGACAGAATCATGCCAGGAGGTATTCAACCATTTGAAATCAATATTAACACTAAACCAGTTTTAGGTACATCAAACTTTTCAAAATTTCACAATCGATGCTAGTGACATAGAAGTTGGAACTGTAGGAAGATTAGGATAGAATTGAACTGCCAGTTGGTTACTTTTCGAAGAAGCTGAACATCCACCAGAGGAAATACTCCACGACTCAAAAAGAACTACTGAGTTTGGTACTGGCCTTAGAACATTTTAATGTGTATGTCAAAAACAATGTGTCAGAGATGGTGGTGTACACAGATGACAATCTGCTTACATTCTTAGAATACTTTGAAGACAAGAATATGAGACTGTTTAGTTGAGTCTTATGTTACAGACTTGCAGATTTAAGTGATAAACTTTAGATTAGATTTGTACTTACTTAATGCCATATATCTATATATGAGAGGTGTAGTTATGGGAAGATATTAAGGTGAATTTAGATTAAAGTAATCAGTATGTTAGGGTAATGTGTTTAAAGAATGGTCGGGGGCGGGGGGGATGAAGTAATCTTTTCATTATGGTGCTTCACTTTTTTCTTAAGAGGGGACGTGCAATGAAAATGTGTCTAGTGTTCCTTTAAGAGAGTTAAAAGTTAGCAGAACTACCTGACAGCGCCAAGTGTTCTGAACAAGATATAATAAAACGTGCTCCAGGAGCGAGGGTAGCTGGTTGTCTGGAAACAAAAATAAATACGAATTTGGTCAATCAGTTTGAATTATGCCCCAAAATACCAACCTCCAATCAAGTTTAAATTTAGCATATTGACGATATTAAAAACCAATGACGCAATCCGATGCTTTAGTGTATAAGACTAGAAAAAATTGAATAGTTGGAGAGAGCTGCCAAGCCACCAGCATGTACACCGTGCTCGAAAAATAGCTCTCTTAGAGGTACCTTTATCAATCAGTGACCTATGAAACTTAAATCCCTAAGAAGAAGACAGTGGAGGCATAAAGAGAAAATTCGACAACTGGCTGGCTTTGAAATTTGAATTTTGGTAAATCTTAATCTGGGGTTTTATCGAACTAGTATTAGAGAAGGAGAAAGTAAAAGATAGGTTAGAGAGAGAGTTGTAAATAGTTGTTAGTTAATTACTCTCTGATATACTTTAAGAAATAAAGTTGATAATTTTTACTTTAAATAGTTCTTGGCCTCTTGAATGTTCAGATTACTGCTCAGGATAAATCTTTTCTGTGATGGTGGTTTAAAATAGGCATGAGAGTTTACCCCGTGATGTAACAATATACTCAGACCCTATGGACATGCTCACTCACATGCACACACAAGCCTGCATGCATGCATACATATGCAGACTCAAATATAATGAAGCCAGAAGACTAGTTCCTTTTTCAGATGCTTATTTCCTGAATTAAAGAGGAAATGTTTGTGGAATGTTCAGACAGCTGTAAGCCTTTCCATCTCCTCAAGTATCTTTGACCATGACCTCACCGATTTGCTGGCAGATTTGTTCCAGCAATTAAGCTTGCTTTATGCTTGACAGCATTGCCTCTAATGGCGTGTAAGATAGACTCTCTTATTCCTGTTAAACAAGCTATCACGTTGTCTCTCCTCGTGCTCCAAATGGTTCATAGAATTTCTTTTGCGTTCACCACCTGCAATTTTGTTACCAAGGCACTTCTTGCTAACATTGTGTCATTATGTCCCTCCATCTTTATAAAAATAAAAAAGGATAATCTAGAAGTAGATTGCAAGATATTCAGGTACAAGAACAACTTAGAAAGGTAAATGGTATGTATATGAGTAATACAGTCCTGTAGGAATTATACAGAGCTTAGACAGGAATTACATAAGAATATTCTTGACAAAGAGAAAGCAATAAACATTCATTCATTTAATTTTTAGATGAAGTTGCTCAGTCTATAGTCCCGTACATCTCAGACGCTCTGATGGAAACTGACATTGGCACATGTACAGAATGAAGCATGCGAATTGATCGCCACTAGAATCATGCTATTATGAACAGAGGTAAATGTTCTCTAAAATACCACTCCCTCATGCTTCAGCAACATTATAGCCAAATTGTGTTTCTAAAACATACCTTATATGGGAACTACCTGCAATAATTATCTGAGTAACATGAATATACAGACAATTTCTGCGAGAAGTAGGTGAAAGTGAGGACTGCAGATGTTGGAGATTATAGTCGAGAGTGTGGTGTTGGAAAAGCACAGCAGATCAGGCAGCATCCGAGGAGCAGGAAAATTGACTCTCCAGGCAAAAGCCGTTCACGAAGGGCATTTGCCCGAAACATCGACATTCCAGCTCCTCCGATGCTGCCTGAATCACTGTGAGAGCCTCTTGTCAGAGCAACAAGTTTCACTTCAGAATATTGTATGTCTCAAAGAGATCACTGGTCATTCTTCTAAACTCCAGAGAATATTGGTCAATATTACTCAGCCTCTCTTCACATGACAATCTCCTCATCCGAATTTAATGATTTTTCACTATACCATTTCGTGGTCAATCGACCATGGGCCCCAATTTTACTTTCTGAATTGATTCACAGCTGAAATAAATCAAGCTTGACAGACAATTGGTTAAAACGAATTATTCAGCAGTCAGCAGGTATTGGCGACAGCGAACAGTAGACCCGATTTTCTTGCTCCTTGACTTCCAGCCAGTGACTGAGGACATTAAGTTTAAACTTTTTGAACATGTAAACAGCCAACGCTGATGGCACAACCCCATTGGATGAGTTGAACCTCGCAAAAGATCAAATTGGCCAAAGGGCACAAAATATTCAGAAGATCCATAGACGGATGTAAAAATACACTTCTGGAAGCCAATCCATCAGCAAAGACTTGTGGTGGAATGTTGAGCGGTTACCCTTGAAGACCCAGGATCTGCCTGGGACCTGCGAGATAAGGATTCTAGCTAATTCAACGTGAAGTGCGGCACAAAATTGTAGCTGTAAGAACTGCTGTATTTTTGGTGTTGGAGCTGATTTCATTGAATTCCAGGAGCAGCAATTAGTGTTTTAAAGCTGTTGCATTGTTATGGAACTTTATTGGAAACGGTCAAAACAACGGCCCTTTAAAAAGGAGGAAGGGGACAAAGACAGAGACCACATGGGCAGTGAGAAATCGAGAAACAAACTTACACTGTCGTTTGACAAAGTAGTAAAACTGTACAGCTACTGCTTTTACTGTTTGAGTTCAAGTATCTCTAGGCATCGCAATGTATCTAAGAAAAATTAACAATCAGGGAAATTCACAGCTGACCTTGGAAGAACCATTGTGGAAGAGTCACATTACTGAAGCAGCTAAGTGCATAGTTTTGAAGTGTAAACTTACAGTTTTTTTGGATGTCTACAACAGTGAGTAGAGCGGGTATATTTTTGATTATAAGTTTTATTGAAATCCGTCTCTTTAAACTTTAAAAATATCAAACATGGGTACTCAGCCAGGAGCAGTGTTACAAAGATGAGTTACAAAGATTGGTAAAGTGCAAAGTAGAATGAAGTGTTCTTCCTGTCAGATGTGGCAGATTAGTGAGAATTTCCATGTTACTGATGATTATGTCTTCAGTAAGGGTGCTTGATATAAATCTTATCAAGAGCAGTCAGGGGGTGAGTTACTTGCAGCATTATTCACAAGCCTCTGACCTGTTCCAGTGTTTGAGTAGTGAGCCCAATTGGTTTCTGGTCGATAGTAACCTCAAAGACAATTCATAGTGAGATATTCGGTTATGATAACACTATTGAATAGCAAGCAGCAGTGGATAGATTGTGTTTTGTTAGACATAGTCATTGTGTGGCATTTATGTGACTTGAAAGTTAATTGACATTTGTCAGCCTGATATTGGACATTGTACAGCTCTTGCTCCATTTGAACATGGACTGCTTCAGTATTCGAGGAGTCACAAAAGGTACTAAACATTGTTCCACCATCGACAAACATCCCCACTTTTGACTTTGTGATGTAGGGATGGTCATTGAGGAAGCAGCAGGAGATAGTTGGGCCTCAGACACCACACTGAGGAACTCCTGCAGAGGTGTTCTGAGGTTGGGGTGTCTGACATCCAATAACCACTACCACCTTCCAAAGTGCCAGGTATGACTTTAACCAGTGGACAGTTTGCCCTATGATACCCATTGATTACAAATTTTCTAGGGCTTCTTGATGCCACACTTGGTCAAATTCAGCCTTGATGTCAAGGCCCGCTATTCACAAAACCTCTAGAATTCTTTTTGCCCATGTTCGAATCAAGGCCATAATAAACAGAGCTGAATGGCCCTGGCAGAACCCATAATGGGAACCACTAAGCAGGTTACTGGTGAGCAGGGGATGCTTGATATTATTGTTGATGACACCTACCATCACTTTATTGATGATCAAGGGGAGTCTGATGTGCTGGGAATTAGCTTGGTAGGGTTTTTTCAGCTTTGTGTTTACTCGACTTATTTGAACAATTTTTCAGATTGTCAGGTAAATGCCAATGTTGAAACTATCTTGGAAGTTTTGGAGCACAGAATGGTTGCAAGGAACTCACAAACATTGCACTAATGATTCCTTCCTATCATGTAGAGCAAAATGAATTGGCTGAAGTGTGGTGCATGTGATGCTGGGTACCACGAAAGAAGGCCGAGATAGATCATCCACTTGGAACGTCTAGTTGAAGATTGTTGATAATGCTTCGGCCTTATCTTTTACACTAATGTGTTGGGCACTTCCATCATTGAGAATGGAGATTTTTGTGGAGCCTCCATCATTGAGTTGTTTAGTTGTTCACCACTAGTCACAACTGGATGTGCAAGACTGCAGAGCTTAGATCCATTGATCGTCTGATCACTTAGCTCTATCACTTGCTGTTTATGCTACTTACAATCTGTCTTGTGGTTTAGATGATGTCCAATTTGAGCTGTTCTGTTAGGAAAGTTTACAAATGTTGTGAATAAAATATACTTTGATTAGATTAGATTCCCTACAGTGTGGAAACAGGCCCTTTGGCCCAACAAGTTCACACCGACCCTCCGAAGAGCAACCCACCCAGACCCATTCCTCTCCACTGAAAACTATGGGCAATTTAGCATGGCCAATTCACCTAACCTGCACATCTTTGGACTGTGGGAGGAAACCGGAGCACCAGGAGGAAACCCACGCAGACACAGGGAGAATGTGCAAACTCCACAAAGACAGCTGCCCAAGGCAGGAATTGAACCCGTGTCTCTGATGCTGTGAGGCAGCACTGCTAGCCACTGTGCCACTGTGCCGCCCCATATCCCCTACCTTATGAGATTCTCATATGGTAGGTGGATATAAGAAGAGTATAGAAATGAAAAGACAGTCTTATATTACAGAGCATCTTTTGTGACCAGAAACGATCACAAAGTGTTTTCCTGCAAATGATGAACCTTTAAAGGTTACTGTCCATTCAGTATTCTATTTTTGCCTTGCTGTGTTGTGGGTGTCAAGGAGAGGCCAGTATTTAGGTTCCAACCTCACCCCTCATCAGCTCCCATAAAAGTCAACAACATTGCTGTGAGTCTGGAATCATGTGTCAGCCAGACCAGGTAGTGATGACAATTTTTCATTAATGATCCCGATATATTTTCACCATTGCCCGTCTGACTGCAAACACGGGTTGGTAAACTCACTTGGCTGGATGTCACATTTGTAATACAGAGTTGCGCTAACAGCATGAGTTCAATTCCTGCACTAGGTGAGTTTACAATGAATGAATGCCCTTCTCAACCTGTCTCCTGACCGGAGGTGTGTTCATCCTCAGGTCACCTCCAATGGTCGATCTCAAATGAGAGAGTAGTCCTGTCGCCTGCTGAATGTATGATAGCTTTATTACTGTGATGAGCTTTATAATCCAAAAATAGATGTGGAATTCTAATTCCACAAGCTGCCACGGTAGGATTTCTGTTCATTTCCCCAGAGCATATCCTGACAGTTTGGACCACTGATCCAATGTTAGAACCAAAACACTCTCTGACGGTTTTCGGCTTCTGCTTTAAATGTCACTGTTTTACAGACAAATATCCATCCAACAAGTTCAAACTATGGTCTGTCATGGCCTGTGTGATTTCGCGATTCATCTCAGTGCCGTGTGTACCTGCGGTGCAATTCTCATCTAAACATTCACACTGTTTTCCCACAAAGTGTCTCACCTGCAAGACATTCGAACCATCTTCAGATCATATCCGCTGATTTTTAATTGTACCATTTCACCACAGCCATCGTCCATTCTATGAGCGCAGTTAGCCGCGTGGGCTTAAGTCAAACTTTTGGCTGAGGATAAAAAAAGAGGCTAAAAATAAAAGGGGTATATGCATAGGGAAACACCAAGCTAGCATGAGGTGAGCTACTGGTGAACAATGTTCGCACAGAAATTGTGGTGAAGCATGAGATTTCAGAGGGAAAGTTTTTACTGAACTGGAGAAATTAATAGTGACTAAATACACACTTCATGTAAAGTTAAAGTACTTGTTGTAATCTTCAGCCAAAAATGGTTAGCGCGGCACTTAGAGACAATTAGGAATTTGCAGGAGCTGGGGTTGTGATGGATGACACTACAGGAAGAAAAAAACCCTGCAGATCCAGTCAGGTAAATGGATTCCCTCCAGGAAAGACAGGAGAGGGAAGCGGATAGAACATGAGTCTCCTGTTGCTATACCCACCTCAAACAGGTATTTTGGAAAATGTAAGTTATAGACTCTCAGGTGAATGTAGCATGAACAGGTAGGTTTCTGGCACCAAGACTTGCTCCAATGTAACGAGACATACATCAGATTCCAAGTGGTCAATTGTGTGAGGGGACTCTCGTCAGAAGCACAAACATTTCTGCACCTAACAGCGTGACATCAGAATGGTACGTTGCCTCCCTGGTGCGAGGATATTGGACATCTCGGAGAGAGTGCAGGATATTCTCAAAGGGGAGAGGGACTAGCAGGAATTTGTTAGATACATTGGAACTAACGATATAGAAAAGTAAAAGGATGGAATTCTGAAGGGAAAACATAGGAAGTTAGACAGGAACTTAAAAAAAGGTCTTCAATGGTAGTAACATCTGGATTATTCCCGGGGCTATGAGCCAGTGAGTGTAGAAATAGGAGAACAGAGCAGATGAATGCATGGCTAAGGACTGGTGCAGGGGAGAAGGGTACACATTTTTGGATAATTGGAATCTCTTCTGGGGTATAAGTGACCTGTATAAGAAGGATGGATTGGAAGAGGACGAATATACTGGCAGGGAGAATCTTTCGTCGGGTTTGGGAGGATTTATACTTGTCAGGTTGGATTGGAGGTGAGGGGTGGGACCTAGAGAGATAGTGAGGAAAGAAATCAATCTGAGACTGGGAGAGTTGGGAAAATCAGCAAGTCAAATAGTCAGAGCAGGCAGGAACAAAGCAGAGGGATGAGGTAGGATGCATTTATTTCAAAGCAAGAGGCCTAACAAGGATTGCAAATGAACCCAGGACATGCTGCCTCACAGCGCCAACGATCTAGGTTCAACTTACGCCTTGGGCAACTTGTCTGTGTGGAGTTTGCACATTCTCTCCATGTCTGTGTGAGTTTCACCCAGATGCTCCGGTTTCCTCCCACAATTCAGATGTGCAATTTAGGTGGATTGGTCATGCTAAATTGCCCATATTGTGAGGGGAATGGATCTGTGTGAGTTACTCTTCGGAGGATTAGTGTGGACTTGTTGGGCCAAAGGGCCTGTTTCCACACTGTAGTGAATCTAATATCTGATTGTAAAGGCAGTAAGCGTATACTTAAAAGTGAAATCAGGAGGCGATATAAGATAATTGGGAAATATGGTTAAGGAGAATATACAAAGCTACTTTATAAATACATTAAGGACAAAAGGGTAACTAGAGAGAGAATAGGAAACCTTCAAAATCAGCAAGGCAGTCCATATGAAAAAGCGCAGAAGTTGGGGAGATATCAAACAAGTATTTTGCATCAGTGTTTACTGTGGAGAATGACATGGAAGATACAGAATATGGGGAAATAAATGGTGACACCTTGAAAATTTTTGACATTACAGAGGCAGGGGTACTGGATTTCTTAAAATCCATAAAGGTGGATAAATCCCCAGGACCTGATCAGGTGTACTCTGTGGGAAGCTAGGGAAGTAATTGCTCAGCCCTTTGTCGAGAAATTTGTGTCATCAATAGTCATTGCTGAGGTGCTGTAGATTGGAGGTTAGCTACGTGATGCCACTATTTAGGAAAACTGGTAAGGAAAAGCCAGGAAACTATAGACTGGAAGAACTATCCATTTGCATATAGAATGGGCTTGAAGTAGTTGGATGTTCCAGAGTTTAGATGTTTCCAAAGGAATAGAGGAGGATGTAAAAGAGGTGGTGGAATGGAATTGCTAATCAGGGATAGTAATACTGCTGCAGAAAGTGAGGTTGTCGAGGAGGGTTTTTCCGACAGAGGCAGTATGGGTGGAAGTCAGAAACAGGAAAGCAGCAGTCACTTTATTGGGATTTTACTACAGCGCCCCCAATAGGAACAGTGGAGCAGATTGGGAGGCAGATTTTGGAAAGGTACAGAAGTAAAAGATTATTGTCAAGGATGACTTCAACTTCCCTAACATTGACTGGGACCTCCTCAGTGCAAATAGTTTGGATGGCGCTGATTTTGTCAGGCGTGTCCAGGAAGGATTCCTTGCTCAATATATAGATAGGCTGACTAGAGAAGGAGGCCATTTGGATTTCGTGCTTGGCAATGAACCAGGTCAGGCGTCAGATCACTCGGTGTGAGAGCATTTTGCTGATAGTGATCACAACTCCCTGACCTTTGCTTTAGTCATGGAGAGCGATAGGAGCAGATGGTAGGGGAAGGTATTTAATTGAGGAAGGGCGAATTACAATGCTACTAGGCAGGAACTGGGGGTGTCGAAACTGGGAAAAGATGTCCTCAGTAAATGCCCAACAGAAATGTAGAGGTTGTTTAAGGTGCATTTGCTGCGAGTGCTGGACAGGTTTGTCCCACTGAGGAAATAAAGGGATGGGAGGGTGAAGGAACCTGGGGTGACAAGGGATGTGAAACACCTAGTCAAGGAGGAAGGTTACTTAGGGCTGAGGAGGCAAGGATCAGACAGATCTAAAGGATTACAAGTTATCCATGAAGGAACTGAAGGATGGACTTAGGAGAGCGAGAAGGGGGTATGAAAACGCTTTAACAGGTAGGATTAAGGAAAATCCAAAGGCTTTCTGTATTTATGTGAGGACTAAGAGGATGGCCAGAGAGACAGGATTTACGATTATTAAGAAAACCATCATTTGATAAGTAATAGTCAGCATGGCTTTGTGAGGAGCAGGTCATGCCTTACAAGCCTTATTAAATTCTTTAAAGATGTGACAAAACATATTGATGAAGGAAGAGCAGTGGGTGTGGTGTACATCGATTTTAGCAAGGTGTTTGAAAGGTTCCCCATAGTAGATGAACTCAGGATATGGTTAGGAACATAGGACTGGGATATCATAGCAATTACAGAAACATGGCTCAGGGATGGATAGAACTGGCAGCTTAATGTTCCAGGATAAAATGCTACAGGAAGGAAAGAGAGGGAGGCAAGAGAGGAGGGGGAGTGGCGTTTTTGAGAAGGGATAGCATGACAGCTGTACTGAGGGAGGATATTCCCTGAATTACATCCAGGGAAGTTATTTGGGTGGAACTGAGAAATAAGAAAGGTACGATCACCTTATTGAGATTGTATTTTAGACCACCTAATAGTCAGAGGGAAATTGAGAAACAAACGTGTAATCTTAGTAATCTGTAAGAATAATAGGGTAGTTATGGTAGGGGATTTTAACTTTACAAATATAGACTTTGACTGCCATAATGTTAAGGGTTTAGGTGGAGAGGAATTTGTTAAGTGTGTACAAGAAATCTTTTTGATTCAGTACCTCTATGTACCTACTGGAGAAGGTGCAAAACTTGACTGATTCTTGGCACATAAGGCAGGGCAGGAGCCTGAGGTGTCAGTGACGGAGCACTTTGGGGCAAGCGACCATAAAACTATTAGTTTTAAAATAGTGATGGAAAATAATAGACAAAATCGAAAAGTTGAAGTTCTAAATTGGAGAAAGGTCCATTTTGACGCTATTATGCAAGAACTTTCAAAAGCTGATTGGGGGCAGAAGTTCACAGGGAAAGGGATGGCTGGAAAATGGTAAGCCTTCAGAAATGAGATAACGAGAGTCCAGAGAAAGTATATTAATGTTAGGGTGAAAGGAAAGGCTGGTAGGTATAGGGAATGCTGGATGACTAAAGAAATTGAGGGTTTGGTTAAGAAAAAGAAGGAGCATATGTCAGGTATAGACAGGATAGATTGAGTGAATCCTGAGAAGGGTATAAAGGCAGTAGGAGTATACTTAAGAGGGAAATTAGGAGGGCAAAAAGGGTACATGAGATAGCTTTAGCATTTAGAATTAAGGAGAATCAAAAGGGGTTTTTTTAAAAATAGATTAAGAACAAAAGGGTAACTAGGGAGAGACTAAATGAGTATTTTGCATCAGTATTTACTGTGGAAAAGGACATGGAAGATATAGAATATCGGGAAATAGATGGTGATATCTTGAAAAATGTCCATACTACAGAGAAGGAAGTGCTGGATGTCTTGAAACGCATAAATTGGATAAATCCCCAGTACCTGATCAGGTGTACCCTCGAACTCTGTGGGAATCTAGAGAAGTGATTGCTGGGCCTCTTACTGAGATAGTTATATCATCAATAGTCACAGGTGAGGTGCGGGAAGGTTGGAGGTTGGCTAACACGGTGCCACCGTTTAGGAATGATGGTAAGGACAAACCAGGGAACTATAGAACAGTGAGCCTGACGTCAGTTGTGGGCAAGTTGTTGGAGGGAATACTGAGGGACAGGATGTACATGTATTTGGAAAGGCAAGGACTGATTAGGGATAGTCAACATGACTTCGTGCGTGAGAAATCATGTCTCACAAACTTGATTGAGTTTTTTGAAGAAGTAATAAAAGGATTGATGCAGGCAGAGCAGTAGATGTGATCTACATGGACTTCAGTAAGGCATTCAACAAGGTTCCCCATGGGAGATTGGTTAGCAAGGTTAGATCTCATGGAATATAGGGAGAACTAGCCATTTGGATACAGAACCGGCTCAAAGGTAGAAGGCAGAGGCTGGTGGTGGAGGGTTGTTTTTCAGACTGGATGCTTGTGACCAGTGGAATGCCACAAGGATCATTGCTGAGTCCACTACTTTATATAAATCATTTGGATGTGAGCATAAGAGGTAGTGTTACTAAGTTTGCAGACAACACCAACATTGGAGATGTAGTGGAGAGCGAAGAAGGTTATCACAGATTACAACGGGATCTTGATCAGATGGGCCAATGGGCTGAGAAGTGGCAGATGGAGTTTAATTTAGATAATTAGATAAATGTGAGGTGCTCCATTTTGGGAAAGCAAATCTTAGCAGGACTTATACTCTTAATGGTAAGGTCCTAGAGAGTGTTGATGAACAAAGAGACCTTGGAGTGCAGGTTCATTGGTTCTTGAAAGTGGAGTCATAGGTAGATAGGATAGTGAAGAAGGCGTTTGGTATGATTTCCTTTCTTGGTCAGAGTACTGAGTACAGGAGTAGGGAGATCATGCTGCGGCTGTACAGGGCAATGGTTAGACAACTTTTGGAAAATTGCATGCAATTCTGTTCTCCTTCCTATTGGAATGATGTTGTGAAACTTGAAAGGGTTCAGAAAGTTTTAACAAAGATTGCCAGGGTTTGAGCATCTGAGCTACAGGGAAAGATTGAATAGGCTAGGGCTGTTTTCCCTGGAGTCTTGGAGGCTGAGGGGTGACCTTATTGGGATTTATAAAATCATGAGTGGCATGTATAGGATAAATAGACAAAGTCTTTTCCCTGAGGTGGGGGAGTCCAGAACTAGAGAGCATAGGTTTAGGGTGAGAGGGTTAAGATAAAAGACTCCTAAGGGGCAACTTTTTCACACAGAGAATGGCATATGTATGGAATGAGCTGACAGAGGAAGTGGTGGAGGCTGGTACAATTGCAACATTTAGAAGGCATCTGGATGGTTATATGAATAGGAATGGTTTGAAGGGATATGGGCCAGGTGCTCACAGGTGGGACAAATTGGACCAAAGAATCTGTTTCCGTGCTCTATATCTCTATGACTCTATGATCACTGCCTACCGAGCTCAAGTCTCAATACTTTTCACCTACCATTCTCTGTCTTGTGTGGGCCAAACAATTCTGTACCAGACAGCCAAATTCCCCTGTATCCCATGCCTCTTTACTTTCTGAATGAGCCTACTATGGGGAACCTTAGGATAAGCCTTGCTAAAATCCTTATTCACCACATCCACTGCTTTACCTTCATGAATGTGCTTTGTCACATCCCCTGAGAATTAAATAAGGCTTGTGCTAATCAAACTATGCTTTTCCAAATAATCATAAATCCCCACTCTCCAAATTGTCTACAATAAATTGCCCACCATTGACGTAAGACTGGTATGTAATTCCCAGGGCTATCCCTATTCCCTTTTTTGAACAAGGGAACTGCATTTTTCACCAGCCAATCATCTGGTACTACTCCAGTGGACAGTGAGGATGCAAGGAGTATCATCAAAGGTGCAGCAATCTCTTCCCTCGCTTTCTGTAGTAACCTTGGGTATATCCCGTCTGGCCCAGGGGACTTATCTATCTGCATGATTGTCAAAATTTCCAGCACAACCTCCTTCTTAACACCAACCTGTTCGAGTGTACCAGCCTGTTTCACACTGTCCTCAAAAATGACAAGGTCTTTCTCACTAGTGAATACTGAAGCAATGTATTAATTAAGGACTTCCCCTTCCTCTTCTGACTAGAAGCATGCATTCCCTCCATTATCCTTGATTGGCGCTAACCTTACTCTGGCCATCCTCTTGTTCCTCACCTCAGTGTAGAATGCCTTGTGGTTTTCCTTAAGTCTTCTCACAAAGATTTTTTATATGATCCCGTCTAGCTCTCCTAAGTTCATTCTCCTGTTCATTCCTGGCTACCTTGTAACTCTCCAGAGCCCTGTCTGATCCTTGCTTCCTCAGCCTTAAATACCTTTCCTTCTTCCTCTTGACTAGATGTTCCACATCTCTTGTGATCCAAAGTTCGTTCAACCCACCATCACTTCCTAGCTTCAGTGGGACAAACCTATCCAGCACTCACAGCAAGTGCTCCCTAAACAATCTCCATGTTTCTGCCGTGCATTTCCCTGAAAATATCTGCTCCCAATTTATGCTCCACAGTTCCTGCTTAATAGCATTGCAATTCACCCTCACCTAATTAAATACTTTCCCATACCATCTGCAATTATCTCTTTCTATGACTATAGCAAAGTCAGGGAGTTGTGATCACTATCACCAAAATGCTCTCCCACAGAGAGATCTGACAGCTGACCTGGTCAAATATGGTCTCTACTTTAATTGGCCTATCAACATATTGAGTCAGAAATCCTTCCTCGACACACCTGATGAAATCTGTTCATCCGAACTATTTGCAATAAGAAGGTCCCAATCAATATTAAGGAAGTTGAAGTCATCCATGACAACAACCCTGTTACTTCTGCCAAAATCTGTCTCCCAACCTGCTCCTCTGTGTCTCGGTTGCTAATGGGGTATCTATTGAAAACTCCCAATAAAGTGACTGCTCCTTTCCTGTTTCTGACAGGTACTGACTCAGTGGAAATACACTTAATGGTAAAGGTTTAGGGCGTGGGTTCCTGAGCAAAGAGATCCTGCAGTGCAGGTTCATAGTTCTTTGAAAGTGGAGTCTCAGATAGGACGTGAAGAAGGCTTTACTTTATTGGTCAGAGCATTAAATATAGGAGGTCATGCTGCAGCTGTACAGGACATTGATTATGCCACTTTTGGAATATTGTGTGTAATTCTGGTGTCCTTACTAAAGAAAGCATGTCGTGAAGCTTGAAAGGGTTCAGAAAAGGTTTACAAGGATGTTGCCAGGTTTGGAGGATTTGAGCTATAAGGAGAGGCTGAATTGGCTAGGGCTATTTCTCCTGAAGTGTCAGAGACTGAGGGGTGACCTTATGAAGGTTTACAACATCATGAGGGGCATGGACAAGGTATTTTCCCTGGGGTGGGGGAGTCTAGAACTAGAGGGTAGAGGTTTAAGTTGAGGGGGAAAGATTCAAGAGGGACCAAAAGAACAATTTGTTCACGCTGAGGATGGTGTGTACGGAATGATCTGCCAGAGTAAGTGGTGGTGGCTGGTACAATTACAACATTTTAATGGCATCTTGATGGGTGTATGAAGTGGAAGGATTAAGAAGGATATGGGCCAAGTAGTAACTAGATTAATTTAGGATATCTGGGTTGGCCTGGACGAATTTGACTGAAAGGTATATTTTCGTGCCATGCATCTCCGTGGTTCTATAATCCACCATCATTGGAGGGAAGGAATTCCCACAGCTGATGTCTATCACGTTAGACTTAATATCCTTTTGCAGATGGACAAACATAAGAGTGCAAATATTGCGAGAATTTGGAAAATGCATATACTGTGTTTGAGGAATATTTTGTTAACAAAGTTGAATTGAACCATAATCTGAATTCTATGTCCCTTTGTCCACCTCAGTGACAAAAGCACTTGCATAAAGTGTTTTTAATACATAAAGGAGTCAGTGTCCAAAGCACAAACAACAACCTCCAATCTTAGTTAATCCTTTCTTAAATATGGAGATCAAAGTGCACACAGATTTGCAGTTGTGACCTCACCAGAGCCCATACAAGTTCAAGATTTCTCTACTCTTCTGTTCAAATGACCAATGGGCCACTCAGCTACCTCACTGCTCACTAGATTGGCACATTCACTTTCTGTGCTCCATATCTAGGTTTGCTCCTGAACATTTAAATATTTATACTTTTTAAAAACAACTTCCTGTTGTTCTATTTTCTTGCAGTCATTCAGAACAGGATGCATCTGCCCTCAGCTCCATGGTCAATAGTTTTGTGTATGTTTGACACACACCCTTTCATGTGTGAGATAATTTGCATACTGCACTTTATGCTGGCAGATATTTAATTGCTAAACCATCATTAACGCAAATGGAGAAGTGAATATTTATTCCATCTCTTTACAGTCCACACCATGAAGAGGAGGAATCCTTTCTGACTCATGTTGACACAATTCACATTTCAGAAATGCAGCTGAATCTAAACAATCTGCGCTTTTGCCCTGAGGCTTCAGTAAGTGACACAGCAGAATGACTGATACAATCAAAACAACTCCTTCATCTCAGTTCAGAAGGAAGACAAAATCTTCCTCCAAAGAGGTTTACTCCCATTTTTAAAAGTGCGCCCATCAGTTACACAAGCATTTCTTTCTCATCCCCAATTGTCCTGAAAAGGGAATATTAAGCCATTTGTCAGCCCAAGCCAGGATATTTTCCAGGCCAAGTAACATTTTCACATGGTCTGCTTCAGTATTTGAGGAATTGCAAATGGTGCTGAATATCATACATCAATAAACATTCCCACCTCTGACCTTAAGATGAAGGGAAGATGAAGGGAAGATGATTGCACCGATGGCACTACACTGATGAACTCTGCAAAAAATGTATTAGAGCTGAGCTGACTGACCTCCAACAATCACAATCAACTTCCAAGGTATGACTCCAACCTGAAGCGAGTTTGTCCCATAATATTCACCAACTCCCACTGATTGCAATACTGCTGGGTTCATTGATGCCACACTCTGTCAAATGCAGCCTTGATGCCCAGGGCTGTCAATCTCAAGTTAACTCTGGAATTCAGTTCTTTGCCCATGTTTGGACCAAAGCTCTCACGATGTCAGGAGTAGAGTGGCCATGCTGAAACCCAAATGAGGAGTCATTAAGCAGGTCATTGCTAAAAAAGTGCTGCTTGATGACACCCTCCATCACTTTACTGATGATCAACAATAAACCAACTGAGCAGAATTTGGTCTGCTTTTAGCATGTGGGATATACCTTGCAAATTTTACACATTGTGCAGCTGCACTGAGCATGTATGAGGAGGTGAAAGCATTGGAACATAAGTTCTCACTACTACTCCCACAACATTATGGAGGCTCATACACTTTGCAGTATCCACTGACTCCAAACGTTTCTTGATATCACATAGATTGATTCAAAATAGCTGAAGTCTGTCATCTGTGATGCTGGGACCTCTGGAGGAGGCTGAAATGGATCATCCAGTTGGCATTTTTGGCTGAAGATTGCTGCAAATGCTTCAATCTTACACACAATATGCCTTTACTCACCAATAATTTCTGCAGTTCATGCTTCATCACAATCTCTGCACGAACACTGTTCACCAGTAGCTCACATCACGCTAGCTTGGACCTCGCCTATATATATAATCCTGTTTCTTACTTTAGCCTCAGACACAAGTCTGACTTAAGTCCATGTGGAGAAAGTGAGGTCTGCAGATGCTGGAGATCAGAGCTGAAAATGTGTTGCTGGAAAAGCGCAGCAGGTCAGGCAGCATCCAGGGAACAGGAGAATCGACGTTTCGGGCATAAGCCCTTCTTCAGGAATGAGGAAAGTGTGTCCAGCAGGCGAAGATAAAAGGTCGGGAGGAGGGACTTGGGGGAGGGGTGTCGGAAATGCGATAGGTGGAAAGAGGTCAAGGTGAGGGTGATAAGTCAGACTGGGGTGGGGGCGGAGAGGTCAGGAAGAAGATTGCAGGTTAGGAAGGCGGTGCTGAGTTCGATGGATTTGACTGAGACAAGGTGGGGGGAGGGGAAATGAGGAAACTGGTGAAATCTGAGTTCATCCCTTGTGGTTGGAGGGTTCCTAGGCGGAAGATGAGGCGCTCTTCCTCCAACCGTCGTGTTGTTGTGGTCTCGCGATGGCGGAGTCCAAAGACCTGCATATCCTTGGTGGAGTGGGAGGGAGAGTTGAAGTGTTGAGCCACAGGGTGGTTGGGTTGGTTGGTCCGGGTGTCCCAGAGGTGTTCTCTGAAACGCTCCGCAAGTAGGCTGCCTGTCTCCCCAATATAGAGGAGGCCACATCGGGTGCAGAGGATGCAATAGATGGTGTGTGTGGAGGTGCAGGTGAATTTGTGGCGGATATGGAAGTTGGACACCATGGACATCCAGTCCCTGTACACCTCCATCCCCCATCACGAAGGACTCAAAGCCCTCCGCTTCTTCCTTTCCCGCTGTACCAACCAGTACTCTTCCACTGACACCCTCCTTCGACTGACTGAACTGGTCCTCACCCTGAACAACTTCTCTTTCCAATCCTTCCACTTCCTCCAAACGAAAGGAGTAGCCATGGGTACCCGCATGGGCCCCAGCTCTGCCTGCCTCTTCGTAGGATATGTGGAACAGTCCATCTTCCACAACTACACTGGCCCCACCCCCCCACCTTTTCCTCCACTACATCGATGACTGTATCAGTGCCGCCTCGTGCTCCCACAAGGACGTTGAACAGTTCATCCACTTCACCAACATCTTCCACCCCGACCTCAAATTCACCTGGACAGTCTCAGATTCCTCCCTCCCCTTCCTCAACCTTTCTATTTCTATCTCAGGCGACCGAATCAACTCGGACATCTACTACAAACCGACCAACTCCCACAGCTACCTGGACTACACCTCCTCCCACCCTGCCCCCTGTAAAAACGCCATCCCATTCTCCCAATTCCTTCGTCTTTGCCGCATCTGCTCCCAGGAGGACCAGTTCCAAAAACGTACAACCCAGATGGCCTCCTTCTTCAAGGACCGCAATTTTCCCCCCCGATGTGGTCAACGATGCCCTCCACCGCATCTCTTCCACTTCCCGCTCCTCCGACTTGAGCCCCGCCCCTCCAACCGCCACCAGGACAGAACCCACTGGTCCTCACCTACTACCCCACCAATCTCCATGTACAGCGCATCATCCGCCGTCATTTCCGCCACCTCCAAATGGACCCCACCACCAAGGATATATTTCCCTCCCCTCCCCTATCAGCATTCCGTAAAGACCACTCCCTCTGTGACTCCCTCGTCAGATCCACACCCCCCACCAACCCAACCTCCACTCCCGGCACCTTCCCCTGCAACCGCAGGAGGTTCAAGACTTGCGCCCACACCTACCCCCTCACCTCCCTCCAAGGCCCCAAAGGAAACTTCCATATCCACCACAAATTCACCTGCACGTCCACACACATCATCTATTGCGTCCTCTGCACCCGATGTGGCCTCCTCTATATTGGGGAGACAGGCCGCCTACTTGCGGAACGTTTCAGAGAACACCTCTGGGACACCCGGACCAACCAACCCAACCACCCTGTGGCTCAACACTTCAACTCCCCCTCCCACTCCACCAAGGATATGCAGGTCTTTGGACTCCTCCATCGCCAGACCACAACAACCCGACAGTTGGAGGAAGAGCACTTCATCTTCCGCCTAGGAACCCTCCAACCACAAGGGATGAACTCAGATTTCACCAGTTTCCTCATTTCCCCTCCCCCCACCTTGTCTCAGTCAAATCCATCGAACTCAGCACTGCCTTCCTAACCTGCAATCTTCTTCCTGACCTCTCCGCCCCCACCCCAGTCTGACCTATCACCCTCACCTTGACCTCTTTCCACCTATCGCATTTCCGACGCCCCTCCCCCAAGTCCCTCCTCCCTACCTTTTTTCTTAGCCTGCTGGACACACTTTCCTCATTCCTGAAGAAGGGCTTATGCCCGAAACGTCGATTCTCCTGTTCCCTGGATGCTGCCTGACCTGCTGCGCTTTTCCAGCAACACATTTTCAGCTTAAGTCCATGTGATCGACTGAGAACAGCTATGTGGTTATGTTGAACCATAGTTGATAAAAATGAGCGGATGTGATCTGAAGGGGTTTCCAATGTCTTTCAGGTGAGGCACTTTGTGGGAAATCGGAGTGAGGGTATGGATTACGATTGTGCTGCAGGTCGATCCGGCACTGAGTGATGAATCAGGTAATGACACAGGTCATGACTGGCCACAATTTGAACTTGTTGGATGGATATTTGTCCTATGAAACAATGATATTTAGAGCAAAAGCGGAAGACAGGCAGCTAGTGCTGTGGTTCTATCAATAGGTCAGTGGTCCAAGGTATCAGGATATGCTCTGGGGAAATGGGCTGAAATCTCACCATGGCAGTTTCTAGAATAAGAATTCAATACCTATTTTTGGAATATAAAGCTAGTCATAGTAATATAGCTGCCACAGATTTACCAGGTCATTGGGCTGCTCTCTCATTACAGATCGACCACTACAGGTGACCTGAGGATCACCACACCTTAGGTGAAGGGAGAGGTTGAGAAGGACAGTCATTCATCGCAACCTCACCTGGTGCAGGAACTGAACTCATGCTGTTGGCACGTCTCTGCATTACAAACCTGCCGTCCAGCCAAGTGAGCTTACCAACCTGCGTTTGCAGTCAGACTGGCAATGATGAAAATATATCTGGATCACTAATGCAATTCTCTCGTCACTACCTGGTCTGGCTGACAAATGATTCCAGACTCACAGAAATGTTGTTGAATTTTATGGGAGCTGAAGAGGAATAAGGATTGGCCACAAATGCTGGCCTCTCCCGTGACACCGGCAACCCAGCAAGGGAAACATAGAACACTGAATGGACAGTAACCTTCAAAAGTTCATCTTGGCTGGAAAACACTTTGAGATCGTTATTGGTCACAAAAGATGTGATGTAATGTAAGACTGTCTTTTCACTTTCATATTCTTCTCATATCCGCCTACCTTATGACAATCCCACAGTAGATTGTATTCACAATATCTGTAAAGTTCCCTAACAGAACAGCTCAAATTGGACATCATCTAAACTACAGGACAGTTTGCAAGTAGCATAAACAGCAAGTTATAGAGCTAAGTGATCAGACAACCAATGGGTCAGATCCATGCTCTGTAATCTTGCCACATCCAGTCGCAGATGGTGGTGAACAACTAAACAACTCACTGATGGAGGCTCCACAAATATCTCCATCTTCAATGATGAAATTGCCCAACACATTAGCGCAAAAGAAAGGGCTGAAGCATCCACAACAATCTTCAGCCAGAAGTTCCAAGTGGATGGTCTACCTCGGCCCCTTTACGGTAACCAGCATCACATGCACCAGTCTTTAGCCAATTCAATTCGCTCTATGTGATATGAAGAAATCATTGGAGGTCCTGGATAGTGCAATATTTATGGGACCTTACAACCATTCTGTCAACAGAGCTAAAGACTTGTACTCCAAAACTTCCAGGACAGTTACAACATTGGCATTTACCTGACAATGTGAAAAATTGTTCAAATAAGTCGAGTAAACACAAAGCTGAAAAAACCCTACCAAGCTAGTTCCCAGCACATCAGACTCCCCTTGATCATCAGTAAAGTGATGGAAGGTGTCATCAACAATGCTATCAAGCATCCCTTTGCTCATCAATAATCTGCTTAGTGATTCCCAGGGTTCTGCCAGGGTCACTCAGCTCTGCATATTACAGCCTTGATTCAAAGATGGGCAAAATAAATGAATTCTAGAGGTGGTGAGAGTAACAGCCCTTGACATCAAGGCTGAATTTGACCAAGTGTGGCAACAAGAAGCCCTAGCAAATTTGTAATCAATAGGTATCATGGGGCAAACTCTCCGCTGGTTAGAATCATACCTGGCACATTGGAATATGGTTGTGGTTATCGGAGGTCAGTAATCCGAACTCCAGGACACCTCTGCAGGAGTTCCTTGGTGTGGTGTCTGAGGCCCAATCATCTTCAGATGCTTCCTCAATGACCTTCCCCGCATCACAAAGTCAAAAGTGTGGATGTTTGTTGATGATGGAACCATGTTCAGTACCATTCGCGACTCCTCAAATACTGAAGCAGTCCAAGTTCAAATGGAACAAGAGCTGTACAATATCCAATATCAGGCTGAAAACTGACAAGTAACATTCAGGCCACACAAATGCCAGACAATGACTATCTCCAACAAGAGACAATCTACCCACTCCAGCTTTGCTATTCAATGGTGTTACCATAACTGAATACCCAACTACAAATTGTTTCTGGGATTACCATTGACCAGAAACTTAATTGGGCTCACCACATAAACATAGGAAGAGGTCAGAGGTTGAGGAATAATGCAGCAATTAACTCACCTCCTGACTACCTTTAGACAGCACTTCCAAATCCATTATCTTTTCCATCTAGCAGGACAACGGCAGCAGATACATGGAACACCACCAACTGCAAGATCCTGACTTTAAATGTACCGCTGTTCCTTTACTGTCGCTGGGACAAAATCCCGGAATTTCTTCCTGATTGGCATTGTAAGTCAATATACAACATGTGTGGACTGCAACAGTTCAAGAAGGCAGCTTCCCACCACCTTCTTAAGGAAGGACAACAAGCTATTCCCACAAGTAAGTAAATAAAGTATCTTCCAGTGCAGCATCAGGAAAGATTTACATTTCACCTCAAACATTCTCTGGCAAAGAGCACCTTTCAGACCATTTTATTGCAAATACGGATGAATCCAAATGATAAACTGGAAACCTGATTGTGTTTCACTGACTGTCCTGCTGCTCGGATCGGAATTATCAGCTGATCCCAGGCTGTGGGGCTAATTCTGATGAGACCAGACTCCAGTATGACCATAATAATGATATTTCTTTGATATTCCCTTTCTCCCTCCTGAACAACAGGCATTATCGTTATCAATCTGAACTCCGTGCTGATTTCACAAATCAGTGCCCAGTATTCTCTGTAGTTAGAATGGTTATAGAAATCTTCGAGGGAGTCACAGAAGACAATTGATTCTGGTCAGACTCTAAAAGTTTTAAAATCAGGAGCAACAATAGAAATTTCTGATCATTTGAACAGAAACCATTTCCCTGAAGGTCCACACTGGGTCTCAGGGTGTGTTGGTTGTAACTGCTGATCCTGTGTCTGATAATGCTTACGATGTATCATTTCAAAAGATTTTCTGATTTAGCAGGCCATTTTCAAACTAGACACCAGCAAGCAGTCACTTTTACATTTATTAAATCTTTACAGACAGTTACATTTACTGAAGTGGACCACATGTCTCAGCAATTCTCAACAAGTCTCACTCATCTCCAGTACTGCCTTACACCCTGTCCTATTCAGACAGAAGTTCTGCTCCAGCATGCAGTCTCCAGCTTACAGTTAATCAAATTATTGCTTTCTGAAAGCTGCAAATTACTGCACCTTCAAAATGTATTCAGGTTACTGCACGGTCAAACATATCAAGAAATGGATCAGTAACACAATTAATAATCAATGAATCGAAGCTATTTTTATCCAACATGTAAAAGAACACAACTCTTCTCACATTAGGGTAACGTTTCTTTCACAACAAGTTCATAACAGGATACATCTGTGACAAGCTTTGCATTTTGTGTCACAGTTTGATGATATCTGATGCACATGCTTTCACACCTTATATGAATATTTGCATACTGCAATTTAAACTTGCAATACAAACTATTACTCAGTACTTGTTATTAAAAATCAAGAAGGAAAAAAAAAACTTAAAGCATGCATATTATTGTCTCATCAACAGGCCTACTCCCTACCACAACCTCCATCAACACTAATCTCACTCATTGGTCAGTGCACAGACTCTGAACTGGAGCAGAGGAAATGAGAGGATTTAATCGAGGGTTTTCAAACTGAAGAGGTGTCTTGATGGAGTCAATTATTTTTCCCTAATAGGAAGAGTCAGTCAAGGTAACAAATGATCATCAATAGTGACAAAGTGGGGAGAGAGATGAGGAGGAATTTTTGTCAAGTCGTTTGAACAAGGAGAAGGGAATGTAAATTAATTCCAATTTTTTTAAAGGAGAAGTGGGACCAATGTTTGACCCAGTGGCATCCACCTGTTGGTCAGGATGCAGAGTTAGCAGGATGAGTCTGTCAGGCTACTGAATTTGGCAACAGAATAGAATTGAACAAGAGGTTCCCAGAAGATTCATTTTTCAACATCAGTGCAAAACCAGAAATACGAAGGGACCAGACAAGTTCAGACTGAATAGTTAATATTGGGATTAGTCACTGGATAGAGTCAGTTAGACTTGAATAGAACAAGAGGTTCCCAGAAGATTCATTTTTCAACATCAGTGCAAAACCAGAAATACGAAGGGACCAGACAAGTTCAGACTGAATAGTTAATATTGGGATTAGTCACTGGATAGAGTCAGTTAGACAATGGAGAATGGGAGAAACCATACTTCCCTGAATAAACATGAGTCCGAGAGGCTGACCATATATTGAAAAGCCCAGGTAAGTCAAAGTTACAAATCATACAGCACCAGGTTATAGTCCAACAGGTTTATTGGGAAGCACTAGCTTTCGGAGTGCTGCTCCTTCATCAGGTGGTTGTGGAGTATAAGATTATATGATACAGAATTCATAGCAAATGACTACAGTGTGATGCCACTGAAATGATATATTGAAAAAAATTGGATGGTTTGTTAAGTCTTTCATCTTTTCGAATGACCATGTTAGTTTTGGTTCTTTCATATGTAAATCCCAGAACTTTTTTAAAGCTATATTCTCAAGTTAGCTTTAACAATAAGTGCCATCTCAGCTTGAATACTGCATTGAAGGCATGAGGTTAAAGTCTGTTGGTGTCCCAATGTTCAGACTGATTCTATTTCTAAATTGGGATTTACAGGATCTTACATGGAGTTTGGCAGTTTTGAGAAAAATAAGATGTAATTCTGCAAGTACAAATTCATCCGACAAAATATTAGTGTGTGTGTGCAGGGCAGACAGAGTAAGTGTGAGCATGTGGATGTGTGTCTGTGGGGTGTGTGTGCGTGCATGTGTGGGGGTGTGCTTCTGTAATGGGGTATAAGTCTGACAGGGTTTGTGTGTGGGGGTGAGTGTGGGGATTACATGTGTGAGTGTATGAGAGAGGTGTGTGTGTGTGTTCAATATACAAGGTTCATTTGTTATTGGGAAGAGAAGCAAGGAATAGTAAGCAGCTGCAGGAGAAGGAGATGAGTCAAGGAGGGAGAGAAAAGCTTCACTCTCTACTTGACCAGACATTAGCCTTCTCAACCGTGATAAAATTAATCTGTACCTTCCAAAAAATAAATTGATATCAATGAAAGCCATGTGTATTAAACGAAACTGAGTGATTCGAGACCAGAGTTATTCACTTCACGACTGGCATTGATGTCTTTTCCAGACTTGGTCACAAAATTGGGTTTTTCTGAGTGGAAAACACAAATGTCAAGTGAGAAAGCAATGATGACATACGGTCCAGTCTCTCCCCCAGTACCACAGGCCCACAGTTCATGCCGGTTTGGTGTATATTCAGCTGTAAAAATTGCAGAATGTGACTTCATATCTCAGGCCAAGGAGAACGAGGTAGTGGGTGATTCTCCTGAATCAGTAGCTGTAAAAGGAAACATGTCCATCACACAGACATTTTACAACGTGGGACAGTGACATACAGGAAGACACACACACACACACACACACACACACACACACACACACACACACACACACACACACACACACACACACACACACACACACACACACACACACACACACACACACACACACACACACACACACACACACACACACACACACACCCCGTTTGGGACAGAAATGCAAACATCCACAGGGTACACTGACAGATACAGAGAGAAAAACAGACACAAGTATTTATAATTTTCACACTTACAATTTGCCAGATTATAAATGGATTTCTTCTTTCCTCCTATAAGAGACACAGAAAAAAACAGAACTTCAATTGTCTTTTCCTTACATCAGCCCCACACAAACCTACTGTTTATGCAAGGGGACATCAGTTACATGCTGTTCCCTCATCATTACCTGCGTAAACTTACTATACGCTACATGGGAACTTTAGTACCCAAGAGGGTTTGGGGAGCAATTGGGAAATGTCCCTCAACTGTGGTGATATTTCAAGCTGCTCCTACCTGTCAGTGGCAGATCCTGTCCTGCTGTCTTCCCTCTCCTCCTCCAGACAACCATACCAACGACGATACCAATCAGAACGAGGACAGCAGCAACAATTCCAATATTCAAATGGTCATTTGTTCCCTGTAGAGATCTTGGAGACAGTTGGAATGCCTCAACTGTGGTGGGGTGACAATTGAGGAGGAGTTCAGTGTTCAATGAATAATCACAGTCACTGCTCATTCAGAAACAGCTGTACCAAGGATGAGCCTGCATCCTACGTTACAGTCTGTGATGTGATTGGCCGTCTGACTGGAGGGTGGTACTGGTTGGAAAGATGCGCTGTGACAGGGACTACACTTTTGTAATCCACTTTAGGGAGGGAGATAATTAAATGAAGATTGTTTTCTTTTTACAAACTTTGGAATTACTTGTCATTCCAAACTCCATTCTCGTCATCAATATGGGTGGTAAATCACCAGCCAACCTCACAATTAGTCCCCTTCCCGGTCACACAATTGATTAATCCACTTCGTAGTCCTCACAATCAATCACTTTGTGAAAGTAATGCGGGTTCAAAGGTTTCTAGGGGAGCAAAGAGGAGATGGCGTGATTATTCAAAGGACTTGTTAAAAGCCTGGAATGCTTGCTCTGTGGAATGAAGTGGGATAAGGGGTGCAGATTTCAGTGGGAAACCATTTAGGAAACATTGATTACAATATCTTGAGGTTAGGAGTGGCTCTGTGAAAGGCTACAGAAAAACTAAACAGGAAAATACTCACCTAAAGAAGGTTGAAAAGGGGGCTGGCCCAGGTGCATTTCTCAACATGAAGCAATTACAGAGCAGATGAGGAGAGGTAGGGCTGGTTATAGATGAAAAGAAGGGTTACCTTATGTAGACATAGGAGACATCTGATGTACTAAATAAGTATTTAAAATAGACCTTGACTGAAGGTGACACTATCAATGAAACAGTAAAGAAAGAGGCTGTGGGAGAATAAAATGGAATAAAAATAGATTGAGCGAAGGAACTGGGGTAAAGAGAATGGCAAGTCAAAAAATGGCTGAGGGATACAACGTAGGTTACTGAGGAATTGAAGGGTGAAGATTGCAGAGGCTCTGATCACTATCTTCCTATCTTCCTCATCTATGAGGGAGCTGTCAAAGGGTTGGAAAATCTCTAAGATAACACTCCAGAGGAGAGAGATGAACCTGGAAACTATTGACCAATCACTGTAACACCAGCAGCTGAATATCTCAGACAATAGAATAGGAAATGACAATTCAGACCCTTTGTATCTGTTCCACCATTTGATGAGATCCCAGGTGATCTGTATCTAAACTACTTCTTACTTAATACCTTTAACAATCCAAAACTCTATCGATATAAGATTTGAGATTAATTGAGCTCGGGTTGACTATGTCTTATAGAAGACAGCTCTGCACAGTGAAGAGAAGATTTTGAATGTCTCTCCTGGATAGGCAGACTCTGATTTGAAGGCCTTCTCCCTTTTCCTGGACTCCCTGACATGGAAAAGAAATCTGTTCCATCGACTTTATCAATAATTCCTTTAAGAATCCTAAAATACTCGATAAAATCACCATGAACTTACTCAGCCTCAGTGAAGATCAGTAAGTTTTCCTCATAATTAAACTTCTGAAATTGTGCAACATTTAGGTAAATCTGTGCTGAATTCCTTCCAACACCATTCTCGTTGTACCTTTCCAAAGGAGCAATGCCCAGAAGTGGACACAATTATACTCCAGACATGACCCTAACTATAGTTAAAACTATTAAATGAACACATGGTACCAGTCTTCCCAAAGAAAGCAGATGATTTAGTGACACTAGTTATGGAGACAAAAGTTATGGATAGAATAATGATAAATGGAAAGATGTATGAAAGACATTAGGTTTATTATTCATCTGGTCCAGATGGAATGTGTCAGAGATTATTGAAAGCTCATATACAAATGGCAGAAACATAGGTCACCATCTCTCAGTCTTCATTAGATACAGGTGAGATAAATGGAAGGGGTCGAGTCACTCCTGTTCCAGCATCATTCATTGAGGCAAGGATAAATCCAGGAAAGTACAGGGCAAGCAGTCCAACAGCAGGGGAAATCATCATCAGGGACAAAATCAACTTTCATTTGGAAAGGCATGGATTAATCGTACAAAACCATTATGGATTTATTCAAGGGACGTTATGCCTGATTAACTTAATGTAGCAGGGAAAGTTGACCAAGTTTGTGTGCAGCACATGTTATATATGTGGACTTGTTAAAGCATTCAACAAACTCGCAGAAGGGAGGCTTGTTAAGAAGATGCAGGCAAATGGAATTAAGGGATAAGAAATTAGCTTAGTGACAATGCAAAGATGGGGGTGAATAAAGGTCTTTCTGGCTGGAAGGTGGGTTGTAATAGTGTTCTCAAAGTAGCCCCGAACTATGAGTCTATTCCACTTTGCAAGTCTTTTTATATGTTTGTGGCTGAGAAGCTACCTGTCCATTAGTGTGTTGAAATAGCTGCACCAAAGGGTAAAACAGTGTGTAATTGACAGCTCAGTCTCTCAACAATTGTACCAATTACACAATTTGTTTTTTATAGATAAACAGCTGTTTCATTTTTAGTAGTTTCTGCTATGATGCTTTTGAAAGATCAGGATCCTTGTCATTTTTGTCGAGCTGCAGTGAAGGGAATTTCTTACAAATCAGTGATTGACTGCTTTATAAAATAGATATAGATGTACAAATATAGAGATTGTAGCGAGTGAATGAGCCATTATATTGCCACAGATTCACATGATGATATATAAGATCAGTGCGACAGTGGTGCATAGTTTAGAATTGGCAGCATGTGTGAAACCTTTTAACCTCATATTTCAATTTCACAGTGAAACTCCAGTCCCTCATCAGGCACTAGCCCCACAGTCTCTGACACACACCATCCCAAAGACCCTGACACAAACACATTGTCTCCCGCAGTCCCTAGCACACACACACACATTCTCCGCCACAGTGTCAGACACACACTGTCTCCTACAGTCATCCACATATACTCAATCCCCAAAAGTTGCGATTGCACTTACCCAACTGTCGGGTCTCCAACCCTTCACTGCTGTGTTCATACTGACAGGAATAGGTGGCTCTGTCCTCCAAGTTGATTACTGCCCATCTCCTGAATTGGTAAGTGCCATTGTGGTTGGGCAGAATGCCAGTAGAGTATGTCTCCCCGATTGGTCTGTCATTTTTTAGAAGAACGACTTCAATGTTGCGAGGGTAAAATCCCGTCACGAGACAGGACAGTTGGGCTGAATCAGTTGCTGATGCGGTATCCACAGTAAGGAACATCTGAGGAGCAACTGAGAAAGTGAAAGAGATCAGCGTCGCATAAGCGAGACACAGGGATTGATAAATATCCTTTCAAATTGGAGTTTAAACCAGATCCGAAGGAATCTTCAATACAACTTTAACCTGGGGTTAGACCCTGACGCCAAGGAATCATAAACTCCCTATAATCTGGACATTAGACCTTTCATCTAAAGATGAAATAATGAATATCATTCACTGCTCCCTAACAGGCTATCATCTCAATCTTAGCTCCCACCAAGTCCCACTTCTCAGACTCCATGACTCTCAATTGCCTGTTGTCACTCTCACTCCTGCTCACCTACCTTATTTTTAATTCACCTCTACACACTCAGTTGCCCCTCAACCTCAGTCTCCCCTCATTCACTCATCTCATACCCTCACTTTCATTCCGAAGTGGTGTTTAAGGATGTGATAGAGTGATAACGTCACTGGACGAGTGATTCAGAACACTAGACCAATTTGAGCAATAAATATTGGCCAAGCCACCAATGTCCACATCCCATGAATGAATTTTAAAAAACTCCCTCTCTCTCAGACATTCTGACACTCAGTTCTCCACCCAGCCCTCATCCCTCACACTCTCTCTCTCAATAATCTCCCCACCCCTTCCCCCTCACTCACTCACTCACTGGGTTTTAGCTCTCTCTTTCCCTGCTTCAAGTATGTTTTCAGCCACTCAATGCAGGTTCTCTCCAGGTAAGCCTTCCTCTGTAGATTCCTGGCTTTATCCTGGTCCCACTTGTTCTTGGTGATCAATCCCCAGGATACTGGGGTAACCCACACCATGTGCTCCTTGTCAAAGCTGATGTAGTCCTGGCCATCCCAGCCTTCCTGGTGAAATCCATTGCTTTTCCCGTCATCTTGGAGCTCACAACCGTGCATTATCTGGACCGTGTGGATCCCTGTCAATCAAGCACAGAGCCAATCAAAGATCATCGCACAGAGAACCCACTTACCCTGACCTATCGGTTAGCAGAGAGGGAGGTTTTCACCTTTCCAGTTCCTTCTATTCTCAAACACTCCAAATATTGAAAAGAAGGAAACAGACCAATCCTGTTCCATTCGGAACAATTCTGTTTAAAGGAAGGAGAATCCACACAGCAAGAGCCTCACATCAGTCACAGGCAAAATACTGAAACATATTATTATTAGGGACAAGGTAACAGGTTCATAATTTATTTACACAGAGTTAACATGCATTTATGACAGGGACATCATCTTTGACCAATCTACTTCAACTTCTCAAAGACATAATCAATATTGTAAATAAAAGGAGGAGCTAGTGAAGCTAGTATATAATATGGGAATTTCAAATCAGTTTTGATAAGGTGCCAGATATGACGTTATTCTAGAAAATAGTGATTGATGGGATTCAGCTTTGATGAATGGACCAAAAGCAGACAGTCAGTTTAAACTAGTCATATTGGTATTGGTGAGCTGTAGCTAGCAAGGGCCATGAAGGTCAGTACCCGAGACAAACCTAAAGACACAGACGTTGGTTTGGGACAGAGAAAAAGTGTGTGTGAGAGGGCAAGAACATTGCAATGTGGAGAAGCATTAAATTAGTTGAAAAACAGGAAAAGCAGAATTTGTTTGAATGGTGAGGGAGAGGGGAATGTTTGCAATCAGAGGAATCTCGGTATTCCGTATTTGTCGAATCACAGGATCATTACAGCATTGAAGGGTAACTAAGTCATGGAGGTAGAAAGCAAGGAAACAGATCATGCCAACCAAATAACTAAAATTAATCTAGTCCCTTTTGCCAGCATTAGGCCTATATTCCTCTGAACCATTCGTTTTCATATGCTTTTAAATGTTGCAATTGTGCCAGCCTCTGGCTCTGGCAGGTCATTCTATACACACACCACTGTTATGAAACTGAAGGCATGTATTGTACCTGAAAGAGAGAGAGTGAATGCTGGTCTGAACTGAGAGCTTACAAGCAGCTGTGCATATGATGAGATGGCAGTCCCAGAGTGTGCTGGAAAATTGAAAATATGTGACATTTGGCCGTGAAAGGGATTTCTGACTTTGGTTGGTTAAATTCGAATTGTTATCAAAACAGCAATCACTTTAAATTATCACCCACGATACTAAAACCCAATCAATTATGAGTTTCTTGTTTTGCTAACCTAGAACATGGAACATAGAAAAGTACAGCACAGAACAGGCCCTTTGGCCCACAATGTTGTGCTGAGGATTATTCCTAATCGAAAATAAAAATAACCTAACCTATGAACCCCTCGATTCACTGCTGTCCATGTGCATGTCCAGCAGATGCTTAAATGTCTCTAATGACTCTGCTTCCACAACCAACACTGGCAATGTATTCAATGCATTCACAACTTTCTGTGTAAAGAATCTACGTCTGATGTCTCCTCTATACTTTCCTTCTAACACCTTAAAGCTATGACCCCTCATGCCAGTGAATCCAGTCCTGGGGAAAAATCTCTGGCTAACAACTCTATCCATGCCTCTCATTACCTTGTATACCTTGTTTGGATCACCTCTTTTCCTTCTTCTTTCTAGAGAGAAAAGTCCAAGCTTAGTCAACCTCTCTTCGTAAGACAAGCCTTCCAGTCCAGGCAGTAAACCTTTGCACCCTCTCCAAAGCCTCTGTATCTTTCCTATAATAGGGCAACTAGAACTGGACACAATATTCCAAGTGTGGTCTCACCAGGGTTTTGTAGACCACGCGGCTCTTAAACTCAATCTCCCTGTTAATGAAAGCCAAAACACCGTTTGCTTTCTTAACAACCATATCCACTTGGATGACAACTTTGACGGATCTATGCACTTGAACACCAAGATCCCTTCCTTCCACCAAGAATCCTGTCTTTAATCCTATATTCAGCGTTCAAGTTCGACCTTCCAAAATGCATCACTTTATATTTATCCAAGTTGAACTCCATCTGCCATTTCTCAGCATAGCTCTGCATCCTGTCTATGTCGCACTGCAGCCTGCAATAGCCCTCGATAATATCAACAGTACCTCCAACCTTTGTGTCATCGGCAAATTTACCAAGGCACCCCTCAACCTCCTCATCCAAGTCATTTATAAAAACTGCAAAGAACAGAGGCCAAAGAACAGAGCCCTGTGGGACACGACTCACCACTGACCTCCAGGCAGAATACTTTCCATCTATAAGCACTCTCTGCCTTCTGTCAGCCAGCCAATTCTGAATCCAGACAGCCAAATCTCCCTGTATCCCATACCTCCTGACTTTATGAATGAGGCTACCGTGGGAACCTTATCAAATGCACTGCTGAAGTCCACATACACCACATTCACTGCTCGACCTTCGTCAACCTGTGTCATCAACATCAAACCATTGAGAAGATCTGATGTTGGGGGGCATTTAAAACGAGCCAAAAGAAGCCAAACCAATGTCTTGTATAGCCACAATATGCATCCTAACTCCTGTACTTAACCTTCTGACCAGTAAAGTCAAGCGTGCCAAAAGCCTTCCTCACCATCCTGTCTACCTCTGACTCCACTTTCAAGAAACTACGAGCCTGCACTCCCTTCGTTCAGCAATGCTCCCTAGGACCTTACTGTTACGGTGTACAAGTCCTGCCTTGATGTGCCTTATCAAAATGTAGCACCTCACATTTATCCAGATTAAACTCCATCTATCACGCCTCGACATTTGTAACTGTGCTAGCTTGTACAACAGTGACTCAGCAGTGCCAACCTACCCACAGATTCAGAGATGAAATGGCAGGGGAATGAAACAGAAATGAGTAGGAATGGAGAGACATCAAGGGTTGGAGAGAATAGACAGACACAAGGAATGGGGGCAATAAAGCTACACAGAGGATGGAAGACTACAGAGACGTGGAGGATGGGAGTAATAAAGAGATGGGAGAATGGGTGATAACAGAAAAAACTGAGGTATCAGGTGTGGAAGTGGGTAATAGGCAGGCATATGGAGCCAGATGGAGGGTTGGTCTCACCTCCACTCTGGTTGGTGCGGTTTAAGGCTGTCTGAATATTGGTCAGCCCGATGTGCTCAGAGCTCCTCAGGATCTGAGTCTGCTGTTCCCAATACTCAGGGCCCTGACACTCTGCCATCCATCGTTGCCGAGGGATCACTTTGCGAAGATCACTGTCGTAGTAATCAATTGGGATATCATCGACATAACCAACAGCCAGAAACTCTGGCAAACCAGAAATTGGGGTCATTGCAGTGTAGAAATACCGGAGGGAATGAGAGCCTGAAACAGGGAGAGGAGGAGGAGGAGAGAGAGGAAGATATCAGGACATGAACCTCAAAAACATTGCAGAGCTCCTTGCAAATAAACTCTGACAGAGAATCCCCTGTACATAAATCCCAGAGCTCCCTGTAAATAAACCCCGACACATAGCCTCCATAAGTAAACCCTAAAATACAGAGCCGCCTGTAAATAAAACTAGACAGTGCACTAGTTCTCACAGTATTTATTAAAGTATGTTTTTATTGTCCAAAACTCTGGAGAACTGCTTTCTGTTGTGGGCACTGCATAAGGATAGATTGGTTGAAGTGTATATCTCAAACAGACAGATACTGAGTTTTGAACAAGTTGCAAAGACCTGGCTTGTATTCCAGTGAAAACAGTTTCAACTCTACTGTTGTCAGAATAATGAATGGACTCTCAAACCTGTAGCATTTGCCTGCACCTGTGTTTTTGTTTTTGCCACTGTTTACCTATTATTTACTTATCTATGCTGTTTAACTATGTGATCCGCCTGTATTGCTCGCAAGACAAAGTTTTTCACTGTGCCTCGGTGCAATTAACAATACATGCAATTCAATTCATTTCAGTTACAGCATGATCTCATTGAGATGATGAGACTATTTAAAGGATTTAATTGCAAAGAGATCTTTTTGAAGTGACAGTGTTGCAAATGCATGGCTTAATTGTCAAACTGTAGCTGAGCTCTTTCTCCAGCCTGAGACTGAATGCACTCTCTGACACCATTACTCACTGAGGTTTAATGTCCCAGTACCAAGCCTGACACTGCAAACCTGCTTGAGCCAATTACCCACTGATTAAGGGTTAATGCCTCAATAGCCAGTAATATGCTCTCTGACTCCAGTACCAACCTGCATAGACCACTCCACACAGAGAGACCAGCACTGAGAAACGGACCATTGCAGCTTCCTTTAACAGGTTGGAATAAATAATTTACGAGGAATCTTTTCCAAGGAACTGTGTTCCCTGTCGAGTTCAGACCGGGTGATTCCTGTGCTCTTGTCCACTTCAGATCGGGTGATTCCTGTGCTCTGTGAGCAGTCTCCTGTCTTATGTGATAATGTAACCTGAAAGGCACACAAGTAGCTTTAAGGGCTGCTCCACAGACCTGGTCCCCTGCAGATACAGGAAACCACAACACTATTAATTGCAACGTAAGTGTGCTCAGGCAAAATGTAAACAGCGTGAAGTTTGGTGGAGAGACTAATGGCTCAATAAGGTTAATTGCCTGGGAGGTGGCAGCAGCTAAGAGTACTGCTAATTATCTGAGAATTTGGACTGTGTGTCATTTTTTAAGCACAGACGGGTAGATTAGGACAGGGATCATAGATCATAGAATCCCGACAGTGTGGAAACAGGCCCTTCGGCCCAGCAAGTCCACCCCAACCCATCCTCCTATTGCTGTACATTTACCTCTTACTAAACCGACACATGCTTGAACACTATGGACAATTTTATATGGCCAATTCACCCAACCTGCACATCTTTTGACTGTGGGAGGAAACCTGAACACCTGGAGGAAACCCAGATTATCACATGGAGAATGTGCAAACTCTGCACAGTCACCCAAGTCTGGAATTGAACCCAAGTCCCTGGCGCTGTGAAACAACAGTGCTAACCACTGAGACACCATGCCACCGAATCTCCAAAAGATCCTAGAATATTTGCAGATCCTATTTTTCACACTGAGAACATGGGACTAGGGTTGAAAGGAAGTGAAAGGGAGAGCGAAACTGCCATGATGGAGCCCAGATTGAAATTTCTATTCTCCACTTGATTCACTTTCAATCTAAAAAAGGTGGGAATGACTATCCATTCACAAGGGACTGGCCTGAAGATAGGTTGTGGAGGGACTAAGTTGGGCTTTCGGATCTTCCTGCAGCTGAGTGAGTTTGAGCCTCAGCAAAGACAGCTATCTGATGAAGGGCTTGGTTCCAGAGGAGAACAGCCTGTCCACAACAGCGAGGAATCTGCCCCAGGGGAAGTGTGAAGACAGCAGGATGAACAATGAAGGGGGTGGAATGTGAATGAGGAAATGGTGTAAAAGAGAGGCAAAGAGCAGTGAGGGAAGGAAATGGAGGAAGGAGAGGGGATGGGGCTAGACTAAGGCCAATGAGTGTGCTATTTTCTATCTTATTCCATGAATCAGTTAGGTGATGTAACTTTTTTTTATCTGTTATTTCTCCAATTTTGTATCTAAGATTGTACCATTAGGAGCCCTCCCTCCACATTATTACCATTACGAGCGACATTGCAAACTTTTCACTGTATTCTTGTACTTGAGAACAGGTGACAATTAACCTAATTCTAAAGTAATTGTACAGAGACTGAAGGAGGACTGATGGGGTTGTGAATGGGGAGGGAATTGGAGGGCCATTCTGAAGAAGGGTCAAGGGACCCAAAATGTTAAACTCTGCCTTCTCTCATTATTTATAGATGATGTCAGAGATGCTACATTTTTCCAAAAATTTCTGTTTTTTATTTGTTTTCCAGCATTTGCAGATTTTTTTTATTTGGAGGGGGAGGCGAGAAGAAATCACATTCCAATAGCCTTTTGCAGGGACGCACCTCCTCGTCCAGCACTGTCCACGTCACAGCCGTTCGGACTCCCGAATGCTGAGCGCCCACGGCCACTGCGCAGCACAGAACTACAACCCCCGGCAGGCATCGCGGACCATCTCCCCTGATTCCACACAGCCGCCACTCAATGCGCAGGTGCTGGGCCCACGTGCGGTATGGGTAATGTAGTTCGGAGCGGAGTTGTGAGAGGTTTGGATGAATTGAGCCGAGTCTCTGTGGAGGGGGACGTTTTCTGGGCTTGGGGCTGCAGTTCAGTCATGTTTGAGGAGATGGTCGTCCTTTCCTCCATCAATCACAGGAAGGTAGTTCCAGAAAAAAAATCTAAATACAAAACCGAAGGTGTGGCCTGAGAAACTCAGCAGGTCTGGCAGTATTTGTATAGGGAAAACAAAGTTAACGTTTCAGGGTTAATGGGAGTGCCTCAAAGTGAAAGGCAAAGGAAGTGTTTATGGTGACAAGAACAGATATAGATGTGTCTTCTTTCCAGAGATGCTGCCAGACCGACTTGGGTTTCTCCAGCAATTTCTGATTTTGTTATCACAAAGTGTACCTGTTTATGGTGGCTGTTAGTAATAGAAAATATGTTCGAAAAAACAATTTCCAATGAACAGCTGACACTGGAAATCGGGAACTAAAACAGGAATGGGAAAACTCAGCAGTTCTGGTCACATCTGTAGAGAGAGAGAGTCGAGAGTGTGGTGCTGGAAAAGCACAGCAGGTCAGGCAGCATCCGAAGAGCAGCAGAATCAACGTTTCGGGCAGGAACCCTTCATCAGGAATGAGGTTTGTGGGCCGAGGGGGTAGAGAGATAAATGGGAGGGAATTGGGGCTGAGAGTGCGGGGAGTGGATAGGTGGGAAGAAAGATGGACAGGTCATGAGGGCGATGCGGGGTTGAAAGATTGGAACTGAGATAAGGTGAGGAGAGGGGAAATGAGGAAACTAGTGAAGTCCATATTGACGCTGTGTGGTTGGAGATGATGAGGTAGAAGATGAGGCGTTCTTCCTTCTCCTGTCAGGTGGTTACGGTGTGGTGATGGAGGAGGCCCAGGACCCGCATGTCCCTGGCAGAATGGAAGGGGAAGTTGATGAATTTGGCCATGGGACAGTGGGGTTGGTTGGTGTTGGTGTCCCAGAGATATTCTCTGAAACATTCTGCAAGTAGACGTCCTGTCTCCCCAGTGTACAGGAGACTGCCTCGGGAGCAACGGATACAGCAAATGACGTGTAGAAGTGCAGGAAAAACTCCGACGGATGTGGAAGGCTCCCTTGGGGGAGGTGTGGTTACAGGTTTTGCAATTCCTATGGTGGCGGGGAGGTTGCTGGGAGGGGAGGGGAGGGTGGATTGGTGGGGGGTGTGGACCTGACAAGGGATTTGTGGAGGGAATGGTCTTTACAGAAATTAAATCGGGTTGAGGAGGGAAATCTCTGGTGGCAGGGTATGTTTGTAGATGGCAGAAATGGCGAAGGATGATGCGATGTATACAGAGGTTGGTGGGTTGAAAGGTGAAGACCCGGGGGTGAGGGTTCTGTCCTTGTTGCATTGGGAAGGGTGGAGTTTGAGGGCGGAGGTGTGAGAAGGTGGATGAGATGTGCTGGAGGGCATCATTGACCACGTGGGAGGGAAAATTGCGATCTTTGAAGGAGGCGTTCATCTGGTGTGTTCTGTGGTGGAACTGTTCCTCCTGGGAGCAGATGCGGCGAAGGTGAAGGAATTGGGAATAAGGGATAGCATTTTTACAGGAGGCAGGGTGGGAGGAGGTGTAGTCCAGGTAGCTGTGGCAGTTGGTGAGTTTGTTGAAGATATCCGAATTGAGTCGGTCACCGTTGATGGAGATGGAGAAGTCCAGGAAGGTGAGGGAGGTGTCCAAGATGGTCCAGGTGAACTTCAGGTCAGGATGGAATGTATTGGTGAAGCTGATGAACTGTTCAACCTCCTCATGGGAGCATGAGGCAGCGCCGATACAGTCATCAATGTCGCAAAGGAAAATGTGGAGAATGGTGCCAGTGTAACTACAGAAGATGGACTGTTTCACATAACCGACAAAGAGACAGGCATAGCTGGGGCCCATGGCTACCCCTTTTGGCTGGAAAAAGTGGAAGGGTTCAAAGGAGGAGTTTTTGAAAGTGAGGACCAGTTCAGACAGACGAATGCGAGTGAAGGTGGAAGAATACTGGTGGGGATGCCAGGTGAGGAAGAAAGTTAGGGTTTGGAGGCCTTTGTCATGGCAGATGGATGTATATAGGGACTGGATGCCTTTGGTGAAGATGAGACATTGGGGGCCAGGGAAACAAAAGTCTTGGAGGAGGTGGAGGGTGTGGGTGGTGCCCCGAACACATGTGAAGAGTTCCTGGAAAAGGAGGCTAGCACAGTATCAAGGTATGTGGAGATGAGTTCGGCGGGTTGGAACAGGCTGAGACAATGGGTCGGCCGGGCCAGTCAGGTTTGTGAGTCTTCGGTCAGAGGTAGAGCTGGGCAGTGCAGAGAAAGCAGAGTTCTGAAGAAGGGTCACTGTACTCGAACAGTTAACTTTGCTTTCTACTCACAGATGCTACCAGATCTGCTCAGTTAGCCTGGAAATTGTGTCAGCGCTGCTTAGATTAGACCCATGAAAACAGGACACTGGGCTGGAAGAGTTGTCAATATTGACCTACACGCTCGAAAGTTTTTGAACTCAGTGTTGAGAGCTGAATCTATAAAGTGCCCAATACTAGGGACTAATTGTCCAGCTTATTGTGGATGTGACTGGAACACTATCCCGGGAAGGTGATTGTGATGGCTGAAGAGTCTGCCACCACAGTGGTCTGGTCAGGACGGCGAGCAGGAGGGTGCCATTCTCTTCTGACCATACTGAACAAGTGATTAACATGTAATTGGCAGCAGTTTTGAGAACGTGTCACTCGACTCAAAACATTAACTGCAATTTCTGTTGACAGACTGCTGAGCTTTGCCAGCAATTTGTTTTGTTTGTGATTGACAGTGAGTTTGGAGGTGGGAGAAAGTGTTTCTTGTTTCTCATCCGTTCGACAGTGGGAACAGTCTCTCCCTGTGTTCTATACAACAGCTGCAATAAGTGAGGTTTTATTCAGATGGGACAATGACAAGTTTAAATCTCCGCCTGATCTGCTGCTCAAAGTCACCTCCATTTCCCGGTCAGTTTCCCAAGTTTCAGGAAACTCATGTTGCTCCAGAAATATTTGGATTGACTGTGAGAGACGTCAATCAGAGAGCCCACCCACTCTGCACATTGGCTGCTCTTTTGAGGGCTGGTTCATGTGCCATTGCCTGTCTTTTCTAATTAACATGGTCTTTTCAGACTCAAAATCATCCTCATCCAACATGCTATTTACTCTGCTCCTTTGAATCCCTCCACTCCCCGTCGCTAATAGTTTACAGTTTCCCTTAAGAGAATTAGCAAATCTTCCCGCGACAATATTGATCTTTTTCAGTACAAGTGAAAGCCATCCTTTTTCAACAGGCCTTTTTTGCCCCAGAAGAGATCCCAATGATCCAAGAAATGCCACCATGGCATTTCACATCATCCATCTCTGACACTTTGCTTCCTTTCCTTGATCTCTCCCTCTCCATTTTAGGAAATAAACTGTCCTTTGCCAACCACTACCTCCCATAGCTACCTTGACTACAGCCCTTCACACCCACCTTCTGTAAGAATTCCATCCCATTATCCCAGATCCTTCACCTACATCATGTATGATTGGACATATATCCTTCCAAAAACAGCTCTGCTGACATAGCTTCCTTCTTCCATAACCATGCCTTCCCACCCACTGTGTTAACAGGGCCCTCAAACATATTTCACCTGTTACCAAAGCCTCCACCCTTGCCCCTTACCATCACTCACAACAGTATGATAGGGTCCCCCTTGTTCTCAGTTTTCGTCATCGCACAAGCCTCCGCATTCAAAGAACCATCATCTGCCATTTCAGACAAGTACAGCAGCTCACCAAGCACATCTTTCCCAATTTGTCTTGTCTGCATTTCAAAGAGATGATTCCCTCCAGAACATGGACACGACCCCCCTTTCCATGTAACTGCAGGAAGTGCCACACCTGCCGCTTCACCTCCTCCCTGCTCACCATCCAAGCGCCTGAACAGTCTTTCTAGGTGAAGCAGCATTTCACCTGTACCTCCTCCAATCTGGTCTATTGCATTCGCTGCAACCAATGCCGCCTACTCTACATTCGAGAAACCAAATGCAGACTGGGAAATTGCTTGGCGGAGCACCTTCAGTCTGTGCGCAAGCATGACCCTGACTTTCCCATTGCCAATGATTTTCACACAGCATCCCACTCACATTCCCACTTGTCTGTCCTCGGCATGCTGCAATGCTCCAGCAAATCACAGCAAACTGGAGGACCAACATCTGAACTTCAGACAAGACACCTTACAATCTTCTGGACTTCATATTGAGTTCAACACCTTCAGATTTCTTCCCCTTACTTTAAGCTTTACTTGTTGCATTCTCTGTCATCATGTCCTCGCGCCTCTCCCCCCAACTCCAGTGGGACTCTGTGTTCTTTCCCGATTGGCAGCTGGGCATAAATATTCTGCCATTTTCACATTCCGATCACTTTATCTGAACGATCAACATCCTTTCTCCTCTCACACTCCAACAGCCCTCATGCTGCCACTGTAGCATAAATACTGTCCCCTCCACACTTCGTCAGCTCTGATCAAAAATCATCCAAACTTGAAATGTTAGCTTGCCTTCTCTCCACGGATGCTGCCTGACCCATTGTGATTCCCAGCATTTTTTGTTTTCAGGATTGATTCCAGCATCTGCAGCAATTTGCTGGTTACTATTTCTGAGATTCTTTATTTTCTACTCTTGTACCTAACCGCTTATTCTGCAAAGCCTTCATCGTTTCTTTAACTATGTTATGCCTACCAATGTGTGCAACAACTTCTGGTTTCTCAATCTCCCCTTTAACAATATACTTCAAACATTTTGAGACATTCTTAATCCTGGGATTATGAAAGCAGCATACCATCTTGGACACACGCTCCTGTAGAATTTTCTGTCTATATCCTTGACAGAAGAGTCCCTCATAACAATCATTCCTTTACATTTTGTCAAACCCTGTCTAACATAAGATTTATTCTTAGTGCCCAAGTTCTGACTGTCTCTTCTATTTTCCTCTGAGAGTCTATCCTTTGCAACAGCATCCAAACTGAGTATCTCAGAGAAATAGCCACCGCAGACTTCTGAACCATCTTCTTACCTTTCCTGACAGTCATCCATCGATCTGATTGATCCTGATGTGTAACCACATCTCTAAATTTACGAGACATCTAACTCTGTGTCTCTTGTAAGCCCTCAATAATTTTAAACCAAAAAAGCAGTTTATGATAGTACCTCATATATAAACTACCTTTCAGTATTTCGGCATTATATCATATAACACTAACCTGCACGACCTATTAGTTATTACAAAACCACTGACCATATTAATAGATTAGATTAGATTACTTAGTGTGGAAACAAGCCCTTCGGCCCAACAAGTCCACACCGACCCTCTGAAGAGCAACCCACCCAGACCCAGTCCCCTACATTTACCCCTTCACCTAACACGTGGGTGGCTACCAGTGCTGCCTCACAGCACCAGAGACCCAGGTTCAATTCCCGCCTCAGGCGACTGACTGTGTGGAGTTTGCACATTCTACCTGTGTCTGCGTGGGTTTCCTCTGGGTGCTCCGGTTTCCTCCCACAGTCCAAAAATGTGCAGGTTAGATGAATTGGCCATGCTAAATTGCCCATAATGTTAGGTGAAGGGGTAAATGTAGAGAAATGGCTCTGGGTGGGTTGCGCTTTGGCAGATTGGTGTGGACTTGTTGGGCCGAAGGGCCTGTTTCCACACTGTATGTGATCTAATCTAACTACATGGCCAATTCACCGAATATCTCATTCCCAAACTCAGGTTGGCATTGAACATGTTTTCACTGCCCTGTTTGGTTCATCTTTCAGGTCCTGATTGGTTACTCAGTCAGAATATTCAGTTTGAATTTGTTTTCGCAACAGAGAAATGGAAGGTCAAAAGAAATCACTGATTTAACCAAAGTGTGTCAGTTCAGGAAATCAGCTCAGAGAAAAAACAATCGCTCTGAAGCGGAAGGGAAAATGTTAGTGAAAGAATTATGGAGAAACGAGATGTGGAAATTTTTGGAAATTGCTTAAGTTATTTTTGTCATTTTCTAGGTTGAACTAATGGAATCAGTGGCGGGGGGGGGGGGGGGGGGGGAGATCTACAGAAATCACTGCAGGAAACTACAGGAATTACAAGGGATGATGCTCAGAACAAAGATAAAAGAAAATTGCAGCACAGGAACAGGCTCTTCAGCCCTCCAAGTCTGCACTGATCCAGATCCTCTATCTAAACCTGTTGCCTCTGTTCTAAGTTTATATATAAGGTGTATCCCTCTACTCCCTGCCCATTCAAGTATCTATCTCGGTACATCTTAAATGACACTATCATGCCCACCTCTACCACCTCCACTGGCAATATGTTCCAGGCACCCACCACTCTCTGCTTAAAGAACTTTCCAGGCATATCTTCCCTAAAATAATTTCCGCTGTCTCACTTTGAACTCGTGACCTCTAGTAATTGAGTCCTCCACTTTGGGAAAAAGTTTCTTGCTATACCTCTCATGATTTTGGAGACCTCAATCAGGTCCCTCCTGAACCTTTGTCTTCCAAATGAAAATAATTCTAATCTATTCAATCTCTCTTCATAGCTAGCACCCTCCATACCAGGCAACGTCCTGGTGAACCTCCTCTGCACCCCTCCAAAGCATCCACATCCTTTTGCTAATGTGGCAACCAAAACTGCATGCAGTATTCCAAATGTGGCTGAACTAAAGTCGTATACAGCTGTAGCATGATCTGCCAGCTCTTTTACTCAATACCCAGTCCGATGAAGGAAAGCATGCCATATGCCTTCTTAACCACTCTATTGACCTGCGTTGCGACCTTCAGGGAACAGTGGATCTGAACACCCAGATCTCTCTGTACATTAATTTTCCCCAGGACTTTTCCATTTACTGTATAGTTTGCTCTTGTATTGGATCTTCCAAAATGCATCACCTCACATTTGCCCAGATTGAACTCCATCTGTAATTTCTCTGACCAACACTGGAATCTATCATTTTTCTGCTGTATTCTCTGACAGTCCCCTTCACTATGTGCAACTACATCAATCTTAGTGTCTTCTGTGAATTTGCTAATCAGACCACCTATACCTTCCTCCAGATCATTTATGTGTATCACAAACAACGGTGGACCCAGCATGGAACCCTGTAGAACACCACTGGTCACGGGTCCCTCACAGGTCACAGGCCACTACTACTATCTCCTGTTTATCCATTTAGCTAGTACACCCTCGACCCTATTCGATTTCACTTTTTCCATCAGCCTCCCATGGGGAACCTTATCAAACACCTTATAGAATTCCATGGGCATGCCATCTACAGCCCTTTGCTCATCAATCAACTTTGCCACTTTTTTTTTAGACTAGATTAGATTACAGTGTGGAAACAGGCCCTTCGGCCCAACAAGTCCACACCGACCCGCTGAAGCGAAACCCACCCATACCCCTACATTTACCCCTTACCTAACACTACGGGCAATTTAGTATGGCCAATTCACCTAACCTGCACATCTTTGGACTGTGGGAGGAAACCGGAGCACCCGGAGGAAACCCACGCAGACACGGGGAGAACGTGCAAACTCCACACAGTCAGTCGCCTGAGTCGGGAATTGAACCCGGGTCTCTGGCGCTGCGAGGCAGCAGTGCTAACCACTGTGCCACCGTGCCGCCCACTTCCTCGAAGAATCCTATTAAGTTGGTAAGACACAATCTTCCCTGCACAAAACCATGTTGCCTCTCTCTGAGAGGCCCATTTTCTTCCAAATGGGAACAGATCCTATCCGCTCAGTATCTTCTCCAGAAGCTTCCCTCCCACTTACGTCAGACCCACTGGTCTATAATTTCCTGGATTGTCCCGATCCTTCTTAATCAAGGGAACAACATTAGCAATTTTCCAGTGCTTCGGGGCCTCAACCTTGTTCATGGATGCTGCAGATATCTGTTAAGCCCCAGCTATTTCCTCTTTTGCTTCCCTCAGCAATATGGCATAGATCCCATCTGGACCTGGGAACTTGTCCACATTAATGTCTTTTAGAATATCTAACACTGCTTCCCTCCTTATGCTAACTTGCTGAGAGTAATCAAACATCTATCCCTAACCTCAACATCCGTCATGTCCCCATGTATTTAGGAATAAGAGTGATCTTCACCAAGTTCTGCAATTACAACCCCATTTTTCAGATGCTAGATTAGCAACCATCACTCTGATATTAGTAAAACCTTTCAGAATTTATGAACAATAAACTCACCATTTGACAAACTCCAAATATGACAATGTTCCTAGATTCTGAAAACTGACCTATAAGCAATGGACAAATATTATTATCCATATTAAAAATACAGAATATGAATAATATAGAACAATGAGCAGAAGCAGAAGTTGCTGGTAAAACTCCGCAGGTTAGGTAGCATTTGTGGAGAGCAAACAAAGTTAACATCGCAGGTCCCACGACCCTTCTGCAGAACTTAATTCTCCATGAGCCTATGTCAGAGTGTGTGTGCCCTCCATAGGTCCAGGATGTAAAATCCAGGATTGTGGTGCACTCCTTCCGAGGATGCCCTGTACCTGGAGACCTGACCAAACCAACCAATTATTCAGCTCAGAGTCTGCGGTTCAAACCCTTGACTATAAAACTTCACCAACAGATTATTGATATTTTATGGGCCATTAACATGCAGATGTAATTTATCTGGTCGGACAACAATAGACATCGGACACTAAAAAGCTGTGTCCACAACTTCCATATCACCGTGACCGTTTACAGCGGGGTTCACACAAAATAATCCAAAATTTCACTCCATCCACACAAAAGTATTCCAATAATTCGTATGAAAATATTTTTTAGACGGTAATATCCTAACGTCAACATTTATCAGATCTGTCCCAAAATCTTGTGAAAACCCAACATCTCCAAAATTTCTCCGACATTGCAGCAAAAACTCACATTTGGTGAGAAAACGTTGGAGAGACGTTCTCAAGAAGTGCCTTCCTGTGTTTTATGGAGGAATGGACAGACCATCCCCTCAAACATGACTGAATTGCAGCCCCAAGCCCAGAAAGCTCCCCCTTCATCCTGAGGTTGTTTAAAACCTCCATAGGGTCTCTGCTCAATTCATGCAAACTTTCCACAGTCCCGCTTCGAACTACATTACCCATAATGCATATGGGCATCGCGCCTGCGAAGTGACGAAAGAGGCATGCAATCAGAGGAGAATCACCCGCGATGCCTAACGGGAGTTGTAGTTCTGTTCCACACATGAAAGGCTGTCGCCGACCGTTCGAAAATTCGAATCTGAGGCCGTGACGTGAACAGTGCTGGTGTTGGAGATTTGCGCCTGTAAATGGCAACCCCTCGTGGCGGAATCCGGGATCGCAGCCTTTTCACCAGCCTAAAACAAGCCAGCTGTACTCCACTAGGAGAAAGTGGGGACCGCAGATCAGGGTCAAAAAGTGTGGTGCTGGAAAAGCACAGAAGGTTAGCCAGCATCGAGGAGCAGGACAGTCGACGTTTCGAGCATAAGCTCTTCATCAGTATTGTGTGTTCAGTTGCTTGGAGGGCACATCATTGTAGACAAAAAAGAATTGCAGATGCTGGATTCCGAGGTAGACAAGCAGGAGGCTGGAAGAACACAGCAAGCCAGGCAGCATCAGAAGGTGGAGAAGTCAACGTTTCGGGTATAACCCTTCTTCAGGACTGAAACGATGAATATGGGTCCCTTTTCAAAACATTATCATCTCGTCATGATCATATTCCAGTTTATGAGACCTTGATGTGCACACATTAGTTGCCATTATTCTTCATTATAACAGTGATCATATATCAACCTTATCTTTATTTGCAGTAAGTTGTGTTTTGATGCCCTGTTAAAGTTTTATGTGTATTCCATCCAATTTGATTCACTGCAAGTGAAATCTAAAAAACGGCTGGAGACACTGGATACTGCAAAGGCAATGGGCCCTGATAACATTCCGGCAATAGTACTGAAGATGTGTGCTCCAGAACTTGCCACTTCCATAGCCAAGCTCTTCCAGTACAGTTACAACGCGGGTGTCTATCCGACAATGTGGAGAATTGCCCAGATATGTCCTATACACAAAAAGCTGGACAAATCCAACCTGGCCAATTACTGCCCAATCAGTCTACTATCCATTATCAGTAAAGTGATGGAAAGGTTCATCAACAGCGCTATCAAGCATCACGTGCTCAGCAACAATCTGCTCAGTGATGCCCAGTTTAGGTTTCACCAGGGTCACTCAGCTCCTGATCTCTTTACTCAACTGGACTCCTCACATCACAGTGGCTACAAGAGCAGGTCAGAAACTAGCAAGACCACGGTGAGTAACTCACCTCCTGACACCCCCAAAATTTATCCACCATCTACAAGGCACAAGTTAGGAGTGTGATGGAATACTCCCCATTGCCTGGATGGGTGCAGCTCCAATAATACTCAAGAAACTTGGCACCATCCAGGACAAACCAACCCACTTGACTGGCACCACATCTACAAACATTCAATCCCTCCACCACCCCGGTGCTCAGTTGCAGAAGTATGTACTATCTACAAGACGCACTGCAGAAATTCACCAAAGATCCTTAGACAGCACTTTCCAAACCCACAATCACTTCCACCTGGAAGGACAAGGGCAGCAGGTACTTGGAACACCACCACGTGCATGTTCCCCTCCAAGCCACTCACCACCCATGACTTGGAAATATACCACTGTTCGTTCACAGTTGTTGGGTCAAAATCCTGTAATCTCCTCCCTACCCGCATTGTGGGTCAACACACAAGTAGACTGCAGCAATTCAAGAAGGCAGCTCACCATCACCTTCTCAAGGGCAAATAGGGATGAGCTATCAATGCTGGCCACCTAGCGACACCCAAGTCCCATATGAGAAGAAACATTTAATTCTCATGGAAGGCTTCCTGTGAACTACCAATGTATTGTTGGACAAAGTAGGGGGTGGTGGTGCAATAAATAGGGTCATTGCCTCTGAGTCCGCTCTTGATGACTATAGTGAAGAGTGTAGTGCTGGAAAAGCACAGCAGGTCAGGCAGCATCTAAGGACCAGGACAATCGACGTATCAGGAATGAGGTTTGTGTGTTGGGGCTGAGAGATAAATGGAAGGGGATTGGGGTTGTGGGGGAAGGTAGCTGGGAAAGCGATAAGTGAATGAAGGTGAGGGAGCAGGTGATAGGTCAGAGGGGGGAGTGATGGAAGGGTGCTGACGGTGGTGCTGAGTTGGAGGCTTCAGACTAGGATAATGTAGGAGGAGGGGAGATGAGGAAGCTGTTGAAATCCACATTTATCCCGTGTGGTATCAGAACACTGATTGGGGAGGGAAATATATCTCTGGTGGTGGGGTTTGTTTGGAGGTGGCAGAAGTGGCGGAGGATGATGTGTTGTTTGTGGAGGTTGGTGAGGTGGAAGGTGAGGGCCGGAGGAGTTCTGTCCTTGTGTTGGAATAGGTGGGGTTCAAGGATGGTGGTGCGTGAAGTGGAAGAGATGCACTGGAGAGCATCGTCAATCATGTGGGAAGGGAAGTTGCGATCGTGAAAAAAGGAGCCCATTTGGGACTTTCTGAGGTGGAATTGGTCATCCTGGGAACAGATGCAGTGGAGGCGGAGGAATGACTATAGATTGACTTCATAACAGGACCAAATAAATGGATTGGCATCATGTAAATCCAATGTGGTTATGTTGAGAGGCTGAGATGATACAATAAGAAAATTTTCTTTCTGTTCCGGGAGCTCTGTGAGCCTGTTTGGGTGACATTCAATACTGTGTGGGGGGCTATTCCATAAAGCTCCAGTAAGGTCTGCCAATACTACATTAAATTTAATGAAGTCCTTTGTGCAACAGTGCAATTCACTCTGAGCATTTCTCAGTATTAGAAAGCTGGAATATGGGTTTCAGTAAAGCCTTTGATAAAGTTCCACATGGTAGGCTGCTCTGAAGGTTAGATTGCATGGAATCCAGGTGGACCTGGCAAATTGGATACACAGTTGGCTTGATGAGAGGAAGCAGAGGCTAATAGTAAAAAATGCTTGTCAAACTGGAGGCCTGTGATGAGTGGAGTGTCTCAGGGATCGGTGCTCGGTCCATTGCTGTTTATGATCTATATCAATGATTTAGAGGAGAATGCACAAGGTATGATTAGTAAGTTTGCAGATGACACTAAAATAGGAAGCATTGTGGACTGTTAGGAAGATTATCAGAAATTGCAGCTGGACCTTGATCAGTTGAGGAAGTGGGCTGATAAATGACAAAAGGTGTTTAATATAGATAAGTGTCAGGTTTTGCATTTTGGAAAGTCAAATCAAGCCAGGAGTTTCATGTTGAATGGTAGGGCCTTAAGGAGTGTAGTGGAACAGGAGGACCTTGGAGTTCAAGTGCATGGAGTCTGAAAGTGGAGTCACAGGTAGACAGGGCAGTGAAGAAAGCTTTTGGCACACTGGCCTTCATCTGTAAGGGCATTGAGTTTAGACGTTACTATAGGAACGAAGTTGTTAGACTGGAAAGTGTGCAGAATAAATTTATAAGGATGTTGCCAGGACTCGAGGGTCTGAGTTATAGGCAGAGGTTTGGACAAGCTAGGACTTTTTTTTTCTTTCACGCATAGGAGACTGAGCATAGAAGTGTATAAGATCATGAGAGGGATGGATGGGGTGAATGCGCACCATCTTTTTCCCAGGGTTGGGGAATTGAGAACTAGAGGGCATCAGTTTAAGGTTGGAGGAGAAAGAATAAAAGGGAACCTGAGGGGCTACTTTTTTACACAGTGTGGTATGCATATGGAATGAGCTGCCAGCGGAAGAGGTGGGTCTATTAACAACGTTTAAAAGGCATTTGGACAAATACATGGATAGGAAAGATTCAGAAAGAAATGGGACAAGCGCAAGGAAATGGGGTGAGCATTGATGGCTATTTTGGTCAGAATGGATCAGTTTGGGCCTAAGGCCTGATTTTGTGCTGTCGGGCTCTGATTCTATGATGAAAATAATCACAGTTTTGAAGTCAATTATAAATGTAAAAATTAGAAACTCCTGTCAATATGTTTAAGTTAATATTATAATTGTGACTGGATTAAGCTATTTTAACTGCTTCTCCTGTGTATACGACACAACTGAAAGAAACTATTACATCTGGTTCCCCCCCACAAGATTGAGGGATAAAGGAAAATAGTTATAGAAGGTACATACTGAGCAGAGAGTGGTGGCAGCAATTTCCTCTGTTCTCCTCCACCTCCGACCTCTGCTTCCTGAGCTCTCATTCTTCATTGTTCATTGTCTTGATTTCTACCCCTTCCTCCTTGGCTCCCTCTCTGTCTCGTTCCTACTCACTATCTCTTCTCCTTCAGTGTTACAAAGATCAGAGGTATAGAGATAAAGTTTAAAATGGTGGGCAATATCATAAATGTGGAAACTCATGTGAATTTTAAAAAAAAATCATTCATGGGATATGGGCATCGATGACAAGGGCCAGCATTCACTACCCATCCCTAATTGCCCTTGAACTGCTGCAGTCCAGATGTTGTAGGTAGACCCAAAATGCTGTTAGGCATGGAGTTTCAAAATTTTATTTCAGCAACACTAAAGGAATGGTAATATATTTCCAAATCAGAATGGTGAGTCGCTTGGGCAGAAACCTGGTGGTGGTGATATTCGCATCTATCTGCTGACCTTGTGCTTCCAGGCAGAAGTATCATGGGTTTGAAAGGTGCTGCCTCAGAATCTTTGGTGAATTTCTGCAATGTATCTTGTAGATAGTAGATACTTACTATGGAGATCACTGATGAAAGAATGTTCTTGCTAATGTAGTGTAGGTTTCAGAGACTCAGGAAGATTTGCTGAAGGATTCCTCGGCTCTGTCCTGCTCTCATAGACACTTTCTTTATAGAGCTGATCCAGCTTAGTTCTCAGTCAATAATAATCTTCAGGATGTCGCTGATGTGGGATTCAGTTACGGCGACAGCATTGAGCTGGAGAAATGGTTAGATTCTCTTCTGCTGGAGAATCATTGCTTGTCGCTTGTGTGGTATGAATTTTCTTGCCATTTCTCAGTCTGCCTAAATATTGTTCAGGTCTTGCTGCATATGGATACTGCCTACCTCAGTACCTGAGTAGGAGAAAGTGAAGACTGCAGATGATGGAGATCAGAGACGAGAGTGTGGTGCTGGAAAAGCAGAGCAGTTAGGCAGCATCCGAGGAGCAGGAGAATCAATGTTTCGGGCATAAGCTGATTCCTGATGAAGGGCTTATGCCCAAAATATCGATTCTCCTAATCCTCAGATGCTGCCTGACCTGCTGTGCTTTTCTAGTACTCAGTACCTGAGTAGTCATGAATACTGCTGTCCATTTGTATTCATCTCCAGATATCCCCTCTTCTATGATCAAGGAAAAGTCATTGACAAAGCAGCTGAAGATGCTTGTGCCAAGGACACTGAGGAATTCCTGCAGAAATGTCCTGGAAGGGTGATGAGGTGAAGCGAGGAACAGGAAGAGAGTGGAGCTGAACACATTGCTGCAGAGATGGTGCAGGAGGAAGGGTTTTGAATTCTTAGATAATTGGAGCACTTTCTAGGGGAGGTGGGACCTCTACAAACAGGATGGTCTTCACCTGAACCAGAGGGGTACCAATATCTTGGGGAGGAAATTTGCTAATGCTCTTTTTGGGAAGGGGTGGGGTGTTTAACTAATGCAGCAGGGGGCTGGGCATCTGTATTGTAGTTCCAGTGTACAGGAGGTTTAGGGTAGTGAGGCCAGGGATATGTTTACAAGGTTGCGCGAGGGCATCAGAAATTAGGATGTTGGTCTGAAATGTGTGTACTCCAATGCCAGGAGCATCTGGAATAAGCTGGGTGAACTTGCAGCATGAGTTCATACCTGGGATTTTGATGTTGTGGCCATTTTAGAGATGTGGTCAGAAGAGGGACAGGAATGGTTGTTGCAGATTCTGGGATTTAGATGTTTCAGCAAAAACAGAGATGATGGTAAAAGTTCCGGGGGGGGGGGGGCATTATTAATGAAGGGTAGTATCACAGCAGCTGAGATAACATTTGATGATCGTTCCACTGAGGTATTTTGAGCTGAGGTGAGAAACAAGAAAGGAGAGGTTACCCTGTTGGGTGTTTTCTATAGACATCTGAATTGTTCCAGGGATGTAGAGTAAAGGATAGCAAAGATGATTTTCAATAGGAGTGAGAGTAACAGGGTAGTTATGGGGGACTTTAACTTCCCCAATATTGACAGGGAATACTTTAATTCAAGTAGTTTAGATGGGTCAGTTTTTGTTCAATGTATGCAGGAGGGTTTTCTGACACAGTATGTAGACAGACCAACAAGGGGAGATGCCATATTGGATTTGAAACTGGGGAATGAACCCAGCCAGGTGTTAGGTTTGGAGGTAGGTGAGCACTTTGGTGATAGTGACTATAATTCGGTTATGTTTACAATAGCAATGGGCAGGGATAGGTATACACCACAGGGAAAGAGGTGTAACTGGGGGAAAGGCAAATATGATGTGATTAGGCAAGATTTAGGATGTATAGGATGGGGAAGGAAACTGCAGGGGATGGATGCACTTGAAATGTGAAGCTTAGTTAAGGAATAGCTACTGCGGGTCCTTGATAAGTATATACCTATCAGGCAGAGAGGTAGTTGTCGAGACAGGGAGCCATGGTTTATTAAAGAAGTTGAAGCTCTTGGCAAGAGGAAGAAGAAGGCTTTTGTGAGGATAAGGCGTGACGGCTCAGTTAGGAAGCTTGAGAGTTATAAGTTATCCAGAAAAGACCTTGAGAGGACTAAGAAGAGTCAGGAGGGGACATGAGAAGTTATTGGCAGATAGGATCAAGGAAAACCCTAAGGCCTTCTATAGTATATCAGGAATACTAGAGTAAGATTAGGGCCAATCAAAGATAGTTGTGAAAATAGAACATAGAACATAGAACAATACAGCACAGAACAGGCCCTTCGGCCCACGATGTTGTGCCGAACTTCTAACCTAGATTAAGTACCCATCCATGTACCTATCCAAATGCCGCTTAAAGGTCGCCAATGATTCCGACTCTACCACTCCCACGGGCAGCGCATTCCATGCCCCCACCACTCTCTGGGTAAAGAACCCACCCCTGACATCTCCCCTATACCTTCCACCCTTCACCTTAAATTTATGTCCCCTTGTAACACTCTGTTGTACCCGGGGAAAAAGTTTCTGACTGTCTACTCTATCTATTCCTCTGATCATCTTATAAACCTCTATCAAGTCACCCCTCATCCTTCGCCGTTCCAACGAGAAAAGGCCGAGAACTCTCAACCTATCCTCGTACGACTTCCTCTCCATTCCAGGCAACATCCTGGTAAATCTTCTCTGCACCCTCTCCAAAGCTTCCACATCTTTCCTAAAGTGAGGCGACCAGAACTGCACACAGTACTCCAACTGTGGCCTAACCAAAGTCCTGTACAGCTGCAACATCACTTCACGACTCTTGAATTCAATCCCTCTGCTAATGAACGATAATACTCCATAGGCCTTCTTACAAACTCTATCCACCTGAGTGGCAACCTTCAAAGATCTATGTACATAGACCCCAAGATCCCTCTGTTCCTCCACCTGACTAAGAACCCTACCATTAACCCTGTATTCCGCATTCTTATTTGTTCTTCCAAAATGGACAACCTCACACTTGGCAGGGTTGAACTCCATCTGCCACTCCTCAGCCCAGCTCTGCATCATATCTAAGTCCCTCTGCAGCCGACAACAGCCCTCCTCACTGTCCACAACTCCACCTATCTTCGTATCATCTGCAAATTTACTGACCCACCCTTCGACTCCCTCATCTAAGTCATTAATAAAAATTACAAACAGCAGAGGACCCAGAACTGATCCCTGCGGAACTCCACTTGTAACTGGGCTCCAGGCTGAATATTTACCATCTACCACCACTCTCTGCCTTCGACCGGTTAGCCAGTTTTCTATCCAATTGGCCAAATTTCCCTCTATCCCATGCCTCCTGACTTTCCGCATAAGCCTACCATGGGGAACCTTATCAAATGCCTTACTAAAATCCATGTACACTACATCCACTGCTCTTCCCTCATCCACATGCTTGGTCACCTCCTCGAAGAATTCAATAAGACTTGTAAGGCAAGACCTACCCTTCACAAATCCGTGCTGGCTGTCCCTAATCAAGCAGTGTCTTTCCAGATACTCATAAATCCTATCCCTCAGTACCCTTTCCATTACTTTGCCTACCACAGAAGTAAGACTAACAGGCCTGTAATTCCCGGGGTTATCCCTATTCCCTTTTTTGAACAGGGGCACAACATTCGCTACTCTCCAGTCCCCTGGTACCACCCCCATTGCCAGTGAAGACGAGAAGATCATTGCCAACGGTACTGCAATTTCCTCTCTTGCTTCCCACATAATCCTAGGATATATCCCGTCAGGCCCGGGGGACTTGTCTATCCTCAAGTTGTTCAAAATGTCCAACACATCTTCCTTCCTAACAGGTATCTCTTCTAGCTTACCAGTCCATTTCACACTCTCCTCTTCTACAATACGGTCCCTCTCGTTCGTAAATACTGAAGAGAAGTACTTGTTCAAGACCTCTCCTATCTCTTCCGACTCAATTTGTATGTGGAATCTGGGGACATGCGGAAGTGCTTAATGAATTTTCGTCAGTATTCACATTGGAAAAGGAAAATGTTAGTGAGAATACGGAGATACAGGCTACCGGATTAGATGAGATTGAGGTTGTCAAAGAGGAGGTTTTAGCAATTTTGGAAAATCTGAAAATAGATAAGATCCATGGGCTGAATGGGATTTATCCTCTGATCCTCTGGGAAGCCTGGGAGGAGATTGCAGAGCCTTTGTCTTTGATTTTTATGTCATCATTGTCACCATGAGTCGTGCCAGAAGACTGGAGGATGGCAAATGTTGTTCCCTTGGTTTAAGAAGGGGATTTGGGACAACCCTGGTAATTATAGACCAGTGAGCCTTACTTCGGCTGTGGGTAACGTGTTGACAAAGGTTATAGAGATAGGATTTATATTCATCTGGAAAGGAATAATTTGATTAGGGATAGTCAACACTATTTTGTGAAGGGTAGGTCATGCCTTACTAACCTTATTGAGTTCTTTGAGAAGGTCAGAGAACAGGTGGATGAAGGTAAAGCAGTTGATGTGGTGAATGTGGACTTCAGTAAGGCATTTGATAAGGTTCCACATGATAGGCTATTGCACAAAATACAGAGTTTCAGGATTGAAGGTGATTTAGCAGTTTGGATCAGAAATTGGCTAGTTGAAAGAAGACAGCAGGTGGTGGTTGATGGGAAATGTTCATCTTGAAACTCAGCTACCAGTGGTGTGCTGCAAGGATCTGTTTTGGGGCCATTACTGCTTGTCATTTTCATAAATGATCTGGATGTGGGCGTAGTAAATTTGCAGATGACACTAAGTTAGGCAGAGTTGTGGACTGTGCCGAAGAATGTGGGTTACAGAGGGACATCGATAAGATGCAGAGCTAGGCTGAGAAGTGGCAAATGGAGTTTAATGCGGAAAAGTGTGAGGTAGCTCACTTCGGAAGAAGTAACAGGAATGCAGAGTACTGGGCTAATGGTAAAATTCTTGGCAGTGTAGATGAACAGAGAGATCTCGGTGTCCAGGTGCATATATGCCTGAAAGTTGCCACCCAACTTGATCGGGTTGTTAAGAAGGCATAAGGTCTGTTGGCGCTTATTGGTAGTGGGATTGAGTTTTGGAGCTACAAGTCATGCTTCAGCTGTACAGGACACTGGTAAGGCCGTACCTGGAGTATTGCATGCAGTTCTGGTCACCGCATTATCAGAAGAATGTGGAAGCTTTGGAAAGGGCTCAAAGGAGATTTACTAGGACATTGCCTGGTATGGAAGAAAGGCCTTACAACGAAAGGCTGAGGGAACTGACGCTGTTTTGTTGGAGAGAAGAAGATTGAGAGGTGACTTAATTGAGATGTATAATATAATCAGAGGGTTAGATAGGATGGACAACGAGAGCCTTTTTCCTCGGATGGTGAAGTCTAACGCAAGGGGACATAGCTTTAAATTGAGGGCTGATAGATTTAGGACAGATATTAGGGGTAGTTTCTTCACTCAAAGAGGAGTAGAAATGTGGAACGGCCTGTCTGTAACAGTAGTAGACTCACTGACATTAAAGACATTTAAATGGGCATTGATATACACATGGATAATAATGGAATGGTGTGGGTTAAATGGACATCAGATTATGTTCACAGGCTGGTTGAACATTGAGGGTTCTATGTTCTATGACCGACTTTCAACAACCACAAGTATCTCCTTTTGTGTCAGATATAAGTCCAAGCAACAGTGAGTTTCCCCCTGATTCCACTGACTCAAGTTCTGCAAGAGCTGTTGGTGCCACGTCTGGTCAAATCTGGCTTTGATGTTAAGGACAGTCACTGTTGCCTCACTTCTGGAATTCAGCTTATTTGTCCATGTTTGAACCAAGGCATTAATGAAGTCAGGATCTAAGTGGTCTGGCGGAACACAAACTGAGTATTGCTGAGCAGGTGCTGACTGAAGGCACTGTTGCTGACACCTTCCATTGCTTTACTGATGATCAAGACTAGACTGATCTGGTAGTCATATAATTATGACTATATCAGACAATTTTCACTCTTTCTTGTGTTTGTGATACAACTGCAATAAACCATCATCTTTAGGCCTGCAGTTTTCCTGCAGTAAATGTTGGCCACTGGATGTACACTAGAGTCATGAATATGACTAACTGTTGGTGACTGAACACCTGAAAGCTCTGCGGAAATTTGAACATGCACTGATATCAGAAACTTACCACTCTCAGTTTTCCCCATCTGGGAGTGTGGTCATTTGTGATTCCTGCCGGATTTCTGGTTGATATTTCATAAACCAGTGACAAAAATCACAGACGACTAATTGTCATAATTCACTCGGCACTGATCCTTGAGTCTCAATACCCCCAGGGTCATCACAAAAGTTCAAGATATAATCCTGTTACTGAAAGGCCTAATTTTCCAATTTAATGATTTCAGGTTAACAGACAACATTGACAAGGTTTTGTATTTAAGAAGAAACTATTACTCAATACAAATTATTCAGTTCTAACCTCAGATAAACAAAGTACAAATTATCAACTGATAATTTTCTCTGTTAACTACCAATATTATTCCCACACAAACGTAAACTGACATAGTCAAACAAAAGAACATTGAGCATATGGAGTAATAAAAAATTAAGGGAACACATTTCAACTAATTACCTATCTAGTAGATTTAATTAAGTGTCCTGTCTTTTCCCAAATCCTTATGATTACCAGTCCTCTTCTTTCCAAGACATTTGCTGCACATATGGTAGTTAGCACACTTCGTACTTGGTTATAGGAAGCAGTTTACAGGCAAATGATTTATTAGAGTGGTTAGCTATTTTCCATTTTTTTTCCGGGAACGACAAGCGAGAGAGAGAGAGAAAAAACAGAGGGCTGCTTTAGAGTCTTTCAGCTCCTGGTTTGTTCACACAAAGACTGTTCACCTACCCAGGTGCTAACCAGACAGTTGTTATCATGCTGAGTATTCCTGACCCGTACAACTGGGTCCGAAATTTTTTTTCAATCAAAAGGCTGGGCAGAACTGGCTTGAACGTAAATCCAGCAGCTTCCCCCATCGCTTGAAGATGCAGTGTAAATACATTGAGTTCTAAGAATTTGTCTTAGAACTGCATGATCTCCTTCAAAAGTTTCTAGTTTAAAGTAGTATTCGTTTCCCATTTTGATGAACTAGAGATAAATAGAATGGAGGAGCTGATACTTAAATAGGAGGGTGTGGGTGGGGGTGGAGATGGGAGGAAGGTTACTGGGAAGGCAAGAGGTAGATGCAAGAGGAGAGGAGGGTGGTGTGGCTATGTGCAGATCATGTGGATAAAGGCAACAGAAACACTTAAAAAAAAAACTTTCAGTTATGCCAAAACCGGTGATTGGATTTTGTGACTTGTTTGTAGAGAAATTTCACTAAAATAAACATTACTAAACATCACTTTAAGTACTTTTATTTAATTTGGCGCATTGTGATCTGATTGATTTCAATGTGTAAATATTACTGGATAATGTCTTCACTCATTTTACAATGTTTATGTTTCAATAATTGGGGATGGGGTGCTTGTCCAGGGACACAGAATCTGAGGAATTACTTATTTCTCTCTGGCAGCAACTGTAATCCATCTAGAGTTGGACTTATACCGACAACCTTGTTCTCGGATTCAGGGCATTGTTAGTTTAAGTCCCACTCCAGAACTTGAGCACAAAATTGATGGCTGAAACTACAGAGTAGTACTGAGGGATGAAAGAGAGTACAAAGATAGGAAGGGGCAAAGCCATGGAGTAATTTGAAAATAACCACAAAACTCATGAAAACCAACACTGAGCTCCCAGTGGGAAGAGTGGGTTATTCCTTAAATTTTTATTCCTGATACATTTTTGGAACTATATCTAAGCAATAGAATTTTCCTGAGTGACTGAATGAAAGCGCAACAGTCCATCAGCAGTAATAATTGAAAATGATCTCTTAAAATGTCCATTCTAGCTGACCACGGGGACGTTACTCCCTTTCACAGCTTCAGGAACCCAGATACAAAGACAACACTGACACCTACAGCTCCAACTAGCTACCACTTTAAATCGAATCAAATTTTCAGGCTGCCATGGGCTTGGAGCTAACATTATTAGAAATTTAATCTAATAGAACAGAAATATTAGAAGTTATTTTCAGCCATACCCTCTCAACTAAGTCAGAAGATTGCAATTTCACCCAGAGTCTGAGTACTGTTGCTTGATGTTCCAATGTAGTACTGAGGCAGTGCTGCACTGTTAAAGAAACAGTTAATGTTAATCCAAAATACTGTCTGCCCTCTCAGGTGAATCTAGAACATCTCTTGAGACTAGATGAACAAGGTATATATCCCTGGTATCCTGGCCAGTGTAGATCCCACAGTCACAAAAACAGATGGTCTGGTCAGTATTACATTAGTGTTTGTGGGATTTTGCCATGAGAAAACAAGGCTGCCATTATTCTGAAGTAGCAAACAGTGGCTAAATTTTACAAAACACATGATTGTCTAGATGATGCTTTTGGACAGCTTGAGTTTGTGAAACATTTGTACAGGACATACATGGGTAATTCTCAGGTAGATGCCAGTGTTGTCACTTGGTTAGAAGTATGGCTAGTTCTGGAGTTTGACTTCAATTCTACAGCCAAGATACAACTTTTGCTGTGGTCTGTGACATTTATTGATATTATTAGGAAAGAACTAAATTAAGTGAAAACTGAAATTAAAGCAAACTATAATATATGAAAGAGAGTACTTGGTTTTTAACAGCGTTGTTCAGAACTTAGTCAAAGCAACAAAAAAACTGCCTCTATTGTCACGTTTGCTTCAGGTTTAAATTTTTTTATGGGCTTGAGCTTGACAACCACCTGAATTTGTTAAGAATGAAATGACGTTGAACTTTTTTTTAAAGGCATTCCTTATCAGTCTTATGTCTTATGACATAAGGCATGTCTTATGACAACTACTTGTTTCCTGATGCCTTCCTGGCTCTACAGCTTTCAGGCTACAGTTTTTGGAATAGCTGGTGACAAGTTTGCTGTCGGGAAGGGGCTCATTGCTCAGATCTCTCGTTTCTAGACAAAAAGATTTGTCATTAATTCTGACTGTCCTCCTGAAAAGCAACTGGAAAATTTCTTAATACTATGTTTCCACAGCATGTTGCATCTGCCAAGATCCCAGGGATAACTGCCTATATTTTGTGACACCTATACATACATCAAATTATTAGTCATTTGAACATCACTAATCTTATATTTGCCCAAAAATGTTTATTTTCACATCGTGAATCATGGAAGAGAAAAATTTGCTTTTTCCACTTACGTAGTGTTTCTGCATGTATTTGTTTTGGGTTATCTTGAGAGGTAAGTTTTTTTGTTTTATGTTACAAACTGTGTGTGTGTGTTAATTAGTTTTGCATCATCAATGAATAAGTTCTATTTCATAATAAATCAATAATTTTGTCCTCATTACTGAAACCTGGTCAACAGTTTTTTTTATTGTAAGTCTAATATACAGAATAGATACAACTAAACATATCAGGTAGCGGGAAAGGCAATTACATTGATGTTGTGGCTGTGCAGCAACGGGACTAGAGAGTGAAAGTGCACTCTTCCCATCTTGGACAGAATAGTAACATCCTGGACAAGTATTTTGGAGAACATAGTAGTTTGAGAAATGTGAGCATTTCAACCAGTAACTGTTTGAGAGAGATAAAGCAATGATGCAGTCTAACCACCATGCTCTCTCAAACAGTTAATGCTTGAAATACTCACCATCAAAGATAATATCCAAGCTCCACTTCTAAAACTATGTATAAAGTTGTTCAGCTTATGTTAACACTTTGGATTTGTTTTCACGACATAGGGAGTTACTCTAATTCCTGTTTCATTTACGTTTCATCATTGTAAAAACCAAAATTTTAATAACAAAAAAGATTGCTGACATAATCATTTAAATGGAATAACAAATCATCTGCTGAAAACTTCTCCAGAGTCAACATCAGCCAGACAATTAACGCCCAGACAACTCCTGATGGGTCTGGAAGATTAACCGTTGTGTTTTAATCTGCTACAGGAACAACTGTCTCAAAGAAAATCCCTCACACAATACAATGCAAGTCACATCCATACCATAAAATTTATTAATAACCTTGCAATAATTTTTGCAAAGGCCCATAAACAGTCAGCCTTTGTCTCAATGATAATTGCTTCTCTTTCACCACATAGTTTCCATAGTTCTGAACACTTTTTAACTGTGTAATTCTGAAATAACAGACAGATCAGGGGTCAGTGCTGCTCCATTGCACATCTACTGATAAAATCTACACTTTTAACTCCACGTGACAATGGAGAAACCTCTGGCTTGTAAAATGCACCACTAACCTCTACTTGTGCACTCTTTAAGTAAACCTGCTTTCATCAAGTCAGTGAAGCACAAATCACATTTCAGCAAAGGTTCCCCAAAAGCCTTTCAAAGGGACTTTTAAAAATAAACTGTTGACAACTCTTCAACCAATCAACCCACCATGATAAAAATTGTAAATAGAGTCAAAGAGATATACAGCACAGAAACAGACCCTTCAATCGAACTTGTCCATGCTGACCAGATATCCCAACCCAATTTAGACCCACCAGCCAGCACCTGGCCCATATCCCTCCAAACCCTTCATATTCATATACCCATATCCAGTTGTCTTTTAAATGTTGCAGTTGTACCAGCCTCCACCATTTCCTCTGGCAGTGAAAAGGTTGCCCGTTAGGTCTCTTTTAAATCTTTCCCCTCTCACCCTAAACCTATGCCCTCTAGTTTTGGACTCCCCCTGTCCAGGGAAAAGACTTTGTCAATTTATTCTATCCAGACCCTTCATGATTTTATAAACCTCGATAAGGTCACCCTTCAGCCTCCAACGCTCCAGGGAAAACAGCCACAGACTATTCAACCTTTTCCTATAGCTCAAATCCTCCAATCCTGGCAACATCCTTGTAAATCTTTTCTGAACCCTTTCAAGTTTCACAGCATCCTTCCAATAGGAAGGAGACCAGAATTGCACTTCTTAGTTTTATTTTGTATTTAAATGGATACTTTTTCACTGTTTATTAAGGATGACATACACTTTACTTGGAAATTGAAATTTAAAAATGAACGTTTAGATTTTTAGTTCTTTCTCAACTAAAAAGAAAAGTGGAACTGTGTAGTCACTTGTGATTACACAAGAGTAGATACATTTCCTGGAAGCTGATCCTAATTCTTTTTGTGAGATACATCAACACCAGATGTCCTTCCATTAAAAAGTAAATTACCCAGCAACACGTTTTGAATGGTTGATGAGGGGCAGTTTGTTACTGAACTGGGAGGAGAAAAGTCAGTTGGGACTCAGACCTTCAAGCCTGTGAGCAAGTGAAGTAACATTCAAAGAACTTGCAAAAAAATTCTAACTGAAGCCAAGATCAAGAAATAACTGAGCGGCTACTGAATTGAGGGATTTTTGCAGTCAGAATACCAACAAACTGTGACAAAGTCATCTCATTTCACCTTTAGGAGGGCAGATAAAGTTTGCATATTAGTTATTAACAATCTGTTTTTGCTACATGTTAGTACATAAGGTTGTTATAGGGAATACATTTTTTCCTTCAGAATGTGGCCACATTCAGGTACGAACCATCCCAGAGATTCAATTGGTCGTTTCTGACACATGAGAACTCATGGGATGGTGGTTTTCCGTGCACTATTCTCACCAGGGTCATTTCTACATTTCCATGTATTTTTGTGGTGTGAAGAATTCCTGAATGTAAAAAAAAGTGCGTGAAATAAACCGTACTTCAGATTTAACTTTACCAATGTTGCTGTATTCCTTACAAAGTCAGAGTGCACAAAACGAGGAACTGGAGGAAATGGGCTCCCACAATTAACAAAATGGGATGAGTAAAACCACATTCAATTTCAGACAAGTGAGCAGTATAAGTAAAATTATTTGTTTTAAAACTCACAAAATATAACAATTGATTTCATAACCCTTCAGCATTGGTATTGTCATTCACACGTTGTTTTTATGGGAGTGTACGCTGCTTTTTGTTCTGTATACCAATCCCACTGAACATTCTTCACATTGAACTTATTTCAAATTTTACACTTGAAGTAATCCTCTGCAGGGGCCTTCTTTGGTGATCAGGTCAAAGGTTAAATTGAACTTCTTGAATGGACAGATGATGGAGAGGTTTGAGACAGACAGTGCTTTGGAACAACAGCTCTCCTGTGTGAGGACTGGAGAGTAAACCACACAGTCAACTTTCAGTGCAACTCAAGCAGCTGACTCCGCTCCAAGTCTGTGTGGAGACATAAATGTCTGGTGAGAGAGGAGAAAGTGGTGATACAATCCTGACACATGACGCACTGGGAGGTATACCATGTTGCTTCACTGATGTCCCAGGAAATCCAAAGATCCAGGAGATCTGACAATTGTGTGGAGACTTTATTACAGAACATACTTTGACCAGGTTACCTCCCTATGAGTGTGTTGATGGACCAGGAGATACACAGACTATACAAAGACAGTCACAAACATTGGACTCAATAATTTCTCCGAAGTTTGAATCCTGTGGACTCCCAGATATTTGAAGACATCACGAAAGGTTCATCACAAATACATTACTCCCCTGTGTGGACCCTCTGATAAAGCAAGAAGCTCCAATAATTTGAGAATTTAACCTCCGTGTGAATGCTTTGATGGCTGTGAAGAGTTGATAAATTCAAAAATGATTTGATACACATATCATAAATGAATGATCTTCCCTATGTGAATAAATTGATGTCTGTATAGACTCAATGACTTCAAGAATGAGTTGTGACACAACTAATAAATGAATAGTTTCTCTTAAGTATGAATTCTCTGATGGAGCAACAGTCTCCAAGAGTAAGGGAATGATTTGTCATGCAACTAACACTTCAACAAGTTCTCTCCTGTGTGTACTCGTTGGTGTGTGCGAAGGTTCCCTGACTGTGTGAACGATTTGTCACACACCTCACACCTGAATGGTTTTTCTCCTGTGTGAACCCTCTGATGGATCAGGAGTCTTTGTGAAGTGGGGAATGATTTGTCACACACCTCACACTTAAACAACTTCTCTCCTGTGTGAATACGTTGGTGTGTACGGAGGTATCCTGCCTGTGTGAATGATTTGTCACACACCTCACACTGGAAAGGTTTCTCTCCTGTGTGGACGCGTTCATGAATGCGGAGGTTTGATGATGATGAGAATGATTTGTCACACACTTCACATCGGAACGGTTTTTCTCCAGTATGAATCCTCTGATGGAACAGGAGTCCTGATGACGTGGGGAATGATTTGTCACACACCTCACACTTAAACAATTTCTCTCCTGTGTGAATACGTTGGTGTATGTGCAGGTATCCTGCCTGTGTGAATGATTTGTCACACACCTCACAATGGAAGGGTTTCTCTCCTGTGTGCACACGTTGGTGTGTACGGAGGAATACTGCTCGCGCAAATGATTTGTCACACACTTCACACTTAAAGGGTTTCTCTCCTGTGTGCATACGTCGGTGTATGCGGAGGGATCCTGACCAGGAGAAAGATTTGTCACACAGTTCACAGCTGAATGGTTTCTCCCCTGTGTGTACACGCTGGTGTAGGGTCAGGGATCCTGAATGTGAGAAAGACTTGTCACATACTTCACAGTTGAATGGTTTCTCCCCTGTGTGAACACGTCGATGTAATTGGAGATTTCCTGACTGTGAGAATGACTTGTCACATAGGTCACATTTGAATGGTTTCTCCCCAGTGTGAATCCTCTGATGGAATAGGAGTCTTAATGAAGTGGGGAATGACTTGTCACAAACGTCACATTTAAACAATTTATCTCCTGCATGAATACGTCTGTGTATGCGGAGGTATCCTGCCTGTGAGAAGGATTTGTCACACACTTCACAATAGAAAGGTTTCTCTCCTGTATGGACACGTTGGTGTGTATGCAGGTATCCTGACTGCGAGAATGATTTGTCACACACCATGCATCGAAATGGTTTCTCTCCTGTGTGGATGCGTTGATGTACTCGTAGGTATCCTGACTGTGAGAAGGATTTGTCGCACACTTCACAATGAAAGGGTTTCACTCCCGTGTGGACACATTGGTGTATGCGAAGGTATCGTAACTGTGAGAATGATTTGTCACACACTTTACACTGGAATGGTTTCTCCCCCGTGTGGACACGTTGGTGGTCAAGGAGTTTTGATGACTGGGAGAATGATTTACCACACTGACTGCATACGAATGGCTTCTCCCCTGTATGAATGTGTTGGTGCATGAGGAGGGTTGATGACGATGAGAATGATTTGTCACACACATCGCATGTGAATGCTCTTTTTCCCATGAGAATGTGTTGGTTATTTATCAGATATGATGACCTTCAGAAATCAAGTTTATACACTACAAATTTGAACCATTTCTCCCAAGAATGAATGTATCAATGATTCATGAACGTAGGTGACTTTACAAAAACTCACGCACTGTTGAACGGTTTCTCTATCATCTAACTCATTTTGTTTTAACAGATTTTCAACAGGTGCACCTTGTTGACAGCTTACTTGCTTACACACATGAACTGCCTCTCACCTGTAGGAAAGAATCAGTGATTCATGAAGCTCAATGAATGATTGAAGTGTGAAGTCTTCCCACACTTGGAGTCACTCATACTTCTTCCCAGCTCAATCTGACTGATCACTCATTGGCAAACTTTGGTTTTGATGGAAGGCTCAGTACTGATCACTTTCAGATCTGTTGCTATGTCAACTCTCCTGAGCAAGAACAATTCACTGAGCAAGCGTCCGTGTTCAGCAGTGCTGTGAAGGGACGAGATGTCTTCCCACAGTTGTGCAGTTCTTCTTTGGGTGATGGCCAGGGTCTATCCTCTTTGTATTCTCTGCTGTCAGACAGTGAAATCCTTCTGCAAAACAGGAAATGGAAACATGATTTCCTCGAATTCCCCCTCCTCAATAAACTGGTTGAATTCTTTGTCATTTCATCTTCGCATTTTCAAATTAGGGCTGTCGCTGACTCAATAGCATTTGTTGTCATTCCGTGGGCAGCACAGTGGCCCAGTGGTTAGTACTGTTGCCTCAATTCCCGCCTCAGGCGACTCTCTGTGTGGAGTTTGCACATTCTGCGTGGGTTTCCTCCGGGTGCTCCGGTTTCCTCCCACAATCCAAAAATATGCAGGTTAGGTGAATTAGCCATGCTAAATTGCCCGTAGTGTAGGGTGAAGGGGTAAATGTAGGGGAATGGGTCTGGGTGGGTTAAGCTTCGGCGGGTCTGTGTGTGGACTTATTGGGCCGAAGGGCCTGTTTCCACACTGTAAGTAATCTAATCTAATCTAATGTCCCTTCAGAATGTGATGCTGACCCATTTGAACTATGAAAATCCCCGAGGTGGGGCAGAAGAATTACACCCAGAATGCAGCTAGGAATGAAATTCCAGGGGCTTTCCCCAGAGACAATGAACAGTGGAAAGGTTAATAACCAGCTTCCAAATTACACAAAAACCAACAATATGAAATCAGGAAGAATGCTCAAACACTTTGCAACTCCCAGATAGTTACACCTCACCCTCTCATATTCAGAAATGAGCCATCAACAAAACTCAGCCTGGAAATCAGAGGGAAATGCTTCCAATAACACACACAATATCTAACACACAGCTCCAGTCACACAGTTCAGCACAAAGCACCGAGTAATCAGCTCTCTCAGCTGGATCTTCTCACACAGCATAAGGGACATTTCCACCCCTGACTGCCCACAGGATAGTCAGACTGCCTGAAGATTGGTGTGGATATTATGGGATACAATTTGTATAAAAGCTGCTCCTTCACTCACCATCTCCTCACTTGGTTTTCAGTCCCTATAGGAAGTGAACCAGCTCTGGAAGAGGAAGAGGAGACAATGTGCAGAGTGGGTGGACTCTCTGATTGACGTCTCTCACAGTCAATCCAAATATTTCTGGAGCAACATGAGTTTCCTGAAACTTGGGAAACTGACCGGGGAAATGGAGGTGACTTTGAGCAGCAGATCAGGTGGGGATTTAAACTTGTCACTGTCCCATCTGAATAAAACCTCACTTATTGCAGCTGCTGTCACAGTTCCCCTGGTAAATGTTTGACAGAGATTTCTCGTGTAGGCATAGCATTCTTCATCAACGCATTCACACAAGGGGAGAAACCTGTTGCATCAGAGAATTCACACGGAGAAACCATTCAGATGTGAGGTGAGTGGTACTCTCATCGATACTCAGGAATTACCAAATCACTCACAATGTTTAGCAACCATTCAGGTGTGAGGCACAGAGCAAAGCTTTCACACGGTCACTGGATCTCCTAACATCCCCACACATGGGAAGGAAGAATACTTTGTGAGGGAGAGGGTATGTGTATAGCAGCTAGAGGTTAAGTGGATGTTATTAATCAATTGTTCTTGGAATTGAGAGAGGACATTCGAGGAGAATTTAAGGAATAATCCTTTGAACGCGCTACATCATTCAATTTAATCATAGCTGGTCTGTGTTTTAAATCTAACTTTGTGTCTTGACTCCATAACACTTAATCCCCTTGTCTAATAATGAACAAATCAATCTCAGTTTTAATATTTTCAATTGGCGTCCTGCTTCATGATTTTAATGGGGAGAGAGTTCCAGGTTTCCAGTCCCCTTTTAGTGAAGATGTGTTTGCAGACATCACCCTTAAACCTCCTCATTATTATCTCACTATCCAAGGTTCCAGAAACACCTCCCAGGTGAAACAATGGTTTTCCTGCACTTCATTCAATTTAAGAAAAAGAAGGAATCATATGTCAGTTGTAGACAGCAGAGTTCAAGTAACTCCTGAGAAGAGTATAAAGGCAGTAGGAGGATACTTAGAGGGAAATTAGGAGAGTGAAAAGGGGACATGAGATAGCTTTGGCAAATGGATAAATACACTCAGGACAAAAGGGTAAGTAGGGAGAGTATAGGGCCCCTTAAAGATCAGCAAGGCCGCCTATGCGTGGAACTGCAGGAGATGAGGGAGGTACAAAATGAGTACTATGCATCAGTGTTTACTGTGGAGAAGGATTTGGAAGATATAGAACGTGGGAAAATAAATTGCGACACATTGAAATATACCATATTGCAGAGAAGGTGCTAGATGGCTTAAAATGCATAAAGTTGGACAAATCCCTCGCACCTGAGGGGGTGTACCGTAAAATGTCATGGGAAGCCAGGGATGTGATTGTTGGGCCTCTTGCTGAGATATTTGTGTCATCAAAAGCCAAAGCTGAGGTGCCACAAGACTTGAGGTTGGTTAATGTGATGCCACTATTTAAGAAAGATGGTAAGGAAAAGCCCGGAAACTATAGACCGGTGAGCCTGACAACGTTGTTGGGCAAGTTGTTGGAGGGAATCCTGAGAGACAGGGTTTACAGTATTTGGAAAGGCAAGAACTCATTATGGATAGTCAACATGGCTTCGTGTGTGGGAAATCGTGTACAAAGAGGATTGGCGAGGGCAGAGCGGGGGTGTAATCTATATATTCAGTAACGCATTCAATAAGGATGCTCATCTAGATTGTTTAGAAAGGTTAGATGACATGGAATACAGGGAGAACTCACCATTTATATAGAACGTAGAACATTACAGCACAGTACAGGCCCTTCGGCCCTCAATGTTGCGCAGACCTGTCAAAATAATCTGATGCCCATCTAACCTACACCGTTCCATTTTTATCCATATATATGTTAAATGCCCATTTAAATGCCCTTAACATCGGCGTGTCTACTATTGTTGCAGGTTGTTACGCGCCCCTGATACTCTCTGAGTGAAGAAACTACTCCTAATATCTGTCCTAAATGTATTACCCCTCAATTTAAAGCTATGTCCTCCCATGTTAGCCTTCTCCATCCAAAGAAAAAGGCTCTCACTGCCCACTTATCGAACCCTCTGATTATCTCATATGTCTCAACTAAGTCACCTCTCGACCTTCTTCTCTCCAACAAAAACAGCCTCAGTTCCCCTCAGCCTTTGCTCATAAGACTTCCATTCCATACCAGGCAACATCGTAGTAAATCTCCTCTGAACTCTTTCCAAAGCTTCCACATCCTTCCAATAATGTAGTGACCAGAATTGCACAGTACTCCAGGTACGACTTTATCAGTGTCTTGTACAGCTGAAGCATGACCTTATGGCACCAAAACTCAATTCCTCTACCAATGTCAACACACCATATGTCTTCTTAATAACCCAATCAACCTGGCTGGCAACTTGCAGAGATTTATGCACCTGGACATCGAGATCTCTCTGTTCATCTACACTGCCAAGAATTTTACCATTAGCCCAGTACTCTGTTCCTGTTATTTCTTCTGAAGTGAACGACCTCACATTATTCTGCATTAAACTCCATTTGCCTCTTCTCAACCCCGCTCTGCATCTTATCAATATCCCTCTGATGGATAAAGAAGTGGCTCGAAGGTGGACACGCGAACGGCTGCTGCAACAGTAGTAGACTCACCAACATTAAGGGGGATGAATTTGCGTTTGCAGATTTGTATTTGCAGATACATTGTATTTTGTTCAAAAAGCACACAATCTGTCAGTAGTCCATCCATGTGATATTTTATAAGTTCCGATAGAACCAGTCTGACTCAAGATCGGGATAAAGACAGACTCTGACCAGACTCACACCTTTAATGCCTTGTCGGAGCTGAGATGTCACCATTTTTATACTGATAAAACATTAAGTTATCTCAGGACTGTGACTTGTAAGAAGTTAGGGATTTATACGTTAGTGAATTGAAACCTCCACCCGCATTCTATGTGATAAAAGACTTAACAATAATCTAAGTTTGTTCAATACACCGCATCAGTTGTATGCCACTTTGATCTTTTCCTGTAAATTCTGTGTCCTATTATCCTGCCCCACTAGCAATCTGACAGAGCAGCACTCTGAAAGCTTGGACTGTAGCCTGGTGTTGTGTGAAGATAGAAGACAGAGTGTGATGGTAGAGGATTACTTTTCAGACTGCAGGCCAGTGACCAGTGGTGTGCCACACAGATTGGTGCTGGGTCGACTCCTTTCTGTCATTTTTTTAGTTGTTGTGGATATGAACAGAGGAGGTATAGTTAGTAAGTTTGCAAATTACACCAAAATTGGAGGTGTACTGGACAGCAAAGGGGTACAGTTAGGGTAAGTAGTCAAGATCTTTTCCCCAGAGTGGGCGAGTGTTGCCTTGATGAAATGAGCTGCCAGAGGAAGTGGTAGAGGCTGGTACAATTACAACATTTAAAACGCATCTGGATGGGTATTTGAATAGGAAGGGATTAGAAGAATGCTGACACATGGGACTAGATTTATCTAGCATATCTGGCCTGCATGATGAGTTGAACCGAAGGGTCTGTACACCTCCATGACTACTCTACTTGCTCCTCATAATGTGGTTACCTCCACTTTGAGACGATGGAATTCAGGCTGGACAACCACTTTGCAGAACACTGATGTTCTGTCAGTAAATATGATCCCAAATTTTCAATTGCCTGCCACTTCAACACACCATCGTATTTCCATGCTGATCTCTCTGTCTCGAGCAGCAGTGCTCCAATGAAACTCAGCATGAACTGGAAGAGCAGCAGCTCATTTTCTATTTGGAAACACCACAGCCTTCAGGACTCAATATTGAGTTCAATAATTGTACGGCCTGACCACTTTCTTCCATGTCCTTCCCCAATACACACACATCAGGCCTTGTCATCACTCGGGCTGGTTTCACCACAGCCAACCTATTTTCACCCCCTAATGGACCCCATTAGAGGCTTTTTTTTTAACTTGCCAGATTGACCTTTATGTTTCTTTGTCTGTCCAACTGCTGTTCTCTCTTTTTGGGTTCCATCTCTCCCTCTTATTTACTTCTTCCCCTCTTCCCCCCAAGGAGAAAGTGAGGATTGCAGATGCTGGAGATCAGAGTAGAAGAGTGTGATGCTGGAAAAACACAGCCAGTCAGGCAGCATCCAAGGAGTAGGAGAGTCGACGTTTTGAACATAAGCCCTTCATCATGAATAAGGGGGTGGCCCAACAGGGCTGAGAGTTAAATGGGAGGGGGTTGGGGCTAAGATAGCTGGGAGTGCAATACGTAGGTGAAGGTGAGGGTGAAGGCGATAGGTCGTAGAGAAGGGTGGAGCGGATAGGTGGGAAGTAGGATGGATAGGTAGGACAGTACCAAATTGGAAGTTGGATTTCTTACCTGCACTTCCACACGTCATCTACTGTGTCCATTGCTCTCAATGTGGTCTCCTGTACATTGGGCACTCAGGATGCCAACTTGCGGAGCATTTCAGAGAACATCTCTGGACACCTTTACTAGACAACCCCATCTCCCTATGGCCAAACACTTCAACTCTCCCTCCCACTCTGCCAAGGGCATGCAAGTCTTGAGTCTCCTCCAGTGCCAAACACTAACCACCCAATGCCTGGAGGAAGAGTGCCTCATCTTCTACCTTGAGACCCTCCAACCGCACAGGGTCAATGTAGATTTCACCAGTTTCCTGATTTCCCCTCCCCCCACTTTATCCCAGATCCAATCTTCTAACCCAGCCCCACTGTATTGAACTGTCCTATGTATCCACCTTCCTTCTAGCTATCTGCTCCACTCTCCTTTCTGATCTATCACCTTCACTCTGACCTTCAACTATCACACTCCCATCTACCTTCGCCCAGCCCACCTATCTCCCATTTATCTCTCAGCCCTCTTGGGCCACCCCCCTCATTCCTGATGAAGAAGTTATGCTCGAAACATTGAATCTCCTGCTTCTTGGATGCTGCCTGACTGGCTATGCTTTTCCAGCACCATGCTCTTTGAATGCCCCCCCCTCCCCCCAACCAATCCTTATTTTCAGCATGTATACCAACCTTTTCCTATCAGTCCTGATGAAGAGATTACTGGAGCCAAAACATTGACACTGCTTTCTCTCCACAGATGCTGCTTCACCTGCTGAATTTCTCCAGCTATTTCTGCTTTTGTTTGCCCTAATCTTAATGCTGTGGCCCTTGTTCTACACTATCACCAGAGGAATTTCTTTCTAGTTACTTGTTCAACTCATTGATTTTTAATACCTCAATTGGATCTTAATTTTAAACATTCAACAGAATGAAACCTCAGGTCTCTGCAACTTGTGCTCTCATTTAATTCTTTTAGCCTCAGGAACATTGTGCTAAATCTACATTGCACTCCGTTCAAAACCAGCATATCCTTCCCGAGGTGCAGTGCCCAGAACTGAACACAGTTCTCTATGTAGGATCTAAACAGCTCTGGAAAGTTGGTACATAGCTTCCATGTGGACACAATTAGTTTTGGGGAGGAGAAGTTGTGGATTATGTTTTCTGTTCAGCATGGTCCTGCAGTAACCTACAGTTTTTTGACAGAGGAAAGCAGGACTGCTAATGCTTGATGTGGTCCAGTCAGATGCTTAAATGAGTTGTGTACCAGATACACCCAAAGCCTGACATTTCAGACTCCAGAAGCATAGCGATCAACCAGGAAGAAAATAAAATTAAACAAAAAACCATGGTCACTGAACTCAAAATCTTAACTCTGTTATCTCTCCACAGATGCAACTCGACGTGAGTTTATCCAGCAATTTCCGTTTTTGTTTGTTTCAGGAAAAAAATTAAGGTAATTTCGAGAGCAACCAGATTTTAGGGTGTATATAAGGGAAATGGTTAAACCAGATTGACAACTGCAGAAGCATTGTGGGGAATGGATTGCTAAAGGGCAGAGATCCTGGGAATTAGAAAGTACTGTCCAAATCATCCAGGGGAAGAGGGTCTTCCAGAAATGGGAACTGATTGATCCATTACACATGTGACCTCTATAACCATTGTTTGGATTGTATAATGGGAACGAGCTCCAGCCAGTGTCACTAATGTTTAGTGTCATTTCTAACCATTGAAATTGGGAGCCAGAGTAAATCAGAGAATCAGAGAGTCCTACAGTATGAAGACGGATCCTTTGGCTCAAACTGGTCCATGCTGATCAAAATGTCCATTCACGCTCACCCTATTTCCCTGCACTTGGCCCATATCCTTCTAAACCTTTCCTTTCCATGTATATGTCGAAATGCTTTTTTAAATGTTGATAATGTGTCTACCTCAGACCACTTATGCTGGCAGCTCATTCAAGAGGTGTAACACCCTCTGTATAAAAAAGTTCCCTTTCATTCTTTCCCCTCCAACCTTACACTGATGCCCTCTAGTCCCCAATTCTCAACCCTAAGAAAAAAAGACTGCGCACATACACCCTATCAATGCCTCTCATGATCTTATACACTTCTATAAGATGCCCACCTCAGTCTCCTACACTCTAAAGAATCCCAGCTTGTCCAACCTCTCCCTATAACTCCGTCCCTTGAGTCCTGGCAACATCCTTGTAAATTTCTTCTGCACTCTTTCTCGTTTAATAACATCCTTCCTATAGCACTATGATCTTGAAAAAACTTCTATCTGTGCTATTCTGAGACTTTCTCAAGATGTGATTGTGTGTGTTAGTAAAATGCACCAGCTTTCAGGTGTGGGTATGGGGTAGAATCAGATCCTGCTTTAGTTGGGGATGTGAATGATAGACAGATCCTCTTCAGGGCCAATGGGCTGAGGAGTGGCAGATGGAGTTTAGTTTCGATAAATGTAAGGTGCTGCATTTTCAGAAAGCAAATCTTAGCAGAACTTATACACCGTGGGCGGCACGGTGGCTGTGGGCGGCACGGTGGCACAGTGGTTAGCACTGCTGCCTCACAGCGCCAGAGACCCGGGTTCAATTCCTGCCTCAGGTGACTGACTGTGTGGAGTTTGCACATTCCCCCCGTGTCTGCGTGGGTTTCCTCCGGGTGCTCCGGTTTCCTCCCACAGTCCAAAGATGTGCAGGTCAGGTGAATTGGCCATGCTAAATTGCCCGTAGTGTTAGGTAAGGGGTAAATGTAGGGGTATGGGTGGCTTGTGCTTCGGCGGGTCGGTGTGGACTTGTTGGGCCGAAGGGCCTGTTTCCACACTGTAAGTAATCTAATCTAATCTAATCTAATCTAATCTAATCTTAATGGTAAAGTCCGAGGGAGTGTTCCTGAACAAAGATACCTTGTAGTGCAGGCTCATAGCCTGGGTTGGAGGAGTCCAGAACTAGAGGGAATAGGTTTAGGATGAGAGGGGAACGATAGAGGGGAAAGAGACCTAAGGGGCAACTTTTTTCTGCAGAGGGTGGTACGTGTATGGAATGAGCTGCCAGAGGAAGTGGTGGAGGCTGGTACAATTGCAACATTTAAAAGAATAGAAAGGGTTTAGAGGGATATGGGCTGGGTGCTGGCAGTTGGGACTAGATTGGGTTGGGATATCTGGTCGGCATGGACGAGTTGGACCGAAGGGTCTGCTTCCATGCTGTATATCTCTATGACTCTCTAAGTGAGGGTGTTTGACTTACCAAGGGGAAAGTCTGCACTCTCCTGTCTGGGAGGACAACTACCTTGAGTATGGGGAGGGAGGGGGAGGAGACAGGGAAGTGAATTTTGACAGACCTTATTTCTCTTAGGCAATCGTATCTTGATATAATACAAAATGATTTGTTCACCTTACACTCTTCCAAGATTCATTTCAAGTTCTGGGAAAGATCTTGAATTATTTTCAAATGTTTTGTTATTTTCATTAATTTCAACTTTGCTTCACGTTGAATATTGATTTGTTGTTTTCCTGTTATTTTATGAATCCTCTGTGTCCATTTGTAATTCTCAGTAAATTAAATTTTGAATTCATCTAATCTACCTGACCTGTCAGCCTGGTGTCTTCCTCTTCACTGAAACACTCCGGATCCTACAGTTAGAATGTTGTACACGACATATTGGTCAATGTCACTGTGGTCTGGGATATTTCTCCATCAATGTGTTTATAATTGCCATTCAAAGGAAGCAGAACCTTTCCTGAAGTCAGAAGAAAAGACTTACATTTATAAATCATCATCAACCACAAATTAAGCTGTTGGAAAGCAGCATCTCCTCTAGTTCAGTGCTTTGAGAATGAAGCGACTCTTGTAATGTCACAAACATTTTGTTAAGAGCAAGTTCCCACCATTCCCAAATTGCTGAAGACCAGACATTTTTTTTGTGATGTTGCTTAGAGTTCATATTGTACTGGAAACCAAGTCAAGTCCCAAGGCTATGTCCAAAACACTTTGTCCCCTGTAAACTGACAGCCTGAAAGTCTGATTCAATATAAAGTGGTACCTAGTTTGAGTTGCATGTGTCAGTGCTGTCTTTGTGTCTGGGTTCCTAAGCAGTGAATGATGGTAAAGTCCCTGGTGTCAGAAGAAGTGAAACTGATGTAGAGAAGTCAGTAGACTCCAGGATCGAGGGGTGGCAAATTGAGTTTAATTTTTTAAAAAATGTGAGGTGTTGTATCTTGATAAGGCAAACCAGGGCAGGAATTATACTGTTAACTGTAAGGCCTGGGGTGTGTTGCCAATTGAAGAAAGCTAGGGGTGCAGGTGCATAGTTCTTTGGAAGTGGAGTCATAGATAGACAGGGTTGTGAAGAAGATGTTTAGAATGCTTGCCTTCTTTTGTCAGAACATTGATTATTAGAGATGGGATGTCATGTTACGGCTGTACAAGACATTGGTTAGGCCACTTTTGGAATACAGCATACAATTCTAGTCACCCTTCTACAGGGAGGATGTTGTTAAACTTGAGAAGATGCAGAAAAGAGTTACAAGGATGTGGCTAGGACTGGAGTGTTTTGAGTTATAGGGAGGAGCTGAATCAGCTGGGGTTTTTTTTCTCTGGAGCGTTGGAGGCCGAAGGGTGACCTTATGATGGTTTATAAAATTACAATGGGCATAGATAGGGTGAATACCCAAGGAGTTTTTTTCCTGAGGTGGAGGAGTCCAAAACTAGAGGGCATAGATTACAGGTGAAAGGGGAAAGATTTAAAAGATCTGAGGTATCACTTTTTAACACACAGGGTGGTACATGTATAGAACATGCTGACAGATGAGGTAGTGGAGGCAGGTACAATTACAATATTTAAAAGGTATCTGGACTGGTATATGAAGAGGAAGGGTTTAGAGGAATAGAGTCCAAATGCTGGCAATGGGACTAGGTTACGTTGGGTTGTCTGATTGGCGCATATGAGTTGGACAGAAATGTCTCCTTCTGTGCTGTATGGTTCTAAGCTACCGACTAGGCATCGATAGAGGATCCTCACATCGAGCAAAATCCCAAATATCCTCAATCCCACTGGCTCAAGTTCAGCCACACTCCAGAATAACTGACTGCTGACTGTAAGTCCATGGTGTTCCTCAATGACACTGGTCAGCAGCCTGTCCTCCTGCTGTGACTGTAGAATTGTCCCAATTATAAATCCGTTGGGACCATGGTACACTTTCCCAGAACTAGAGGACAACAACCCTCCTCCTCAAAACCCCCAGCATACTTATTGACCCAGCCCTACTCCTAAACTCAGTTTCCATTGATATTCAGGTCAGTAATACAGGTGCTTGAGAGATGGGGGCAGGATGAGTCTTGATCTTGATCTGGGTGTCTGTGGCCCGGATTAATCCGACACTTATTTTGATGGTGTTTTACTCTGTAACCCGTGTTCTACCTTCTCCATGATGTTTGATGGCACAGTGTCAATGTGGAGCAGTTATTCCATCCTTAGATGAACCTACACCTTCCTCTTATACTCTGAAATCTATAGTTCAGCCTGAAAGTGCAGAAAATTAACACTGTTCACAACTTCACTCTCCAACAGTTTATTGTATGATTCATAAACACACAAACATCAGTTCCCTGCTCCTTTTTTGAGTTAATTCAATATCAAACTCATACTCTATTCCTAGAAAGTCTGAGCTGTAGTCTCACTGTTAATCCTTGAATTGCTGTTTCTGAAAATTTGCTGCTTTAATTCTTGCTGTTCCTTTAGCTTTGTTGTTCTGTTTGAATTCATCCAATCTCCTTCTTAAACTGATTTTCAATGAAGCTCTACACTGTGTAGTGCTGCAACTGCTGCTTTTACTGTTGTCTGTTTCTGGGGTCGTTGGTCTCTTGCTACTGCCACGACCACACTTCCTGCTAAACACACATTTTGTGAAACCGACAAAAGAGCACAAACACATCCCCAAATCTGTGTCATCTGACATATTGTAACAGTCTCAAATCCTGATTCATGACCAGTCCATTAACATATGAAACTTGTTTTGATTTAGAAGACCCTGGTTATCAGATTAGGTTAATTTCATTTGAAACAGCAAGTTTTCTGTGATGAATGTTTCCAAGGAATATGGAGCACATTCAGATGTGGTGGCTCCATGCAGCTCATTGACTTGTTATTATTTACAGTTCTGCAGGGTAGTCAGAGGAGTTCAGTGGTTGGGTCAATCATTGAACTGGATAGGTGCACATTCATTGTGTGGTCTGAGGCTTCATTCACTATCTCGTGACTGGTCAATTGAAAACATCAGTCATTGTGTTTGCCAGGTTCGCAAGGTACCACAGAATGCTGGCAGGATGATTTGGCCAATTTATGAAAATTATTCATTCCAAAATTGCCTTTTTACTCCCAGTGTGTATTTTTTGGCTTTTAAATGTTGACTTATTTTAAGATGAATTTTTTTGCTGAACGCTCAATTGCAATCTTCATTTTAAATGTAGAGAAGTGATTCCTTCAGGTTTGTATCCAAGTGTTTCAAAATATTTCTGACTCTATCATCTTTTCAGACAGTCAACTCCAGAGCGTCAGCACCCTCTGGTGAAAAACACTTATCCTCAAATCTCCTCTAATCCTGACTTGAATCTATTAACTTTAAATCTCTGCACTCTGGATACTGACTTCTTTGCTCAGGGAAGTAAGCTTGAAACAATCCCACGAGCTGCCTATGCCACTTCCTTCCCTTCCACTTGTCTCCTTAGACAAACTTGCATTAATGCTCCCTCCTGTCCTAGCTCTGAATTCACACTGTTCTCTAGTTTCTCTTCCTTCTTCCCTTCAAGAGATCCATCTCCGAGTGGATTCATTGATGTTCCAGCATTAAAATAAGACTCGCATCAGAAGAGTTTCTCAGTGTCTGTGTACAGGGGGACCAGAAGATTGTGTGAAAGCCTCAACACACATCTCCCATCCGAATCGTTTCTTTCCAGCATGGATCCGCTGATGCTTTTGAAGAGTGGGGACGTTGGTGGAAGTTTTTTCACAAATCATATTTGAAAGTTTACTCCCCTCCATAAGTCCTCTGGTATTCCAGAAGAGCTGAAGACATGACAAAATCTTAACCATAAACCTCACAGTTAAATTGTTACTCAGTGTGTGAATTATCTAATGGAGCAGGATGTTCAATGGCTGTGAGCATAATTTATCACCCACCTTACACTTGTGTGTATCTTGCCTCTGTGGATGCTTAGATGTGTGTGGAGGTGCAGTTACAACAAGAATAATTTGACACACACTACCAGTGAATGGTTCGTCCCTGTCGAGAAAGTGTTGATATCTGTGAAGAGTCAATGAATTTGACAACCATTTGTTACATCTCACACACTTGAACAGCTTTTCCCCAGTGTGACTGCGCTGGTATTTGCACAACTCTGACGTAAGGTAAAAGTTTTCCGATTCATCTCACAAATGAAGGGATTGTGCTCCATATGAATGTATTAGTATGCACAGATGGTCAATGATGCCGAAGAACTGAAATAATCTCTCCTGTATTCACTGAGTTGGTCTGAGTGGACATTTGATAGTCTCGAGATGGATTTCTCACACCCCTCATGCCTGAAGAGTTGCTCCTGTGTGAATCTTCTGATGGAACAGGAGGGTCAAAGGCCTCGAGAAGGGTTTGTTGCATACATCACATGTGTGAGTGCATCTGTGTTTGTGGAAAGCCAATAAATTACAGAATATTTGTCATGTACAGTGCCTGTTGATGGTTACTTGCCTTTGTGAATACATCGGTGTCTGCGGAGGTGTGATAACTGTGAGAAAGATTTGTCGCATACCTTGCACGTGAATGGTTTCTCCCCTGTGTGAATGCGTTGGTGTGCATGGAGGGTTGATGAATTGGTAAATGACTTGTCACATATGTCACATGTGAATGGTTTTTCCCGAGTGTGAATGCGTTGATGTCCGTGGAGTGTGGATGAGTGTGAGAATGATTTGTCACACACCTTGCAGGTGAATGGTTTCTGTCCTGTGTGAATGCGCTGGTGAACACGAAGGGCTGAAGAAGTAGAGAATGATTTGATGCACACCTTGCACGTGAATGGTTTCTCTCCTGTGTGAATGCGCTGGTGTTCAAGGAGACCCCACGACTGTAAGAATGATTTGTCACACACGTCACATTTAAAGGGTTTCTCCCCTGTGTGAAGCTGTTGGTGTCTGCGGAGGGTTGATGAGTACAAGAATGTTTTGTCACACACCTCACACTTGAATGGCTTCTCACCAGTGTGAATATATTGATGATTCACAAGTGTCATTGGCATTGTGAAGGCTGGATCACAAACCTCACACTTCAGTGACTTCTCTTCCATGAAGCTGTTGCTGTACAACAAATGCACCTTATGTGATAAGAGACTTTATGAAACCCAGGGGCCCTCTTCATACACTTGAACTGTCTCTCATCTGGAGGAATGAGTCAGTGGCTCACAAGGCTCGATGAATGATTAAAGCTCTCACTACACTTGGAGTCACTCACACTTCTTCCCAGCCTCACCGTAACCGATCATTCACGGGGCAGCTTCTCCTGTTTGACAGGCTGAGTAGTAACAAGATTCTGCTACTGTGAGCTGCACCAGGAGAGTCGGAAGCTGCTCGCTTTTGGATTTTCTGGACTTGCACTGGTATCCTTTTTGAAGTATGGAGATTTGATTATTTTTCATTTCATTTCATCAAGATTTCCTATATTTGTTGAACCTGGTTCTAATGGAAGGCTCCTCACGGCTGACAAGTTTCAGATCTGATATGTCAAAGCTCCCCTGACCCAACCTATTTCCAGATGATGGTTTAAATGCCCAACTTTCTCTGTATTGACCAATGTTCTGAAAGGATTGGATGTCTTCCCACAGTTGTACAATTGTTCCATGTGTGAGAATCAAGATCCATCTGCCATGTCTATCCTCTCTGTATTTTCCAGTATAGCATGGTGCATTCCATCTGTAAAACAGGGAAAGGAAACATGATTTCTTCTAACTCTATCTTACCCTTAATGAAAGAGCCAAAATTTCATACTATTTTTAAAAAATTCATATTTTCCCCAGAAATGGGTGTAGCTGACTGGCCTGACTAATATTTGTTGCCCATCTACGTTTCCCCTTCAGCAGGTGGTGCTGAACCACCTACTTGAATCATGACAACCTATTGTATTGGAAGTTGAAGGGACACTGAGTGCTGTTATCAAAGTAGATCCAGGATTTTGTTGGGCAACTTTAAGGAGAACTTATAGCAGGTGAGTTTCCTCTGCATCTGCTGCCCTTGTCCTTGTAGCTGCTGGAATTCACAGGTTTGGAAGAAACTTTGGAAGGAGCATTGTGCGAGTTACTGCAATGCTTGGTATGAATGGTTTACACTGATATCTCTGTGCATTGGTTGTGAAGGCAGTGAATTTGGAAGTGTTCGACAGGCTACCAATCAAACAGGCAGTTTACTTCTGAGTGAAAGTGATGACTGCAGATGCTGGAGAGTCAAAGTCAAAAATGTGTGGCGCTGAAAAAGCACAGCAGGTCAGGCAGAATCTAAGGAGCAGGAGTGTTGACATTTTGGGCAAAACCCTTTCATACTGATGGTTTGGTGATGGGAGGTGAGGCTGTGGTCGAGGGGGCGGTAGGATGAGGTGTTTGTCAATTGGCACCTAGCTTCAGCAACGTAGAGTTTGATGCGCCAAACTACCACTGAATCCCCTTTGACTGCTGGTTTAATGGTTGGGTTGGAGGTTGGAGCGGAGGTAGTGGATGGCTGTGCTTTGCGAGTTTGGAGTGGGTAAGTGAGGTGGACAGGTTGAGACAGTTAATGTCACAGCAGCAGTTGGAGATGAAGTGATCTAGGGCAGGTAAGAGACCAGGACCGGGTGTCCAAGAGGATGGACTATGTTTGAGGTGGAAGAAGGGGTCCTCGGACGGTGGGTGGGAGTCACAAACGAAAACGTAAGCATGGAGGTGGAGGAAGAAAAGTTCGATGTCGCAATGCAAATGGAATTCGTTGACCTGGGAGCATTTTGGGATGAAGGTGAGAGCTTTATTGAGGACTGATCATTCATCCTCAGTGAGGGGGAGGTCTGAAGGGGATGGTAAAAACTCGGCAGGGCTGGGGGCTGGTGCCTGGCGTACAGCTGGAGTTGGTTTGGCGGGTGCAGAGATTGTCTCTGTACTTCTGACTGAAGTTGTGTTATTGCAGCTCCACTCATCAGGCAAATGAATAGAAACCATCAGATAGTCAGTTTTTAAGAGACTTGAGGAACCAGGTAATGAAAACATTAAACATCAAAAAGGCTCATGGAATATCTCAAGGAAGAGAATACAAGGTGTTGGAAGTCATGTTTAAGTGATACAAAGCTCTGGTTTGACCAGACTTGGAATATTGGGAGTAGTTCTGGGCCTAGATTAGAGTGGTGCTGGAAAAGCACAGCAGTTCAAGCAGCATCCGAGGAGCAGTAAAATCGACATTTCGGGCAAAAGCCCTTCATCAGGATACGGATGAGTTGGACCGAAGGGTCTGATTGAGTTATATGACTCTGTCCTGCTAATGGACTGTGGAGAGAGGCTGTATCAAGAAGGTTAGTTGCACTCCAACTCCCCGCAAAATAAACTCCCAGATTTGCTTGACAAATTCAGCAGGTCTGGCAGCAACTGTGGGAAATAGCAGAGTTAACATTTTCAGTTCAGTGACTCTTCATCAGAACAGAAACGTTAACTCTGTTTTGTTCCCCACAGATACTGCCAAATCTGCTGAGTTTTGCCAGGAATTTCTGGTTTTGTTTCAGGAAATTCATGTTGCTCCAGAAATATTTGGACTGGCTGTGAGAGTGGTTCATCAGAGAGTCCAACCACTCTGTCCTTTCTTTCCTCTTCCGCTTCACCAATTTCGTTATCCACTTTGGGAGCAAAAGCAGGAAGGCAGACTATTAGCTCAGTGGCTACAAACTGAGAGCGGGGAATGTGCAACAATACACGGGTGGCTTCCTACACCAGTCGCTGAAGGTAAGCATGTACATGTAGCAGGTGTTGACCTTCAAGATGAGGGGATACAGGAGCAAGAATATTTGTTGCAATTACACATGGCCTTTGTCAAACTACACCTGGAATATCATGTGCAATTTTGATCTCCTTATCTGAGAAAGCATGTTCTTACTATAGAGGGAGTGCAGCAAAGGTTTACCAAATTGATCCCTGGGTTGGCTGGACTGATATGAGTAGAGATTGAATTAGTTAGGATTATATTGACTGGAGTTCATAAGAATGAGTGAGAATCTCAAAAGAAACCTACAAATATCTATCAGGACTAGATGCAAATACAGGAAGAATGCTGCCGATTGCAGATGAGTCGAGAAAGTCCCAAGCTATGGAACCAACCTGTTAGGATCGAGATGAGAACTTTTTTTGTTTTATCCAGAGAGTGGCAAGAATGTGGGATTTGCTACCTCAGAAAACAGTCACAGAGAGAACATTCAAAACATCCTTTCAAGAAGGATCTGGACCAGAGCACTTGGAGCGAAAGGAATCAAAGGATATGGTGGGAAACATGGGACAGGCAATTGAGTTTAATGATTAGTCATGATTACAATGAATGGTGGTGCAAACTTTAAGGATCAAAGTTAAAAATCACACAACACCAGGTTATAGTCCAACAGGTTTAATTGGAAGCACACTAGCTTTCGGAGTGACGCTCCTTCATCACCTGATGAAGGAGCGTCGCTCCGAAAGCTAGTGTGCTTCCAGTTAAACCTGTTGGACTATAACCTGGTGTTGTGTGATTTTTAACTTTGTACACCCCAGTCCAACACCGGCATCTCCGAATCTTGAAGGATCAAATATGCTAATCCTGTTTCTATTTTCTATGTTAGTCTATAAGATAATAATCAGCTTCCAACAAACACAGTACTTAAAACAGTAAGTTAGAATTCAAACACAGTCTACACCTCCCAGACACTTAAACCTCGCCCTACCATATTCAGGAATGAGCCATCAACAATCCTCAGTCTGGAAATCAGAGGGAAATGCTTCCAATAAACACACTCAATATCCAACACACAGCTCCAGTCACACAGTTCAGCACAAAGCACCGAGTAAACAGCTCTCTCAGCTGGATCCTCTCACACAGCATAAGGGACATTTCCACCCCTGACTGCCCACAGGATAGTCAGACTGCCTGAAGATTGGTGTGGATATTATGGGATACAATTTGTATAAAAGCTGCTCCTTCACTCACCATCTCCTCACTTGGTTTTCAGTCCCTTTAGGAAGTGAACCAGCTCTGGAAGAGGAAGAGGAGACAATGGGCAGAGTGGGTGGGCTCTCTGATTGACGTCTCTCACAGTCAATCCAAATATTTCTGGAGCAACGTGAGTTTCCTGAAACTTGGGAAACTGACCGGGAAATGGAGGTGACTTTGAGCAGCAGATTAGGGGATACTTAAACTTGTCGTTTCCCACCTGAATTAAGTCTCACTTATTGCAACTGATGTCTCGATTTCTAGTGTGGAAATAGCATTGTTCATTCTTGCTAGCCTTCAAACTGACATCAATGTGGGAAGTGCAGCCTCGAATGTGTTTGACAGCTGGTCAGGCATCCATGACTTGCAGTGCTGGGCTCAGCAGGTGCACAAACAGCGCGGCAAAGGAGAGAAAGAGTACACCAGGGAAACATCTCGGAAAATAGGAGACGGAAATACGATGTATTGCTCTATTACCCAGGAAGTGAGTTGGGGCTAATTGTAAGAATGTCAGTCCCATGCGTTGAGTTTGACCTCACTGCCCTGTTAAAGAGTCGACTCCTTAGCTCCAATTTCTAAGGGTCGACATTTAATTGCACAGCTCCTCTCCCAAGGTGCCACAGTTAATTCACTTCTCCATTAATGTTCCAGTCTATTCCCCGTCCCAATTTATTCACGAGTCCAGTTCCCAGACCAATCCTTAAAATAAAACAAAGAACTGTGGATTCTGAAGATCTGAAACAAATGCAAACAAAAATTGCTGGAGAAATCAGCAGGTCTGGGAGATTTGTGGAGAGAGAACCAAGTTAACACTTCATGCCCACTGACTCTGACTCCAGAGGTGAGGGTGGCTTTGAGTTAAACAGTTGCTGCAGAAATGTTGGGGTGAATGAAAGATCAAAGGTTGAAACATATGGGATTCTGAGAGTGCAGTTGTCATTGCATTGGGGAATAGTTATTACCATTGGAGGGTTACAGAAGGTGGTCAATCTGGAATATCGAAGGGAGATATCAGTGCTGAGCTGTCCATGGAAGTGATCAAAGATGGCCTTCTCTGTGATTGATAGTATGAGAGTGAGACTGGATGAGACAGTATGATCAAGGTGGGGCCAGGAATCAGGGTCGGGGAAATCACCAAAACTGAGAGTCTGATTAAGCAAGGGAAGTTCTTTTTGGACAACTGTTTCTCACACACAGACAATACTTTGCAGCAGTAATTGCTGCCATGCAAATCCCAATCCTTTCAGCTCATTGCTGGAGTCGATCCAGTTGGGCTGTGTTTGAAAGAAGGTGGCAGGCCATAAAAAGGTGTGAAATTTGGCAGTGATTACTTAAGTGGACACCTTAAAATCATCAAATCCTTATCTTGGACAGCCTCAGTGTCCTAATGGACAAGGTACTAGCCTCCCAAACCAGGATTGTGGGTTCGAGTTCTGGGGTTAAAGAAAATTTTCGTTCACAAACAAATCTCAAATTCACTGTCACATTCCGTGACAAGCAGAGAACTTACTGTTTGAACTAATCAAACAATCTGAGTCATTCCCATCCAGCCGATTCTCATTCTGTTACTTGCTTCCCAGTGATGCAAAGCAATGCAAAATATATTTCCCGAGCTGAACACCATCACAACACACAGAATAATGTTCCCAGCCAAATCCTGTCATTACCCAATACCCCAGCACAATCACTATTTTGAAATGTCAATCAGAGTCAAAGATAGAGCGATAGAGTCAAACAGCACAGAAACAGACCCTTCTGTCCAACTTGTCTGCATGGACCAGATATTTGAAATTGATTTTGTCCTATTTAGCAGCCTTTGATCCATATCCTTTTAAACCCTTCCTATTCATATACCTATCCAGGTGCCTTTTAAATATTGCAACTGAATCCACCTCCACCACTTTCTCTGGCAGCTTGTCCCATACACACACACACCACCATCTCTATGAAAAGGTTACCCTTTGGGTTTCATTTAAATACTTTCCCTCTCACCTTAAAACTATGCTCACTAGTTATGGGTTCCCCTACTCTGGGAAAAAAAGAAATTGCCAATTCACATTACCATGCCTCTCATGATTTATTAAACTTCCATAAGGTCACCCTCAGCCTTCAATGCTTCAGGATAAAAGCCCCGGGCTATTCAGCCCACCCTACAGATCAAACTGTCCAATACCAGCTACATCCTTGTAAATTTTTTCGGAACCTTTTCAAGTTTAACAACATCCTTCTTATAGTAGGGAGACCAGAACTGTATGCAGTATTCTAAAACTGATCTCACCAATGTCCTGTACAGCCCACAATATGACTTTCCAACTTCTATACTGAATGCACTGACCAATGAAGGCAAGGTACAAAACACCTTCTCACCACACTGGCTACCTGCGATTCCACTTTCAATGAATTGATTAAATTGATTGATTTATGTCAGCAAGGGTGTTAAGGAATACGGGAGGCTGTAAATAGATGGGGCTATTGTACGAAGCAATGAGATTCAAATTGGCATGAGGGACTGAATGACATTCTGTTGTTCCTAGTTTTATTATGGGTCAGCCATGATGTAATTAAATTGGTACTGGTCTTGAGGGGCTGTATTGTCTTCACCTGATGGTGTAAATGTTTACAACCTGAAATGGAAGGAGACTAATAAACTGGTAGGGAGATTTGCTTGAGATTCTTGAGGGATGGGACTCAGGGAGATAATGTGGAAAGGGATCAGTCTGAGACTGGTACAGTTGGGAATATGAGCAAGTTAAACAGTCAGGGCAGGCAGGAACAAAATAGAGAATGAGGTAAGTTAAACTGCATTTATTTCAATGCAAGAGGCCTAACAAGGAAGGCAGATGAAATCAGGTCATGGTAAGGAACAAGGGACTTGGATATCATAGCAATTACAGGTCTGGCAGCTTAATCTGCCAAGATACAAAGGCTATAAGGAGGATAGCAAGGGGAGCAAGAGAGGACGGGGAGTGGCATTTTTGATAAGGGATAACATGATGGCTGTACTGAGGGGGGGATATTCCTGGGGAAATGTCCAGGCAAGTTATTTGGGTCGAACTGAGAAATAAGAAAGGGATGATTACCTCATTTGGATTGTACTAAAGACCACCCCAATAGTCAGTGGGAAGTTGAGAAACAAATTTGTAAGGTGATCTGAGTTCTCTGTAAGAATAATAGGGTGGGATTTTAACTTTCCAAACATAGACTGGGACTGCCATAGCGTTAAATGGAACCCAAGGGGTAACCTTTTCACACAGATGGTGGTGTGTATGTATGGGACAAGCTGCCAGAGAAAGTGGTGGAGGTGGATCCAGTTGCAATATTTAAAAGGCGCATGAATAGGAAGGGTTTAAAAGGATGTGGGTCAAAGGCTGCCAAATAGGACAAAATCAGTATCTGGTCCATGCAGACAAGTTGGACAGAAGGGTCTGTTTCCGTGCTGTATGACTCTATAACTCTATCTTTGTCTCTGATTGACATTTTAAAATAGTGATAAAAGGAGAGAAATTTGTTAAATGTTCACAAGAACATTTTCTGATTCAGTGTGTCGATGTACATATAAGAGAATGTACAAAACTTTGACCTACTCTTGGGAAATAAGGCAGGGCAAGTGACTGAGATGTCATTGGGGGAGCACATTGAGGCCAGTGACCATAAAATAGTGATGGAAAAGGATAGGCAGAATCTAAAAGTTACAGTTCTAAATTGGAGAAAGGCCAATTTTGACAGTGTTAGGCAAGAACTTTCAAAAGTTGATTGGGTGTGGATGTTCGCAGATGAAGGGATGGTTGGAAAATGGGAAGCCTTCAAAAATGAGCTCATGAAAATCCAGAGATATTATGTTCTTATTAGGGTTAGGAAATGCTAGATGACTGGAGAAATTGAGGTTTGGTTGAGAAAAAGAAGGAAGCATATGTCACATATCGACAGCAGAGATCAAGTGAATCCTTAGAAGAGTACAAAGGCAGTAGGACTATACTTAAGAGGGAAATCAGGAGGGCAAAATGGGGACATGAGACAGCTTTGGCAAATAGGATTAAGGAGAATCCAAGGCCATTTTATAAATAGATTAAGGACAAAAGTGTAACTTGGGAGAGAATAGGACACCTCAAAGATCAGCAAGGCGGCCTTTGTGTGGAACCGTAGGAGATGGGGGAAGATACTAAATGAGTATTTTGCATCAGTATTTACTGTGGAGAAGGACATGGATGATACAGAATGCATGGAAATAGATGGTGACATCTTGAAAAATGTCCATATTGCAGAGGAGGTGGTGCTGGATATCTTAAAACACATAAAGGTGGAGGAGTCTCCAGGTATACCCTAGAACTATGTGGGAAGCTAGGGAAGTGATTACTGAGCCCCTTGCTGAGATATTTGGATCATCAATAGTCAAAGGTGAGGTGCCAGAAGACTGAAAGTTGGCTAACATGATGCTACTACTGAACAATGGCAGTGAGGAAAAACCAGGGAACTATATACTGGTGAGCCTCATATTGGTGATGAGCAAGTTGTTGGAGAGAATCCTGAGGAACAGGATTTATATTTATATATTTGGAGAGTCAAGGATTGATTGCGGATAGCCAACATGGCTTTGTGTGAGGGAAATCATGTCTCACTAACTTAATTGAGTTTTTTGAAGAAGTAACAAAGAGGATTGATGAGGGCAGAGCGGTAGATGCGATCTATGTGGACTTCAGTAAGGCATTCGACAAGATTCCACATAATAGACTTCTGAGCAAAGTCAGATCACATAGAATACAGCCATTTGGATACAGAACTGGCTCGAAGGTAGAAGACAGAGGGTGGTGCTGAAGGGTTGCTTTTCAGACTGGAGGCCATTGACCAGTGGTGTGCCACAAGGATCAGTACCGGGTCCACTGCTTTTTGTCATTTGTATAAAAGATTTGGATGTGAACATAGGAGTTATAGTTAGTATGTTTTCAGATGACAACAAAATTGGAGGTGTAGTGGACAGCAAAGAAGGTTACCTCAGAGTACAATGAGATCTTGATCAGATGGGCCATTGGGCCGAGGAGTGGCAGATGGAGTTTACTTAGATAAATGTGAGGTGCTGCATTTTGGAAAGGCAAATCAGGGAAGGATATATACACTTAATGATAAGATCCCAGGAAGTGTTGCTGAACAAAGAGACCTTGGAGTGCAGATTCATAGTACCTTGAATGTAGTGTCTCAGGTAGATAGAATAATGTAGATGGCATTTGGTATACTTTCCTTTATTGGTCAGAGCATTAAGTACAGGAGATGGGAGGACATGTTGCAAATGTACAGAACATTGGTTAAGCCACTTTTGGAATGTTGTGTGCAATTCTGGTCTCCTTCTTTTGGGAAGGATCTTGTGAAACTTGAGAGGGTTTAGAAAAGATTTACAAGGGTGTTGCCAGGGTTCAAGGGTTTGAGCTCGAGGCAATGACTGAATCGGCTGGGACTATTTTCTCTGGAGTGTCGAAGGCTGAGGGGTGACCTTATAGACTTTATAAAATCATGAGGTATATGGATAGGGGAAATAGACAATGTCTTTTCCCTGGGGTTGGGGAGAAAGTGAGGACCACAGATGCTGCAGTTCAAAGTTGAAGAATGTGGTGCTGGAAAAGCACAGCTGGTCAGGCAACATCCGAGGAGCAGGAGAATCAACATTTCGAGCATAAGCCCTTTATCAGGAATGAAGCTTGTGGCCCAGGTAGGCTGAGAGATAAGTGGGGGTTGGGGGTTGGGGGGTAGGGGTTACTGGGGGGGGGGGGGAAGATAGCTGGTAATGCGATAGGTAGACGAATGTGGGGTTGAATGTGATAGCTAGGAGAGGAGGGTGGAATGGATAGGTGGGAAGAGAGATGGACAGATAGGACAGTTCAAGAGGGTGGTGCCGAATTGGAAGGTTGGATCTGGGATAAGATCGGAGGAGGGGAAATGAGGAACTGGTGAAATACAAATTGATCCTGTGTGGTTGGAGGGTCACAAGGTGGAAGATGAGGTGTTCTTCCTCCAGGCAGAACAAGCGACTGGGCTTGTATACCCTTGAGTTTAGAAGACTGAGAGGGGATCTGATTGAGACATATAAGATTATTAAAGGATTGGACACTCTGGAGGCAGGAAACATGTTTCCGCTGATGGGAGTGCCGAACCAGAGGACACAGCTTAAAAATACGGGGTTCCCCATTTAGGACAAAGACGAGGAGAAACTTCTTCACCCAGAGAGTGGTGGCTGTGTGGAATGCTCTGCCCCAGTGGGCAGTGGAAACCCAGTCTCTGGATTCATTTAAGAAAGAGTTGGATAGAGCTCTCAAGAATAGTGGAAAAGGGTTATGGAGATAAGGCAGGAACAGGATACTAATTAAGGATGATCAGCCATGATCATATTGAATGGTGGTGCAGGCTCGAAGGGCAGAATGGCCTACTCCTGCACCTATTGTCTATTCTCTATTGGCATTGGGTGGTTAGGGTTTAGTGATGGAGGAGGCCCAGGACTTGCATATCTTGGTGGAGTGGGAGAGGAAGTTAAAGTGTTCGGCTACAGGAGGGTGGGGTTGTTTAGTGCGTGTGTCCCAGAGATGTCTCTGAAACATTCCACAAGTCCCTCAGGATTCCCTCCAACAACTTGCCCACCACCGAGGTCAGGCTCACCGGTCTATAGTTCCCTGGCTTGTCTGTACCGCCCTTCTTAAACAGTGGCACCACGTTTGCCAACCTCCAGTCTTCCGGCACCTCACCTGTGACTATCGATGATACAAATATCTCAGCAAGAGGCCCAGCAATCACTTCTCTAGCTTCCCACAGAGTTCTCAGGTCCTGGGGATTAATCCACTTTTAACCGTTTCAAGACATCCAGCACTTCCTCCTCTATAATCTGGACATTTTGCAAGATGTCACCATCTATTTGCCGACAGTCTATATCTTCCATATCCTTTTCCACAGTAAATACTGATGCAAAATATTCATTTAGTATCTCCCCCATTTTCTGTGGCTCCACACAAAGGCCGCCTTGCTGATCTTTGAGGGGCCTATTCTCTCCCTAGTTACCCTTTTGTTCTTAACATATTTGTAAAACCCTTTGGATTCTCCTTAATTCTGTTTGCCAAAGTATTTCATGTCCCTGTTTTGCCCTCCTGATTTTCCTCTTAAGTATACTCTTACTTTCTTTATACTCTTCTAAGGATTCACTCGTTCTATCTTGTCTATACCTGACATATGCTTCCTTCTTTTTCTTAACCAAACCCTCAATTTCTTTAGTCATCCAGCATTCCCTATACCTACCAGCCTTCCCTTTCACCCTGACAGGAATATACTTTCTCTGGATTCTTGTTATCTCATTACTGGAGGCTTCCCATTCTCCAGCCTTCCCTTTACCTGCGAACATCTGCCTCCGATCAGCTTTCGAAAATTCTTGCCTAATGCCGTCAAAATTGGCCATTCTCCAAATTAGAACTTCAACTTTTAGATCTGGTCTATCCTTTTCCATCACTATTTAAAAATGAATAGAATTATGGTTGCTGGCCCCAAAGTGCTCCCGTACTGACACCTCAGTCACCTGCCCTGCCTTATTTCCCAAGAGGAGGTCAGGTTTTGCACCTTCTCTAGTAGATGCATCCACATACCGAATCAGAAAATTGTCTTGTACACACTTAAGAAATTCCTCTCCATCTAAACCTTTAACACTATGGCAGTCCCAGTCGATGTTTGGAAAGTAAAAATCCCCTACCATAACTACCCTATTATTCTTACAGATAGCTGAAATCACCTTACAAGTTTGTTTCTCAATTTCCCTCTGACTGTTGGGGGGTCTATAATACAATCCCAATAAGGTGATCATGCCTTTCTTATTTCTCAGTTCCACTCAAATAACTTCCCTGTATGTATTTCCGGGAATATCTTCCCTCACCACAATTGTAATGCTATCCCTTATCAAAAATGCCACTCCCCATCCTCTCTTGCCTCCCTTTCTATCCTTCCTGTAGCATTTGTATCCTGGAACATTACGCTGCCAGTCCTACACATCCCTGAGCCATGTTTCCGTAATTGCTATGACATCCCAGTCCCATGTTCCTAACCATGCCCTGAGTTCATCTGCCTTCCCTGTTAGGCCCTTTGCATTGAAATAAATGCAGTTTAATTTATTAGTCCAACCTTGTCCCTGCCTGCCCTGACTGTTTGACTCACTTCTGTTCTCAGCTGTACCCGTCTCAGATCAGTTTCTTTCCTCGCTATTTCCCTGGATTCTACCACCACCCCCCACACCCACCCACCTTCCTAGTTTAAATCCTCCCAAGCAGTTCTAGCAAATTTCCCTGCCAATATTCTGATCTTATTCCTATCGGAAAGATGTTGTGAAACTTGAAAAGGTTCAGAAAAGGTTTACAAGGATGTTGCCAGGGTTGGAGGATCTGAGCTACAGGGAGAGGCTGAACAGGCTGGGGCTGTTTTCCCTGGAGTGTCGGAGGTTGAGGGGGTGACCTTGTAGATGTTTACAAAATTATGAGGGGCGTGGATAGGATAAATAGACAAAGTCTTTTCCCTGGGGTCGGGGAGTCCAGAACTAGAGGGCATAGGTTTAGGGTGAGAGGGGAAAGATGTAAAAGAGACGAAGGGGCAACGTTTTCACGCAGAGGGTGGTACGTGTATGGGATGAGCTGCCAGGGGATGTGGTGGAAGCTGGTACAATTGCAACATTTAAGAGGCATTTGGATGGGTATACGAATAGGAAGGGTTTGGAGGGATATGGGCCGGGTGCTGGCAGGTGGGACTAGATTGGGTTGGGATATCTGATTGGCATGGACGGGTTGGACTGAAGGGTCTGTTTCCATGCTGTACATCAGTATGACTCTATGACTCTAAGTCGGCGTCCTATCTCTCCAATGTAGAAGAGACCACATCGGGAGCAACGAACACAGTACCACAATTTGTGGAGGTACAGGTAAATCTCTGTTGGGTGGAAAGATCCTTTGGGGCCTTGGACGGAGGTAAGGGGGAAGGTGTGGGCGCACATTTTGTACTTCCTGCGGTGGCAGGCGATGGTGCCGGGAGTGGAGGCTGGATTGGTGGTGGTAGTGGAGGAGGAGCGGTTGGGGCATGGACCTAACAAGGCAGTCGTAGATGGAATGTTTTCTCCGGTACGCAGATAGGGGTGGGGAGGGAAATATATCCCTGGTGGTGGGGTCTGTTTGTAGGAAGCGGAAATGGCGGATGATGAGGCGATGTGTCTTGAGGTTGTTGGGGTGGAAGGTGAGGACCAAGGGGTTCTGTTCTTGTTGTGATTGTAAGGGTTGTGTTCAAGGGCGCAGGTGCAGGAAATGGAGGAGATGCACTGGAAGGCATCGTCGACCACGTGGGAGATCTTTGAAGAAGGAGACTCTCTGGGATGAATATGGTAGAATTGGTCCTACTTGGAGCAGATGTGGTGGAGGCAGAGGAATTGAGAATAAGGGATAAAGTTCTTACAGGAGGCAGGGTGAAAGGAAGCAAAGACCAGGTAACTGTGGGAGTTGGTGGGTTTTTAGTAGATGTCCCTGTTGAGTCAGTCGCTAGAAATGGAGATGGAGAGGTCCAGTAAGGGGAGGGAGGTGTCCGAGATGGTCCAGGTGAACTTGAGGTTGGGGTGGAAGGTGTTAGTGAAGTTCAACTTCCTCATCGAAGTATGAGGTGGCGGCAATACTGTTATTGATGTAGCAGAGGTAAAGTTGGGGAATGGTGTAGCTGCAGAAGATAATCTTTTCCATGTACCCGACGAAGAGGCAGGCAGAGCTGGGGCCCATGCGGGTGCCCTTGGCTATCCCTTTGGTCTGGAGGAAGTCGGAGGATTCGAAGGGGAAATTGTTAAGGGTGAGGACCAGTTCAGCCAATTGAATGAGCATGTCAATGGAAGGACACAGCTTGAGTCGGCATGAGACAAAGAAATGGAGGGCTTGGAGGCCTTCATCATGGCGGTTCGATGTGTACAGGGACTGCATATCCATGGTGAAGGTGAAGTGTTGGGGGCTGGGGAAATGAAAGTCAGGGAGGAGGTCGAGGTTGAGGGTGGTGTCCTCAACGTAGGGGGGGGAGTTCCTGGACTAAGGGGGACAGGCGTCAAGGAATGCAGAGATAAGTTCAGTGGGGCAGGACAGGCTGAGATGATGGGTTGACCGGGCAGTCGAGTTTCTGAATTTTGGGTAGGAAGTAGAACTGGGTAGTGTGGGGTTCCGGGACTATGAGGTTGCATCCTTTGAATGGGAGATCCCCTGGGGTGATGAGGTTGTGGATGGTCTGGGAGATGATAGTTTGGTGATGGAAGGTGAGGTCATGGTCGAGTGGGCAGTAAGAGGAGGTGTCTGCGAGTTGGCGCTTGGCTTCAGCTGTGTAGAGGTTGTTGTGCCAAATTACCGCTGTGCCCCCTTTGTCTGCTGGTTTGATAGTGATGTTGGGGTTGGAGCGGAGGGAGTGGAGGGCTGTGCGTTGTGAGGATGAGAGATTGGAGTGGGTGAGAGGGATGGACAGGTTGGGCAGACAACTTCAAGGCGGCAGTTGGAAATGAAGAGATTGAGGGCGGGTAACAGACCAGCACTGGGTGTCTAGGCGGATCGGGTGTGTTGGAGGTGGGCATTTAACTTCCCCTCCCACTTCGCCAAGGACATGCAAGCTCTGGGCCTCCTCCACTGCCAAACCCTAACCACCTGACACCTGGAGGAAGAATGCCTCATCTTCCACCTTGGGATCCTCCAACCACACGGGATCAATGTGGATTTCACCAGTTTGTTCATTTCCCCTCCCCCCACCTTATCCCAGATCCAACTTTCCAACTCGGCACCACCCTCTTGAACCATCCAACCTGTATATCTTCCTTCCCACCTATCCACTCCACCCTCCTTTCTGACCTATCATCTTCACCCCCCCACCTTTAGCTACCTATCTAATTTCCAGCTACCTTCCCCCTACCCCACCCCCCATCCCATTTATCTCTCAGCCCCCTTTGGCCACAAGCCTCATTCCTGATTAAAGGCTTATACTTGAAGCGTTGATTCTCCTGCTCCTCAGATGCTGTCTGGCTGTGCTTTTCCAGCAATATATCCTTTGACCTGGGATGGGAGAGTCCAGAAGTGGAGGGCACAGGTTTAGGTTGAGAGGGGAAAAATTTAAAATGGACCTCAGGGGCAACTTTTTCATGCAACAATTGTTAGGTGTATGGAATGAGCTGTCAGAGGAAGTAATGAAGGCTGGTACAATTACAATATTTAAAAGGCATCTGGATGGGTATATGAATAGGAATAGTTTTAAGGAATATAAGCCAAGTGTTGGAAAATGGGACGAGATTAATTTACAACATCTGGTTGGCATGGACGAGTTGGACCAAAGAGTCTGTTTTCGTGCTGTACATCTCTGTGATTCTAACTTATTTCACCACACCCTGCTCCCAAAATGCCATCCAACGACATTAGGCTCAGTAATACAAGATTGACAGAGGCAGGAGAGTCTTGATCTTGTTCCGGGTGTGAGTGACCTGGGTTAATCCACTTGTCCAGGAACAGCTCAGACCTAGGCAAAAGTGAGGACTGCAGATGCTGGAAACCAGAGTTTACATTAGAGTGGTGCTGGTTAGCTCAGCAGGTCAGGCAGCATCCGAGGAGCAGGAACATCGACGTTTCGGGCAAAAGCCCTGATGAAGGGCTTTTGCCCGAAACGTCGATTTTCCTGCTCCTCGGGTTTGACTTTCTGTCCAACTTATGCTGCACCTTCTCTTATGAGTGTTTGATGGACGATGTCAACATTGAAAAGTCACTCCATTTTCATTTGAAATGTGAAAAATCTATTCCTTCAAGTTCACATCCGAGCGTTTCGAACCTGATCTACTGCTCAAAGTCACCTCCACTTCCCCGGTCAGTTTCCCAAGTTTCAGGAAACTCATGTTGCTCCAGAAATATTTGGATTGACTGTGAGAGACGTCAATCAGAGAGCCCACCCACTCTGCACATTCTCCCTCTTCCTCTTCCAGAGCTGGTTCACTTCCTATAGGGACTGAAAACCAAGTGAGGAGATGGTGAGTGAAGGAGCAGCTTTTATACAAATGGTTTCCTCACAGCTACTGCAAGCGTAAATGCTGATGCTCACTGTGAAGGCTGAAGGGTCAGTACTCAGAAGTGAGGTTCTGATTTAAAATCGATGTGTAGAGAGGAGGTGAATGGAGTCTGACTTGAGGGAGAAAAATGTCCTGTTGCCCTGCTTTGTCCTTTTCTCTATCATTCAGCTCTCCTGTGGGACCCGTTGATCTGCAGACAGAACCTTGTTCATGAAGACTGCTATATTCAAGCTTCTTGTTGGAGAGAAGTGACGTGAGCAATGTTCAGTGAAGAATTTTGGGGAGAGCACAGAAGGAATTTACTGGAATAGTTTCAAGATTGAGGAATTACAATTACTTGGACAGACTAGAGAAGTTGGGATTGTTTCCCTGACAGTAGAAAGGCCTAACAGTAGATTTGGTAGAAATCTATTAAATCCTGATGGGCAGAAAAGCCATTGTTTGTTTGGCCATTTCAGAGGACAGTTCAGAGTCAACCATGTTGTGTGGCATTGGACTCACATGTAGACAGACCAGACGTAGTCATGATTTGGAGATGCAAGTGTTGGACTGGGGTGTACAAAGTTAAAAATCACACAACACCAGGTTATAGACCAACAGGTTTAATTGGAAGCACACTAGCTTTCGGAGCGCCGCTCCTTCATCAGGTGGTTGTGGAGTACACAATTGTAAGACACAGAATGTACAGCAAAAGTTTACAGTGTGCTGTAACTGAAATTATGCATTGAAAAATATCTTGATTGTTTGTTAAGTCTCTCATCTGTTAGAATGACCATGATAGTTTCACTTCTTTCATATGTAAATCACAAAATATTTTAAAAGTTACATTCTCAGGTTAACTGTAACAATTGGTGTCAGGCCAGATAAGATGTTGAAGGTGTTAGCCCCCTGTGTTCTGTTGTCTGTGCCATAATGTTTAGACTGATTCTAATCTAAAAAAATGAGTTAACAGAGTCTTACATGGATTCATGCAGTTTTTGAACAAAGTACAATGTTACTCTGCAAGTACAAATGCTCACAAAGCCATGCTGACTATTTAAAATTGTATATGTTTTTCCAAATAGTCATCAATCCTATCTCTCAGAATCCTTTCCAGTATCTTGCTTACCATAGACGTAAGACTGACTGGTCTGTAATTCCCAGGGATTTCCCTATTCCCTTCCTTGAACAGAGGAACAACATTTGCCTCCCTACAATCAGCTGGTACTACTCCCTGGAGAGTGAGGATGCAAAGAGGCGCAGCAATCTCATTCCTCACTTCCCATTGTAACCTTAGACGTATCTGGGCCGGCCCTGGGGACTTATCTATCTTGATGTTTCCCAGAATTTCCAGCACGTTCACTTCTTTAATATCAATCTGTTTAGGCCTATTAACCTGATCCACGGTGTTCTCACTATCAACAAGGTCCTTCTCTATTGTGAATACTGAAGCAAAAAACTCATTTAGGACCTGCCCTACCTCTTCGGACTCCAGTCCCAAGTTCCCTCCACTATTCCTGATTGGCCCTACCCTCTCTCTGATCATTCTATTTCTCACGTATGTGTAGAACGCCCTTTGGTTTTCCCAAATCTTTCCGCCAAGGGTTTTTCACGCCCTTCCTAGCTATCCTCAGCCCATTTTTGAGTTCTTTCCTAGCTACCCTGTGATCCTGTAAAGCATAATTCTCTGTATGTAACATTCCGTAGTTCTATTCAGAGTCATAGAGATGTACAGCACGGAAACAGACTCTTCTGTCCAACCCGTCCATGCCGACCAGATATCCCAACCCAATCTAGTCCCACCTGCCAGCACTCGGCCCATATCCCTCCAAACCCTTACTATTCATATACCCATCCAAATGTCTCTTAAATATTGCAATTGTACCAGCCTCCACCACTTCCTCTCAGTTCATTCCATACCCATATTTGAATAATTCAGCTGCTAAAGCTGGACTCACAGTAATTCATGAAGATTTTGTTGGAAGGCCTCAGCCTCTCCCAAAAGCCTGGGCTTGGATTTGATCACTTTACCCAGCAGTGTAGCTGTATTTAGGATAGATAGTGTGACCAGATATGGTATATCTAATTTTCCAGGATAAACCAGAACCCTTCAATCAACTACATTGAAGCACAATTTTTCTTAGATTCTAGCACTTCTTGTGCAAGTGTTTTCATCAAATAATTTTAAGTAACAAAGGAAACATTTCTAAATCTCAATTGAATTATTTCACCTGAATTTTTTTTTTATATTCGACTCTAAGGGTAAAAGTGATCTTTGCCAACATAACACAACCTCATAGTGATTTGCTAGCTTGTTTTACCACAGACATAAGACTGACTGGTGTGTAATTTCAAGGGATTTCCCTCTTCCTTTTCTTGAAAAGAGGAACAACATTTGCCTCCCTACAGTCAGCTGGTACTACTCCCATGGAGAGTGACAGTTTTTTTCCCATTGCCTTCAATGGTGCATTGGAAGATGGGGTGTCTGTCTGACTGTAGGAGAAAAACTATCCACTTTCTCTGTTCCTGGTTGCATATCCAGTATCCTTGCTAGAAACAGAGTGTGTGTGACAGATATGTGAGGTAAAAGAAAAGACTTGCATCTGATCCCCCCACAGACAGGGGAATAGCAGACTGGCACTTTGGAACAGTTTCTAACTGAGGAGTCAGCCCCTTCAGCAAATGAGGAGAGGGAATTGGAGGAAATCATGTTTCCTTTTCCTGTTTTGCAGGAAGATTGCAGTGTACTATACCTGACAACACAGAGAGGATAGACACCACAGATATTTCCTGACCATCACCCAAAGGAACAACTGCACGACTGTGGGAAAAATCTAGTCCCTTCGCAGCATTGCTCAACACAGACAAGGTTGGGCAGTGAAACCATCATCTGGAAATTAGTCAGGTCAGGGGAACTTTGACATATCATCAGATCTGAAACTGGTCAGTGGTGTGGAGACTTCCATCAGAACCAACCTTTCTGAAGGTTCCAGTGTGGGTGATCAGTCAGAGTGAAGCTGGGTAGACGTTTGAGTGGCTCAAGACGTGGTGAGAGCCTCAATCATTCATCGAGCCTCAAGAGACTCATTCCTACAGTTGAGAGGCTTTTGTATTTCAGCTGTATCCGGGAGGTTCACAGCCTGACAATATTTCTTAACACAAGGTATTACTGTTAACATAACTGCACCCACCTGCAAAAGAAACCACTCAGGTTTTTGTGCACAATCAAGGCTCATGACTAATCGACGTATTCACATGAGGGAGAAATCATTCACATGCGAGGTCTGCAACAAAACATTCTCGGAGTCATCGAACCTCCGCAGACACCGACGCATTCACACAGGAGAGAAACCGTTCACATGCGACGTGTGTGATAAATCATTCTCGCAGTCAGAGAACCTGCTCAGACACCAACGCATCCACACTGGGGAGAAGCCTTTCACGTGTGAAGTGTGTCACAAATCCTTCTCGGAATCCGAGAACCTTCGTACACATCTACGGACGCACACTGGGGAGAAACCATACACATGTGAGGTGTGTGACAAATCATTCTCCCTCTCCTCTACCCTCCGCAAACACCAACTCGTTCACACAAAGGAAAAACCATTCAAGTGTGAGGTGTGCAACAAATCATTCTCAGACTCATCGACCCTTTGTTCACACCAACGCATTCACACAGAGGAGAAACCATTCACGTGTAAAGTATGCGATAAATCATTCTCTAACTCATCGACCCTCTGCAAGCACAAACGCATTCACACAGGACAGAAACCATTCAGATGTGGATTTTGTGAGAAGGCTTTTACCAACTCCTCTGATCTGCTGAAGCACCAACACATTCACACAGGAGAGAAACCATTTACTTGCAAGGTGTGCTATAAATCATTCTCGGCATCATCATCCCTCCGCACACACCAACGCTTTCACACAGGGGAGAAACCATTCACTTGCAACATCTGTGAAAAAGCTTTCACCATCTCATCTGATCTCCTGAAACACCAATACATTCACACAGGGGCAAAACCATTTCCCTGCAAGCTGTGTAACAAATCATTTTCACAGTCAACAAATCTCCGCAGACACCAACGTGTTCACACAGGAGAGAAACCGTTCACATGCGAGGTGTGTGACAAATCGTTCACAGAACGATCAAACCTGCACAGACACCAGCGCATTCACACTGTGAAGTGACTTCTCATTTGTGACATTTGTGTTAGACGAAGTGTGATGTCTTCGAATGTCCTGGGACATCAGAGGATTCACAAGGGGAGAAATTCTTCAAGTTTGGTGTTTATGACCAGGCTGTCACCCACTCCTCTCCCACCTCCTTGAAACATCAGATCTACAGAGGTTAGAAACCATTCAGGTATGAGGTGTGTGACAACTGAGAGTGACTTTGAACAGCATGCTGGCACTTGGGTGAGAAAGGGACTTGTTAATCTCTGCCTAGAAATGTATTTGTATCTCACATTTAACTGTAACTTACTGTTTATAAGTCTAAATTTCATCCAGCTTTACACTGGGATATACAAGCTCTCTACTTGAAATCTGTTCGTTAAGTTACTTAATTAAGTGAAATTAGTTGATTAAGAAAACCACCTTAATATTTTCCTTACCTGGGACTGAGCTAACTCATATCCAGGCATCTGTGTGACTTTGAACAGAGTGCTGGGAGTTGGTGACAAAGAGAAGAAAGTGCTTCTTTTCTTTCGCTAACTTTTCACCATGTTGGAATTGGTTCTGACTCAATTACAGGGGTAATTGTGGGTGGGTATTTGGTTAGTGGTTCAGGGCTGTTTTATTGCTACAGTTTAAAATTGTCTCGGAGCAGTAGTAAGATTAATAAAATATTTAAAAGAAATGAAATTATTGAATAAAGTAATTAAGTAGTTAATTCAAATACATTAAAGATGGAGGAACAGGTAACATGTCACAACTTCAGCAATGTGGGAGCTGCTAGATACCAGCTTGATCCAATGCAAACACATCCAATAGAAAGTTTCTGGAGCTGATGCAGCTTTGCATCAGGGTTTATGAGCAGGAGTCCGAACTGTAGAGACTGTGATGCATCAGGTTGGGGAAAATTACTTGGATAGTTTATTCCAGGATACAGTCACACTCCTTAGAAAATGGTCTTCAGATAATATCATAGGAAAGGGAAGGAAAAGGAAGATGCGACTCTGAGTTAACCAAGTAAGAGAACCCAGAGAACAGGAATGTAGGAGCATCAGCTTTTGTCATTGTGCACCAGGCTTGAGGTTTGTTCAGCACATTTGATGAGAGTGAGAGATACATGATGGATGAGCTAACTGACCAAAGCACTGTGACACAGAAAACTATTCAAGTGGGGAGGGTGTAAAAATGAATGTAATGATCTTAGGGGATTATATAGTCAGAGAGATTGACACTGCTCTCTACAACAAATAGTGTGTGCAAAAGGCTTTGTTGCCTGTGGAGGGTCCAGGACATCTGGGAAGGAACATGAAGTCACGGTTAAGATCTTATTTATGTGGATAAAAGGCAGAGCTCAGTCAACAAAACAGGTTCTGTGTAGCCAGTGTGAGGAGCTAAGCACAAAGTTAAGTAGGAACCTCTCAGATTCTACGTGTAGATAGATATACAACAAATGAAATTACAGGTGTGATTTTGTGAAGTCTTCAGTCTTTTTGAGACAAAAGAGTTAGCTCACTGAGGAGAAACCATTCAAATGTGGGGGGGTGTAACAAATCAGTCTCAGAGATATCAAACCTTCACATACGTCAATGCATTCACACATGGGAGAAACCATTTAAGTGTGAGGTGTGTAACAAATCATATTCACAGTCATCAACCCTCCATGCACATCAAAACAAAAGTCCTGGGGAGAAGCCATTCTTGTGTGAGGAGTGCAAAAAATAATTCTAAGTCACGGAAACTCCATGCTGATCAATGCACTCACAGAAGAGAGAAGCTGTTCATGTGCAAGACGTGCGAGAAATCAGTCTCGAGGTCATCATACCTTCTACTCCATCAGAGGATTCAAACACGAAAGTTGTTTGCAGTTTTGTTTTCAGCATCTGCAGTATTTTACTTTTAGTCAAAGGTTTTTATGATGCATTCATCGTCCTGGAACACCAGAAGATTCACACAGGGTACTCTTCAGCTGCAGTGTTTGTGACAGAGCTTTCACCTGGTTCGTTGATTGACTAATTCACCCTGCTAAGAAAGGATTCAAATGTGAGGTATGTGACAAAGTTTTCAGATGTATCTTCTCATCCACCAGCACACTCAAACAGGAAACAATCTGAATGGTTTTGTATTGATGTCGTCACACAGTTTTCAGAAAACTTGAAATATCAATGAACCCACACAGGTGACAAATATTTCCAGTGTGATATGTGCTAAGAATGTTTCACCTCCTCCTTCTGTCTCATCAGACACCGACCTCACAACATGGACATGAAGCGCGGTCACCTGCTTCTGTTGTGAGAGCCGTCTGTGTTCTTTAACCTGTAGTGTGCACATGGGGGAGCTGTCATTCCAAAGCACTATCTGTCTCAGTAATGTCTGCCTAAAGTCTCTCCCATCAGTTTAATCATTTCAGGAAGGTCAATTTGACCTTTGACCAGATCATCAAACATCAACAAAAGAACTCATCTACATGGACAGAAGCTCCTGTACAAATTCAGCATCCTTTCAATACACACTGACTCTCACTCTGACCAAGAAGACAGTCAGATACTCAGTAGTTAGAAAGGCTTCAGCTTCATCCAGCAGCACACCAACCTGGGGAGGAGATATTCCTGGCATAGTAATGGAGGTATTTCAATTAGCCTCAGTGTTTCTGGTCTATGGAGAGGGAGAATCAGCCAGAAATCACATTCCTCATCAACAAGCCCAGCTGGAAAGGCAGGTGGAGGGCAGGATATGTATCGGCTATGATAGTCTCCACTGTCTCACAACATTCACTGTCTGGATGTCCACATGCTGAACAGCCATTTGGTCAGAGCACTAGAGGTCGATTAATATACATAGTCTGTCCTTCAGGTCAATACCTTGAGGCCTGGTGGACATGTAGAGGACAATAGCTTGCATTACGTATGTAGCACTTTAATATAGCAAAATATTTCATTGAGACATGACTAAATTAAAAAGTAACACTGAGACAGAGAAAGAGAGATAGGAGAAAATGTCACTGTGTTTCTAAGTGAATTACCTCAGCCATAGGAAGTCAATGATTCAGGAGAATGGGTGTCAGGAATTTCCCATCCATAGGCAATAGTGGAAGACCTCAATAGTTTTCACATTGTGATTTATCTCCCTTATTCAAAGAATTACAATTTTTACATTGTAATAGGTGGGGCTTAATTTCCTCCAATTCCATAGGAATATGTTCATATAGCCTATGAGCAAGCATTCACCCTGAGCTGGAATAACATTGGGTTACAGGTTTTATTGGTTCTAATCTATTTGATGGCTTGTGGCTGCTCTCCCAGCGCTGGTGACTCACCTACACATTATACCACAAGATATTAGGGGATAGACTGGAAGGTATCACCTGTCCCTGTGGATTCATGGTTGAGTTGTTGTTCAAAATCTTCTCTCCAACATTAAAAAATGTCATTGTCCTCTTGTGAATGAAGGGGATTTTGCCTAATTGAACTCAGTCTATAGAGTGCCCTGGTTACTTCAAAACTTTGCATGTCATGATGGTCACCAACACATTGTTGGATCTCTTAAACTTTCTCTTCCCACCATATATCCTTTAACTTCTGAATTTGTCTTTGGTCAGCAGTCTTGAGCTGATGAAAAGCTGCATTTTTTGAGTTGTCACCTTGGGTTTTTCTGCCTGGCAATGACGGCTGATTGCTTTGTTCCATGAAGTCACATACTTCAGCATCAGTTCTGAGGAAGGATCAGAATGTTAACTTTGATTTCTCTTCACAGATACTGCCAGATCTGCTGAGCTTTTCCAGCAACTTCTGTCTTTGTTTTTGATTTATAGCGTCTGCAATTCTTTTGGTTTTTACTTCAGCATCATGTTCACTGAGTCAGTCTGCCGTCTTCCTGTGTCAATAAAGTTCGGTGTCATCTCTGACTATTGGAATTGTGAGCCAGACTGAAGAACAGGGATTTTAAAGAAACTTCTGTCTCCTGAGTATTCTGAGAGAGTTTCTTTGATGTCAATGTATATGTCTGTTAGTAAAGTAAACCAGTCTGTCAGGAATGGAAATTATGGGTACTGGGTAGAGTCAGAGTCTAGATTATAGTGGTGCTGGAAAAGCACAGCAGGTCAGGCAGCATCTGAGGAGCAGGAAAATCGACGTTTCGGGCAAAAGCCCTTCATCAAGTAGAATCAGACCCATCTTTCTTTGGTAATGTAAATTAGAGACAGATAGTCTTCAGATAATGGGTGTTTGATTAATACCATGGGGAGTGTTTGTACTGTCCTATTTGGGAGGAAAAATAATGTTTCCAAAAGAGAAAAAGACTTGCATTTATATTTAGGCTTGGCCTAGGAAAGTGCTTTTCACCTAGTGATGTTCTTTTTCAAAGGTATCATAACAGTCAATTTATGCAGAAAGCGCCCACAGAAAATCTGTTTTGTTACATTGAATGTTGGACCCATATTACCCAGGATATCAGTGATAACTCCATTGCCATTCTACAAAACACTGTCATGAGATTGTTTACATTGACTTGCAAGGGCAGTTAGGGTGTAGTTTAACTCATCTAAAAGTTAGTATCTCTGACAGTGAAACACTCCTTTGTATTGTGTAAGAATTTGGAGCTGACAGTCAATTTTAATTTGTATTCTCAATCCACAATCTTTAAACTTCTCCCGAAGCTGACCTACAATATCGAAAGAAGTAATGAAGACAGGCATAAGTAGTGAAGCAGAGGATAATTTATTAATGAAAGATTATAATTGTACTTTACAAAATAAAGCATAGGCAGCATGTAATTAATGCTCAAATGGCCACAGCTTCTCTGAGTTGCTGAAAGTCATTTCTCTCATCCTGATTTAGAACACAGAACTGCATAGCACAGAAATAGGCCATTTGGTCCATCATGTCTATGCTGACCATGATGCCATTCAAATTAATCCTGTCTGCCTGCACATGGTCTATATCTCTCTATTACCTGCCTGTTATAGAGTCATAGAGATGTCCAGCATAGAAACAGACCACTTGTCCAACTCGTCCATGCTGACCAGATATCCTGAATTTATCTAGTACCATTTGCCAGCATTTGGCCTAAATCCTTCTAAATCTTTTCTATTCATATACCCATCCAGGTTCCTTTTAAATGTTGTAATTGTACCAGCTTCCACCACTTCCTCTGCCAGCTCATTCCATACATGCATCACCCTCTGCGTAAAAAACGTTGCCCTTAGGTGCCTCTTAAATCTTTGCCCTCTTACCGTAAACCTATGCCCTGACCCGGGAAAAAGACATTGTCTATTTACCCTATCCATTCCCCTCATAATTTTATAAAGCTTTGTAAGGTCATCTATGACTTTCATGACCCCTCGGCCTCTGACACAACAGAGAAAATAGTCCCAGCCTCATCAGGTTCTTCTTATAGCTCAAACTCTTCAACCCTGGCAACATCCTTGTCAATCTTTTCTGAATGCTTTCAAGTTTCACAATATCCTTCCTCTGGCAGGGAGACCAGAATTGCACACCGTATTCCAAAAATGGCCTAACTGATATCCTGTGTTAAGTCTGTCTAAATGCCTCTTCAATGTTGCTATTGTATCTGCTTCTACAACCTCCCCGACAATATGTTTTAGGCACCTATCACCGTCTGCATTTAAAACCTGCCTAACAATCTCCTTTAAAGTTTCCCCCCTCATCTTAAACTAATCTTTGACATTTCCAACCTGAGAAAAAGACTCTGATTACCCACCTTATACATGCATCTCATAATTTTACATACTTCTATTAGGTCACCCCTCAGCCTGCAACTCTGTAGCAAAAAACAATCCAAGTTTGTCCATCCTCTCCTTAAAACTACCAAACTCCAATTCAGGTAATATTGTGTTAAACTTCTTTTGCACCCTCTCCGTTGCTTCCAAATCCTTCCGACAGTGTAGCTGCCAGAACTACACACAGTACTCAAAATGTGGCTTTCTAAAAGTTTTATTTAGCTGCAAAAAGACTTTGCATCCTTTATACTCACTGACCCATGAATGTGAAATGCGTTATGCCTTCTTTACCACCTTATCCATTTGTGTTGCCACTTTCAAGGAGCTATGGACTTGCACCCTAAGTATATCAATGCTTCTAAGGATCCTGCCATTTACTGTATACTTTCTTCTTGCATTTGATGCCCTCCACCCTCCAAAAATGCATCACCTCACAATTATCCAGATTAAACTGCCTTTTCTCCACCTAACTTTCCAACTGTCTATATCCTGCAGTCCCTTTGATAACCTTCTCCACGATCCACAACTCCACCAATTTCCATATTATTTGAAAACTTACTAGTTAGACCACTTACATTTTTATCCAAATTATTTACAGATATTACAAACAATAGAAGTCCCAGCACCAATCCTTATGCAGCACTGGTCACAGATCTCCAGTCATAAAAGCACCTCTCCACAACTGTCTATTATCTTCTATAATCAAGCCAAATTTGTGTCTAATGTACCAGCTCAATGTGAATCCAATACGACTTAATGTTCTGGACCAGCCTACCATGAGGGATCTTGCCAAATGCTTTTCTGAAGTCCATGTAGATAACATCCACTGCCCTTCCTTCTCAATAATCTTTGATGATTTTCCCAAAATAAACTCAAACTGAGAGATCTCCCCTGTACAAAGCTATGCTGACTCTTCTTAATAAGTAATCATTTGAACTGTGTTTTGAGATAAATCTGTTTTAATTTGTTCATCAGTGGCTAGGCCAGCATGTATTGTTAATCCTTAATTTCCAAGAAGACAGTGGTGAGCGACCTTGAGCTGCTGCAGGTCATGGGGTGGATGGACACCTACAGTGCTTTGAGGGTGGAAGTTCCAGGATATTCATCCAGTGACAGAAAAGGAATGGCATTTGCATTCCATTTCAGCATGGTGTGTGGCTTGAAGAGGAACTTGCTGACTGTGATGTTCCCGCTATCTACTGCTCTTGTCCTCAATGATAGAGGCCATAGGTTTGGAAAGTGTCGTGAAAGAGTGATAGTGATGTCTGTGCCCATGCTATCTTGAAATTTCTGAATTCTGACTGTCTCTGGACCATATTTAGATAATAACTTGTATTAACCTGTTCAGTTGGCTCAAAGTAGGCTTCCAGCTTCACCTCAGATTTCATAAAATGAACTGAAAACAGATATTCATTCCTGGTACTCAACATTGTCTCCAGATGTTGGATAAATAAATAAGCAACTGACATTCCCACATAGCGTTTTGGTTCTTCTTTACAATGTTTGACCTCCTCAAGTTGTTTTCACACACATTGGAACAAGTCAATCGTGTCTGGAAAGTGATTAGTACTGAGTGGTAGCCATGTCAGTAACAGAAGAAGATGAACAAAGATGATTCTTAAATGACTGACTGTACAGATACACCAAAATTATCAATATATTTGAAGATTATTTTAAAAAAGTGATAAGTCTATTATCTTCCTTATCACCTCAGGAAAGGATTAGAACCTTGTAGGAAGCTAGGGAACTGATTGCTGGGATCCTTGCTGAGATAATTGTATCATCGATAGCCACAGATGAGGTACCTGAATACTGGAGGTTGGCCAATGTGCTGCCACTATTTCAGAAAGGTGGTAAGGAAAAGCCAGGAAACAGTAGACTGGTGAACCTGACATCCATGTTGGCAAGTTATTGGAGAGAATCCTGAGGGACAGGATTCCCTGCAATATATATTTGGAAAGGGAAGGACTGATTAGGGAGAGTCAGTATGGCTTTGTGCGTGGGAAATCATGTCTCACTAACTTGATTAAGTTTTTTGAAGTAAGAAAGGATTGATATAGGCAGAGCGGTGCACGCGATCTATGTGGACTTCAGTAAAGCATTCAACAAGGTTCCTCATGGTAGACTGGTTAGCAAGATTCGGTCGTGTGGAATACAAGGAGAACTAGCCATTTGGAACATATCTTGATTGAAGGTAGGAGATAGAGGGTGGTGGTAGAGGGCTGCTTTTAGATTGGAGGCCACAAGGATAGGTGTTGGGTTCTCTGTTTTTTGTTATTTATATAAATGATTTAGATGTGAACACAGGAGGTAAGGCTAATAAGTTTGCAGATGACACCAAAGTTGTTGGTGCAGTGGACAAACAAGAAGGTTACCTCAGAGTACAACAAGACCTTGATCAGATGGAGGTTTAATTTCAATAAATGTGAGGTGCTGCATTTTGAAAAGGCAAATCAGGGCAGGACTTATAAATTTAATGGTAAGGTGCTCGGGAGTGTTGCTAAGCAAAGCGACCTTGGAGTACAGGTTCATAGTTCCTTGAAAGTAAAGATGCAGGTAGATAGGATAGTGAAGAAGGGATTTGATATACTTGTCTTTATTGGTCAGTGCATTGAGCATAGAAGTTGGAAGGTCATGTTGTGGACATTGGTTCAGTTCTGGTCTCCCTGTTGTGAAAATTGAAAAAGTTCTGGAAAGATTTACAAGGATATTGCCAGTTTGGAGGGTTTGAGCAACAAGGAGATGCTGAATAAGCTGGGACTATTTTCCCTAGAGCGTCGGAGGCTAAGGGGTGGCCTGATAGAAGTTTATAAAATCATGATGGGTGAATAGCGATAGTCTTTTCCTCAGGCTAGTTGAGTCCAAAACTAGATGGCATAGGTTTAAGGTGTCAGGGGAAAGATTTAAAAGGGACCTAAGGGGTAACGTTTTCACGCAGAGAATGGTGTGTGTATGGAATGAGCTGCCAGAGGGAGTGGTGGAGTTTGGTACAATTACGACATTTAAAAGGCATCTGGATGGGTAGATGAAAAGAAAGCATTTACAGGGATACAGACCAAATGCTGGCAAATAGTACCAGATTAATTTAGACTATTGTTCGGCATGGACAATTGGGCTGAAAGGTCTGTTTCCATGCTGTACAGCTCCATAACTCGATAACATAATTTATTGAAACATAAAGATGTTTTAAAATGAATCAGAAAGTTATTCAGTCCATATGTACACACTGCCTTGATCATGAAGCCAATCAGATCACAATATACCTCCCTTAAATAAAGTTAAAAATCACACAACACCAGGTTATAGTCCAACAGATCACAATCACCTGATGAAGGAGCGTCGCTCCGAAAGCTAGTGTGCTTCCAATTAAACCTGTTGGACTATAACCTGGTGTTGTGTGATTATTAACTTTGTACACCCCAGTCCAACACCGGCATCTCCAAATCATCCCTTAAATAAAACTCCTTCAGCTGGTCTAACAATTTTAAAAATATTTGCACCAATAAAATTCCTTTCCAAACATGCAACAAGTACAAGCAATGTTTATGGCCAAGACCTTATGTAGTTTGTGCCAATTTTATCAGTGTAATCCAGCTAAAATTTAAAGAATGATGAATTTTAAATTTGAGTGTAACTTGAACTTTTATGTTCTTTAACACTGGTTCATTAAACATCAGCCAAGAAAGCTGGTACCAACCAAAGGAATGACCACAGCCCAGGTAGCAACAATGAGAGTGGTGAGTTTTTGCTGATTGTGCTTGTTTGAGATGGCTCTTCAAATTATACTCCCAAGTTTTTCGCTGTTCAGGCACCACAGTCAGTCGTGTTCATGGCTCCAGTTTATATGCTGTGGCCACAAATAATTTCAGCAAATTACATGCCAATGGATAAGTTTATTTCAACTGTGTCCATTAACATGAGAAATAATTAAAATAGTTGAATATAGTCATAATGATATTATTACCTCAATAATATTGCAAGGAGTTTGCTTTGTTTTTTATGTTTGCAATACAATTTAAAAGGGTTCACCTTCTACCTTTCTAACACTGGAGGCAGGAGGAAGTAAATCTTTCTTTCATACAAATTTCTTCATTTGAAGTGAGTAGCAACAATGTTTGCTGGAGTTTTACAGAATATCTACTTCTCCAAGGTGCTGGCAGTGATTTTTTGCACTCAATTTTAGGGGAGGCCTCGTGGTATTATCGCTGGATTATTATTCCAGAGATCTCGGTAACATTTTAAGGACCCGGGTTTGAATCCTGCCATGGTAGATGGTGTAATCTGAATTCAATAAAAACCTGAAATTAAGAGGGCGGCACGGTGGCTTAGAGATTAGCACTGCGGTCTCACAGTGCCAGGGATCCGAGCTTGATTCCAGCCTCGGGTGACTGTGTGTGTAGAGTTTGCACATTCTCCCCGTGTTTGCGTGGGTTCCCTCCGAGTGCTCCACTTTCCTCCCACAATCCAAAGATGTGCAGGTTAGGTGAATTGGCCATGCTAAATTGTCCATAGTGTTCAGGGATGTGTAGGTTACGGGTAAATGTAGAGTAACAGGGAATGGGTTTAGGAGAGATACTCCTCGGAAGGTCAGTGTGGACCTGTGGGGCCGAAGGGCCAGTTTCCATGCTGTAGGGATTCTATGAAAGAGTCTAACGATGACTTTGAATCCATTGTCGATTGTTGGAAAACCCCCATCTGGTTTACTAATGTTTTTCAGGGAAAGAAACTGTCAAACCTACATGTGTCTCCAGATCCACAGCAATGTATTGACTCTTAACTGACCTATGGCAATTGAGAATAGACAATAAATGGTGGTCTAGCCAGTCCCATCCACATCCCAAGAATAAATTAAAATAACTTATAGTATTAAAGGTCATCTGAGGAGATTCTGAGACCCCTGACCAAAAGGCAGTTCCCTTCCCTCCCCAGAATGCACCATGTGAATCCACTAATATTGAATCATCCCACAATGCTTTCACTGACAGGAACTCAGGCCTATGTTCGGGGAAGGTGAGTGGCCTGATGTTCAGTTGACTAGGACCGGGTCCATCCACTGCTTCCATGGCTGATGTCACCACTTTGTGAATCCCCACACTGATAAGCTGTTATTTATTGATGTTCATGCTGATCTGAGGCAGCTGACAGAAAGAACAAGGGAGATGTTGAACTGTTTCATGTACTGGCTATTCCTGTCTATTTCTCTCAAACTTTTACAAAGAGAACTGAAACAGCAGCTGCAATAAGATTGTATTCAGGTGGGACAATGACAAGTTTAAATTCCCACCTGATCGGTTACACCTGGATCGTAGTATTCCCTAGAGAGACAGAGAATGGCCACAATTATTCTAGTGTACTGCACGCTGAACAATATCACTCTCAGGCAAGATTGAGACTGGGACAAACAGAAACAGAAATTGCTGGAGAAACAACAGATCTGGCAGCACCTGCAAAGTGAAAACAAAGTTAATGTTTGGAGTCCAGTGACCCTGTATGGATTGAAGCGTTAACTCTGTTTTCTCTCCACAAGTGTTGTTAGATCTGCTGAGTTTCTCCAACAATTTCTGTTTTTGTTTGTCTTGGATCTCTAGCATCCACTGTTCTTTGTTTTATTTGAGACTCCAACATCCTAAGAGATGAATGGACCAGGACATCTTGGGAAGGGTGAATGAGTTGGGAGAAGAACTAAATGAAATGAATATTTGAGCCTCAGAAGTTTGAGTTGAAGGGAGCTGAGCCTTCACGAGGTGACCCCATGATAGGGGTCAGATTATGTCAGATTATCAATGCATGAGGAAGAGACTTTCACAGTGAGTTCCCATCTCACTCTCCCAGTCACAGTGACTCCTCATCATCTAATCAACCTGTAACCCCCATTTATATCTTTCTCTTCTGTGTCAAAGTGACACATCCAATTGCTGCAACTTTACCTGCCTTGGATGCTGAATCTGTTCTGATCTGTTGCCAAACACATCCAAGGCTACACATCCCACACTGATGTTATCAGTTTGAAAGTATCTGTAGATGGAGAATGCTATTCACATACTAAGTTAAACATCACACAGTACCAAGTTATAGTCCAACAGGTTTATTTATAATTGTGTGATTTTTAACTTTGTCTACCCCAGTCCAACACTGGCTCCTCCACATCATTGCCACACTGCACATTTCTGTCAAACATTTATAAGGGGAATTGGGACAGCAACTGCAATAAGTGAGGTTTTATTCAGATGGGACAACGACAAGATTAAATCTTCACCTGATCTGCTGCTGAAACTCACCTCCGTTTCACCGGTCAGTTTTCCAAGCTTCAGGAAACTCATGTTGCTCCAGAAATATTTGGATTGATTGTGAGAGACGTCAATCAGACAGCCCACTCATTCTCGGCTCCTCCTGAGTGAGTTCACTTCCTATCGGAGCAAATTACTGCAGATGCTCAAATCTGTACTGAAACCTTTTTTGAAGAAGTGTTCGAGATTACAGCGGGTCAGGCAGCATCCATGGAGAGAAAACAAGCTAACTTTTCAAGTCCAGATTACATTTCATCAAGGCTGATGTGAAATCATCGAGACGCAAAACGTTAGCTTGCTTTCTGTCCATGGACCACCTGACCCACTGATTGCCAACATTTTTTTATCTTCACTTCCTACAGGGACTGCAAACTAACTTAGGAGCTTGTGAGTGAAGAGCAGTTTTTATACAATATTATCCACAACAATCTTCAGGCAGTCTGACTATCCTGTGGACAATCGAGGTTAGAAACACCTCTTATGCTGTATGAGAAAATCCAGCTGAGAGACCGGTTTACTGTAAGACCATAACAAATAGGAACAGTAGGCCATTCAGCCCCTTGACCCTCTTCCATCATTCAAAGAATTATGGTTGATCCTACATCTCTCATCTCCACCTTCCTGTGTTTACCTCTTTAATCCCCCACTGATTGAGGATCTATCTATCTCAGCCTTAAATGGACACCAGGACTCTGTCCCAACAGATCTCTCTGGCAATGACTCCCAAAGATTCAACTCTCTTTGAAAAGAAATTCCTCCTCATCTCAGTTTTAAATTGGTGCCCCTTTATTTTGAGACTACACTACAGGTCTGAGACTCTGACAATTACAAGTGGCAGATGGAATTCAACCTGAAAAAGTGTGAAGTGATTCATTTTGGAAGATTAAAGTTGAATAGAGATTACAGGGTTAATGGCAGGTTTCTTCGTAGTGTGGAGGAACAGAGGGATCTTGGGGTCCATGTCCGTAGATTCCTCAAAGTTGTCACCCAAGTTGATAGGGTTGTTAAGAAGGCGTATGGTGTTTTGGCTTTCATTGACAGGGGGATTGAATTTAAGAGCTTCGAAGTTATGCTGCAGCTCTATAGCGCCGTGGTTAGACCACACTTGGAATATTGCATTGAGTTCTGGTCGCCTCATTATAGGAAGGATGTGGAAGCTTTAGAGAGGGTGCAGAGGAAATTTACCAGGACGGTGCCTGGACTAGAGGGCATGTCGAATGAAGAAAGATTGAGTGAGCTAGAGCTTTTCTCATTGGAGTGAAGAAGGGTGTGAGGTGACTTCATAGAGGTGTTAAAGATGATAGGAATGGTTTAGCTCAGTTGGCTGGATGATTGATTTGCAAAACAGCGTGGGTTCAATTCCCATCACCAGTTTGAGGTTACTATAAAAGACTCTCCTTCTCAACCTCTTCCCTTGCCTGAGGTCTGCTGGCACTCAGGTTAAATTACCACCAGTCACTTCTCTCTAATGAGAGAGCAGCACTATGGTCTGGTAAGACTATGGCACCACAACAACATAAGATGATGACAGGTATAGATAGAGTGAATAGTTAGAGACTTTTTCCCAGGGCAGAAATGGCGATCACAAGACGGCAGAATTTTAAAGTGATTGGAGGAAGGTTTGGGGAGATGTCAGAGATAGATTCTTACGCAGAGAGTGATGAAATGCATTGCCAGCAGTAGTAGTAGAGTCAGATACATTAGGGACATTTAAGTGACTCTTGGATCGGCACATGAATGATAATAAAATGAAGGGTATATGGTTAGTTTGATCTTAGAGTAGGATAAAAGGTCAGCACAATATCAAGAGCCTTTTTGTTTATATGTAAACAGATGAAACTTCAGGCCAAAGTGGTCATGTTTTAGAAGTTTTGTTGGACTAGTAACAAAAAGCACACGGGAAGTTAGACAACTGCTTCAGAGTGTACAAGATGAGAGAGGTTGATTAAGGAAGAAGTGCCAGATCTGCTTAAAAAATATACATGCAAAGGTAAAGTTTATTCACATTAGCCAGGAGCAGTAGGTAAGCAGGTTACAATATTAAGGGACACAAGACCCTCTCAGGCTGTAATGCCGAAGAATGAAGAGACATGTACTCCTGAGGGACTATTGCCAGAAAAGGTACTGGTAACAGTGAGACAAAAACTGCTCAATTATGTAAAGTGAGGCTAGAGAGTCCAGGGAAGAGTGAAGAATTTGTAGTTGGAGTACTGGACAAACTGTCAGCTCCAGGAATACAATTTGTCCTTGCAAATGATATAGCTGATTCACTGGTAGGCGTGCTGCATACTCTAGTTGAAAAGCCATTGGAGACACAGGCAACTGAAGACATGAAGGATATTTATATAGCAATTTTCCCAGATTGTGTGATCACAAGATCACAGAGGGACAGTTTGAAGCAGGAGAGTTCAAAATGCACAGATAAGGAAGCTGACACAGCTTTATCATAAACTTCCTTTGATTAGATAAGTGGAACAGAGAAGAGGCAAATAGGTAAACATGCAAGTATCTTTAGCTCTGCTAAGCTGATTGAGCTACAGCAGAAAGATGAGGAGTTAAAACAGTTGTACCAAAGGCATTTACAGAGAAGGAGAGTGAATGCATCCCTTTGTGTTATTACTGAACAAATGATCTCTTAATGAGGAAATGGAGACCATCACACATTCAAGCATTGAGACATGGGCAGAGATTCATCAAATTGTTTTGCCACTGAGGTATAGAAGAGGTGCTGCAAGTGGTTCATGAACACTTGGAGGCCATTTACAGATGAGGAAAACACAGGCTAAAATACAAGGACATTTTTACTGGCCTGGACTACAAAAGGATGTAGTTCAATTTTGCCAGACAAGTCATACATATCAGCTAATCGGAAAACCACAGGCAGTAACAAAACCTGCACCTTTAATACCTATTTCAGCATTTGAGCAACCTTTCACAAGAGTCTTGATTGGTTGCATAGGTCCCCTACCTCAAACAAAAAGTGGGAATAAGTATTTATTCACAATAATGGATGTGTCAACTAGATTTCCAGAGAGAATCACATTATGCAACATCACAGTTAAAAGGGTTGTAGAAGAATTATTTAAATTGTTTTACAAGATGCAGACTAGCAATGGAGAACCAGTCAGATCAAGGATCAAACTTCACATCCAAACCTATTCAAGGAGGTTGTGGATAACTTGGGAATAAAGCAATTCAAATCTTCTGCATACCATCCAGAATCACAGGGAGTGCTAGAGAGATGGCATCAAACACTAAAGACCATGTTGAGGTCTTATGGTGAGGATTATCCAGATGATTGGGAGAAGGGAGTTCCGTTTGTATTTTTTGAAGTTAGAGATGCACCAGATGAATTGACCAAATTCAGTCCATTTGAATTAATTTTGGAGTATGAAGTAAGAGGACCATTAAGATTGATTTAGGAGAAATTAATAATTCAGAATTCAGAGACCACCCATTTTGACGATGTGTCAAATTTTGGAGAACAATTAGAAATGGAGAGTTGGCTAGACAGCATTTAAAACTATCACAGCATACAATGAAACAGGAAGCAGATAAGAAATCACAAATTCACAATTTTTCAATTGGGGATAAAGTACTGGTGTTACTTCCAGTAACAGGTGAGCCTTGAAAAGCAAGGTTTACCAGACCTTATCAAATCAAGAGGAAATTGAGTGAGGTGAACTACTTGATAAGACTCCAGACAGGAAGAAATCTCACAGTGTGTGTCATGTGAATATGCTCAAAAGGTATTTTGACAGGGAAGGAAAGCAAGAAGAGAAGGTGTTAATGATTACAGCACAGAAGGAAGAACCAAGTTCAGAGGATTCTGATTTGGACATTCCTCAAATCAAATTGGACAATGAGCAAGTTGTCAAAATTGGTATTAGTTATTGAGTTACCTTCCACAAGAAAACAGAAATGACCTGAAAGAGTTATTACTATCACGTGGGGAGATATGTGGAAATAAACTGGGAAGTACTAACCTAACTGTGCATGATGGAGGGATAGGAGATGCTGTTCCAGTCCAATAAAGCAACATCCTTATCGGCGTAACCCTCTAAAGTTGGCACAGGTTCAGTAGGAGATAGAGTGCATGCTCCAAAATGGCATAATCAAAATGAGTTACTGGAGCTCACCCATAGTCATTGTGCCAAAGCCAGTTGGTACCCAATGGTTATGTGTGGACTATTGCAAAGTCAATGCCGTTACAAAGACTGATGCATATCCAACTCCACGGTTAGAGCACTATGTCGAAAACGTGGGACAAGTAACTTACATTTCTAAGTTGGGCTTGCTCAGGGGCTACTGGCAAATACCTCTGTCAGAAAAAGCAAGAGTGATTTCGGCTTTCATAACACCAAATAGATTATACCAGTTCAAAGTCATGCCATTTGGTATGAAAAGCGCTCCAGCCATGTTTCAGAGACTGACTGATAAGGTCATTGCCTGATTACCCAACTGTGTGGTGTATATTGATGACGTGGTGATTTTTTAGTCACTCACGGAAGGAACATTTACAGAATTTATTGGACTTGGTCGATCAACTTTGCAAGGCAGGCTTAGTAGTAAACCTGGCTAAAAGTGAATTTGCCAAAGCCCAAGTCACCTTCCTAGACCGTGTTATTGTACATGGACAAATGGCCCCATGGGGGTGTGAAAATGAAAATCATTGGGGAATTTCCCATACTGTTGATGAAAATGCAGTTCCTGGGATTGAATGAGTTTTAACAGAGGTTTGTGCTGAACTTTAGCATTGTGGCTGCTCCACTCACTGAATTGTTAAAAAAGTCAGTGGACAGCAGACTGTCAAAAAGTATTTGCCAGCCTAAAAACTATGTTATCCACTGTTCCACTATTAGCTACACCAGATTACACAAAGCCCTTCAAAGTGGCTATTAATGACAGTGATGTGGGTGTTGGTACGGTGCTCCTGCAGGAGGATGACAAGGCGATAGAAAGACCCATTTCCAGGATGTTTAACATCCATCAACAGAAATATTCAATGGTGAGAAAGAGACTTTAAGCTTGGTGTTAGCATTACAACATTTCAGTGTCTAGATTAGATTATCTACAGTATGGAAACAGGCCCATTAACCCAACAAGTCCATACTGACCCTCCGAAGAGTAACCCACCCGGATCCATTCCCCTACATTTACCCTGATCACTACGGACAAGTTAGCATGGCCAATCCACCTCATCTGCACGTCTTTGGATTGTGGGAGGAAACCGATGCACCTGGTGGAAACCGACGTAGACACGGGGAGAACGTGCAAACTCCACACAGGCAGTCGCCCAAAGTGGGATCGAACCCGGGTCCCTGGCGCTGTGAGGCAGCAGTGCTAACCACTAAGCCACCATGTCGCCTTACCAGCAATGCATCTAAGACAATCATATACACTGACCGTCACCCATTGACATTTGTGGAAAACTTTGAGGACAAAAATGCCAGACTGTTTAGATGGAGCTTGTTGTTGAAGCCATTCACTTTGACCATTGTGCATGTAGCAGGTCGTGAAAACGTGGTAGCCGATGCGTTATCTTGACTCAAAAGAGATACAGAGGCATTTGTTAGCGGGTGTGCCATAGCGTGAATTTGCATGTGGTTGTGCATGTTTATAGTTAGTATAGTGCATATGTCTGTTTAGGCTACTAGGGTTTTAAAAACAGTTTAGGGTTTTAAAAATGAAGCCATTTTTTGGTATTGCTGGTTCTTTTTTTTTAAGGGTGGAGGTGTCACAAAGCTGATTTCTTTTTTCTAAAATCGGTTTCTTTTCTCAAGGATACTATGCCCTTGATTTTTTTCAGAGGGGTAATAAACCACTCTCAGTGCCGATTAGACTGGTTTGCTACAGAGATTAAAGGGAATTGAGAGGCCTTTTTATTTATATATAAACAGATGAAACTTCAGACCAAAGTGGTAATGTTTTGGAAGTGACCCGTGTAATGAAACGGAAGTGGTCAGCTCTCTAGCTGAGCAGTTTAGTACAGTCCAGAACTAGTTGGGAGTTCAACAGTGAGCTGTGTAGAACTTCAACCTATAAGCATTTATTCCATTTAAAGTGGTTTTTAAAGATGTTTTGCTTATTGGGTCTGTTGTGTATATTCGGAACAGCATAATTAAGTCTAGTTTGGGTAGACTGAGTTCTGTTGGGGTTCTTTATTCTGTTCTTTGTGTTTCATTGTGTAATCTTGTGAATACATTCTTGTCTGCTTTAAAACCTGGTAGTCATAGAGATGTACAGCACGGAAACTGACCCTTCGGTCCAACCTGTCCACGCCGACCAGATATCCCAACCCAATCTAGTCCCACCTGCCAGCACCCGGCCCATATCCCTCCAAACCCTTCCTATTCATATACCCATCCAAATGCCTCTCCACCACATCCTCTGGCAGATCATTCCATACACGTACCACCCTCTGCATGAAAAAGTTGCCCCATAGGTCTCTTATATCTTTGCCCTCTCACCCTAAACCTATGCCCTCTAGTTCTGGACTCCCCGATCCCAGGGAAAAGAATTTGTCTATTTATCCTATCCATGCCCCTCATACTGTTGTAAACCTGTATAAGGTCACCCCTCAGCCTCTGACGCTCCAGGGAAAACAGCCCCAGCCTGTTCAGCCTCTCCCTATAGCTCAAATCCTCCAACCCTGGCAACAACCTTTTCTGAACCGTTTCAGGTTTCACAACATCTTTCCGATAGCAAGGAGACCAGAATTGCACGCAATATTCCAACAGTGGCCTACCCAATGTCCTGTACAGCCGCAACATGACCTCCCAACTCCTGTACTTAATACTCTGACCAATAAAGAAAAGCATACCAAATGCTTTCTTCACTATCCTATCTACCTGCGACTCCACTTTCAAGGAGCTATGAACCTGCACTCCAAGGTCTCTTTGTTTAGCAACACTCCCTGGGACCTTACCATTAAGTGTATAAGTCCTGCTAAGATTTGCTTTCACAAAATGCAGCACCTCACATTTATCTGAATTAAACTCCATCTGCCACTTCTCAGCCCATTGGCCCATCTGGTCCAGGTCCTGTTGTAATCTGAGGTAACCCTCTTAGCTGTCCACTACACCTCCAATTTTGGTGCCATCTACCTAGCTACATCACTCCGAGTAATTTTCACTGTACACTTACCAAGACAAATTGCAAAGTTATGGTCTGGGCTGCCTGCTTAAGAATTTTTTGAGTGGTCTGGCCATCCATAATACAAGGCAGCCAGGCTGCTCTTCCAATTGGTAAAACTTGACTGAGGTCAGATATAGGAAAGGACTGAGGGAGAAGATCAAAGTGAAATGTCAGAAAGCCAAATATTACTTTGCTAAATCATTGCCAGAATTGAGAGTTGGACAGCCAGGTTGCAGATATTTAATGCATTCAATAAAAGCCAGTCCGAGTGGTAATTTGAGTCCTGTGTACAGAAGTTGTTGCTGTCATCATTAACGGTGAATGGAACTGTCAGATCAGTTGTGCTTCCTCACTGCAGATAGCTGAAGAGGCAGCTGATTTCACCGACTGAGTGAGATATCAGTCTCAGAAGTAAGCCAGTCCCGAACAAATGCAATGTATCAGCAACAACAATTATCATAGTAAAAATGACTTCCTGTCAACACTGTGGTTGCACTGACACTGTCACAGTCTGCTTCAAAAAGCCCACTACCACCTGCTCAAGGTCAACTGGGAATTCTGCAACAAATGGTGACCTCGTGAGTGATGTCCACATCCCAGGAACAAATTTTCAAAAATGGCCATCATATTCCCCAGAGAGACACTGTCACTTCAGAAATCAGCAAACATTTAGATACACAGCCAATTAACAATTAACACAAGATTTTTTCAATATGAAGTGGGGTGTTTGAAATAAATATGAACACTGTAGACTGATGAATAAATAAATATGAACACTGATTGACATCAGATATCACATGGTTGTGATATCTGTTGTCGATTGTAAGTAAAGGTTTGATGGAAGTAGCAATTTTACACAAAACACGGATCATTGTTTGCAAATCAGATTGCTCCAAATATATACAATGATTTTCCAGAAGCCTGGGAAACTGACCCGTGAAAGATTACTTTGAGCAGTGGATCAGGCGAGGATCCCATCTGAACAAATCCTCACTCACTTATTGCAGCTGTTGTTCCAGTTTTCCTGGCCATCATTTGACAGAAACCTCTAATCTGACAGTAGCATTCTTCATCCTCGGAGACTTTCACACTCTTATCAATGTGGGATGTGTAGCCTTGGATGTGTTTAGATCAGAAGAGGAAGCCCACAGCATTCAGGGCAGTGATGATGTGCAGTGGGTGGATTCTGTATGTACAGAGGAGAGAGGGACATTGCAGAGAGAAATATGGGCGTAATGGGGTCCAGGAGAGAGGAACAAAGGTGGAAGCAATTAACTCCTTTCTCCTCCTTTTCTTTATTTCCTTTCTGCCCAAACCACCTCCACTCTCTTCCACCTGATCCTGTTTCCTACCTCTTTTTCCTCCTGAATACTCTTATTATGTCATCCTCCAGCATTACAAATACAATGGAGGCAAATGGGCAAAGTTCACCATTTTGAATTCTATTATAAACTTTTAAAAAAGATTGCAATATTGTCATAATAATGACAACATTAAACCATTTTAAGCTATGTCTTTTGTTTACATTTCACAACTAAACTGTTATCTGTAGGCTTGTAATTTTCTGAATGGCTACAGCTTATAGACTGCTGTATGAATATGACTGATTCTTGGTGCCTGAACACCCAAAAACCTGGAGTGTAATTTCGAGAGCCCCCTCAAACAGACAGAATCAGCAGAAATTCGCCACTTGGCAGCACAGTGGTTAGCACTGCTGCCTCACAATGCCAGGAACCCAGGTTCGATATGAGCCTTGGGTGACTATTTCTGTGGAGTTTGCACGTTCTTCCTGTGTCTGTGCGGGTATCCTCTGGGTGATCTGGTTTCGTCCCACAGTCTAAAGATCAGCAAGTTAGGTGGATTTTGGTAAATTGCCTGTATTGTCTGGTGATGTGCAGGTTAGGTGGATTAAGCCATGGTAAATATAGGGTTACAGTTTGGGGTTGAGGCTGTGTGGGATGTTCTTCAGAGAGTCAGTGTGGACTTGATGGGCCAAATGGCCTCTTTCCACATTGTAGGGATTCTAAAATTCTACTTCTATTCCCTTCTGTGCTGTGCTCATTTCTAGGTTGCTACCTGGTGGCTGCCTGATTGACATTCAATAAACCCGTGCTAAATATCTCAAAAATTAAATTTACACTTAATGTAACTGACATTTAAAATTCCAATTATGATCAATTTTAGCCAGATTGTGACAGTAAAACAGACATAAACTACTGAAAACTCTGCCTGAAGCTATGCTCTTGCAGTTGTTATCAATTTAACACGTTTTACTGAAGCAAATGTTGAAAACAAAAGATTTTTAGTGAAGAGTGATAAGTTGTGATCTGATTAGCCTTACGATCAATGCAATGGATAATTCTGTGACACTTAAATTTTAAATACCTCTGTCTTAGTAGCAGTTGGATCTATGAATGCTTAATGTTAACAATTTATGCTAATTTTTATTATAATTTTGTTGTGGCTTTGGTACTTAGATACTCAACTAGGGACAAGTTTTGACCATCCCTATATGGGGAATGGAGGAAAGGGTGGTTGATGAGAGGAAGACAACAGTAACTGAAGAAATCTAAAATGTGTGATCATTGCTTTGTGGTCACGCATCAAAAGGATGTTGTTTTCTGCTACAAACACCTGCAAGGACTTGTTAACTGTACCTCACAAGACGAGAGCTAAAATTGTTTACTTTTTAGAAGGTTTTGGATAGTAAGTGTTGAAGCTGTGTTTTCCTAATTAAAGTTCAAAAGACTGTCTTAAGGTAAGAGAAAGCTGTAAGATAGACAAGAGCACAAATAAATACAACTGCTTGGCAACTATCCCAGGTGATGTAATTAGAATCACAGAGTCATAGAGATGTCCAGCAATAGAAGTGACCCTCCGGACCTACTCGTCCATGCCGACCAGATATCCTAACCTAATCGAGTCCCATTTGCCAGCACTTGGCCCATATCCCTCGAAACCCTTTAAATTCATATACCCATTCAGATACCTTTTGACTGTTGTAATTGTACCAGTCTCCACCACTTCCTCTGGCAGTTCATTCCATGCATGAACCATCCTCTGTGTGAAAAAGTTGCTCCTTAGGTCCCTTTTAAATTTTTCCCCTCTCACCCTAAACCTATGCCCTCTAGTTCTGGACTCCCCCATTCCAGGGAAAAGACCTTGTCTATTTACTCTATCTATGCCCCTCATGATTTTATAAACCTCTATAAGGTCACCCCTCAGCCTCCGATGCTCCAGGGAAAACAGCCCCAGCCTATTCTGCCTCTCCCTAAAGCTCAAACTCTCCAACCCTGGCAACATCCTTATAAGTCTTTTCTAAATCTTTTCAAGTTTCACAACATCCTACCGATAGGAAGGAAACCAGAATTATACGTAATATTCCAAAAGTCGCCCAACCAACGTTATCACCGTCACAAGGACTTGCGATCTGCCCGAGGTTATCTAGAGTCACCAAAGCTGCCGGTGAGCCCGGATTGGTTTTGGTCTGATAAATGCATGCATCCCCGCATGGGTCACCGCTCGTTTGCATATATTAGCTCTAGAATTACCATAGTTATCCAAGTAGTGTTTGAAGCGATCAAAGGAACCATAACTGATTTAATGAGCCATTCGCAGTTTCATTGTACCAGCTGTGAGTACTTAGACATGCATAGCTTAATCTTTGAGACAAGCATATGCTACTGGCAGGATCAACCAGGTTACCAAACCCAAAACTGTTCACCGGCCAACTGGCGCCCGAGGTTCCCCAGCCCGACACCACCATCACCCGGATGTCATCCTGGCACTGGGTTCAACTCTTTTGAAATTCAGCCTTTCATCTGACCCAAAAGCAAGACACCCCGGTACCAACGGGTCAGACGGAGCATCACCCTTACGGGAGAAAGGGTAGGCACATGCAAGCCAAAACAAGACGTGTACGCAAGCTCAGAGGAGAGAGTGGGAGCTCCACCTCCCTGGCACCTGTCTCTAGCTCCTGTCCACCACAATGTCCTGTCCAGCCACAATATGACCTCCCAACTCCTATACTCAATGGTCTGACTAATAGAGGAAAACATACTAAATGCCTTTTTCACTATCCTACCTACCTGCGACTCTACTTTCAAGGAATTACGAACCTGCACTCCAAGGTCCTTTTGTTCAGCAACAGCCCCCAGGAGCTTACTATTATGTGTACAAGTCCTGCTATGAATTGCTTTTCCAAAATATAGCACCTCACATTTATCAAATTTAAACTCCAACTGCCACTCCTTGGCCCATTGGCCCGCCTGATCAAGATCCCACTATACTCCGAGGTGACCTTCTTTGCTGTCCACTACACCTCCAATTTTGGTGTCATCTGCAAACTTACTAACTATATCTCCTACGTTCACATCCAAATCAATTATATAAATGATGAAGCAGAGGACCCAGCACCAATCCTTGTGGCACACTACTGGCCACAGGCCTCCAGTCTGAAAAATAATGCTCCACCACCACCCTCCATCTTCTACCTTTGAGCCAGTTCTGTATCCAAATGGTTGGTTCTCCCTGTATTTCATGAGATTAGATTAAGTTAGATTAGATTAGATTACTTACAGTGTGGAAACAGGCCCGTCGGCCCAACAAGTTCCCACCAACCCTCCGAAGAACAACCCACCCAGACCCATTCCCCTACATTTACCCCTTCACCTAATACTATGGGCAATTTAGCATGGCCAATTCACCTAACCTGCACATTTTTGGGCTGTGGGAGGAAACTGGAGCACCTGGAGTAAACCCACGCAGACACGAGGAGAATGTGCAAACTCCACACAGACAGCCTGAGGCGGGAATTGAACCTGGGTCCCTGGTGCTGTGAGGCAACAGTGCTAACCACCGTGCCACCCAATTTAACTTTGCTAACCAAGCTACCATGAGGAAACTTGTCGGAAGCCTTACTGAAGTTCATATAGATCACATTCACCACTCTGCCCTCATCAATCCTCTTTGTTACTTCTTCAAAAAGGAGAAAGTGAGGTCTGCAGACGCTGGAGATCAAAGCTGAAACTTTATTGCTGGAACAGCACAGCAGGTCAGGCAGCATCTAGGGAACAGAAGATTCGACGTTTCGGGCACATGCCCTTCTTCAGGAAACTCAATTAACATTTGTAAGACATGATTTTCCATGCACAAGGCCATGCTAACTATCCCTAATTAGTCCTTGCCTTTCCAATTACATGTAAATCGTGTCCCTCAGGATTCCCTCCAACAAATTACCCACCAACAATGTCAGGCTCACAGGTCTATTGTTCCTTGGCTTTTTATTATCACTTTTCTTAAATAGTGGCACCACGTTAGCCAACCATCAGTCTTTTAGCACCTCACCGGTGACTATCGATGACACAAATATCTCAGCACGGGGCTCAACAATCACTTCCCTAGCTTCCCACAGAGTTCTTGGGTACACCTGATCAAGTCATGGGGATTTATCCACTTTTATGCATTTCAAGACATCCAGCACCTTCTCCTTGTAATTATAGATATTTCTCAAGATATCACCATCTATTTCCCCACATTCTCTATCTTCCATGTGCTTCTCCACAGTAAACACTGATGCAAAAAAGTCATTTAGTATCTCCCCCATCTCCTGTGGCTCCATACATCGGCTGCCTTGCTGATCTTTGAGGGGTCCTTCTCTATCCCTAGTTAACCTTTTGTCCTTAATCCATTTATAAAATACCTTTGGATCTCCTTAAACCTATTTGCCAAAGCTATCTCATGTTCCCTTTTTGCCCACTTGATTTCCCTCTTAAGTATACTCCTACTGCCTTTTTACTCTTCTAAGGATACATTCGATCTCTGGTGTCTCTGTCTGAAATATGCTTCCTTCTTTTTCTTAACCAAAACTTCAATTTCTCTAGTCATCCACCATTCCCTACACCTACCAGCCTTTCCTTTCACCCTAACAGGAATATACTGACTTTGGACTCTCATTTTTGAAGGCTTCCCATTTTCCAGCCATCCCATTACCTGCGAACATCTGCCCCAATCAGCTTTTGAAAGTTCTTTGGCAAAAGACTGCAGATACTGGAAATCAGAGTCTAGATTAGAGTGGTGCTGGAAACACAGCAGGTCAGGCAGCATCCAAGGAGGAGGAAAATCAATGTTTCGGACAAAAGCCCTTCATCAGGACTGAAGTTTTGAAAGTTCTTGCCTAACACCATCAAAATTGGCCTTCCTCCAACTTTGAACTTCAACTTTTAGATCCGGTCTATCATTTACCATCACCATTTTAAAACTAAAGCATTATGGTTACTTGCCCCAAAGTGCTCCCCCACTGACACCTCAGTCACCTGCCCTGCCTTATTTCCCAAGAGTAGGTCAAGCTTTGCACCTTCTTAAGTAGGTACATCCACATACTGAATCAGAAAATGTTCTCATACACACTTAACAAATTCCTCTCCATCTAAGCCCTTAACTCAATGGCACTCCCTGCTTATGTTTGGAAAGTTGAAATCCCCTACCATAACCAGCTGATTATTCTTACAGAAAACTGAAATCTCCTTACAAATAAACATTAGGAACTTGAGGGGGTCAGTGTGATCATTGGGGGATCTGGTTAACACTGATGTCATGGAAAGGTCTCATTCACTTCACTACCTGAGGACAGATGCTTATCTACAGGAAGAAGGGCTTATGCCCGAAACGTCGATTCTCCTGTTCCTTGGATGCTGCCTGACCTGCTGCGCTTTTCCAGCAACACATTTTCAGCTCTGATCTCCAGCATCTGCAGCCCTCACTTTATCTACAGGAAAGCCAATTGTCACTATATGAGTTTACTTATATTAGCTCCACATACAAATACGTATGAACAGAGACTCAGTAAAGAACATTGATTATGCCACACATTTGTTCTGCACCATTGTCTAACAGGGGGAAGATCAGAATCTAAATAGTGGACAGTCCTGTTAAAAGAGGTGTCGACAATTTGTTTACGCATTTTGCAATGTGGTTGCTTTCAATCAATGGAGGTCGGGGTGAAAGGTGCTGTTTGTTCAGAAAGCCAAAAGCCTCAGAAATTCCTCATGTGACCCTGATAACAACACTAATCTATATCCATGAAAGAATTTATCTGGAGGTGGACTATACTTCAAAGAACACTACTTTGGTTGTCAAATATTTTCTGGCTTCTGATGTTTGTGAAAGTTGATATATAAATGAAAGTTCTGTCCTCTTACAGCAACATTCTGCTTCCTCAGAACTGGAAATTTGAAACCCATTGATGGAGAATGTATCCAACTACAGTGACACCGACCAATAAATTGTGTTCAGGACTCTTGCTGTAGGTTCGTGAGTGTTTCAGTGAATAGAAAGATACTAAGCTAACAGATCAGGGAATTAGGTAAAAATTAAATTTATTGGCGATTCTAAATGTATACAAAATAATAATAAACATCAGATGATAGTAATCACATTCTAAACCTTGAATCAATCCAAATAACAAAAGGTTTGAAAATAACTAAGATCTTTCCTAGAACATAAAATGAATCATAGAAGCGTGTAAGTTGAATATATCACACCTTGATTACATTGAGATACAACGGCCTGAGGGAATTCAGATCTGCCGAGATTCACCCTTACTCCTTCACCATACCCAGGACAATCATTCTCCTGGACAGTACAGCACATGCATTCCCATGGTAATAATGAAACACCTGTCCATATACACACACACGTACATCTTTTGTCACCATCAAGTTAGTTAACCAAATCTCTCATATCCAATTCCTATGGCCTTGTTCCCAAAACTACATTCCTCTTTTCCTTCCTGCTTGACATCTGCGCTTCTCAAGTCCAGAAGAGAATAAGTAAATCACAGCTACTCTTCACAAAACTAATTTTGTCCTTGTGGAAATTACGTTCCAGCTGTACAGAGCTCTGTTTAGACCCTATCTGGAAAAATGAGTTTAGTTCTGGACACAGTATGTCAGGAAAGATATATTGGCCTGCAGATTCACCAGAACGTTCCAGGGCCTAAACTGGTTCAATTTAGATAACAGGTTACACAGGCTGAGTTTGCATTTGCCTGAATGTGGAACATTAAGGGATAATCTAATTGAGATGCTTAAAATGATTCATCGAGTTGACAGAGAAAACCCACTCCCCATCACCCATCTTTTAATATTCCCTCCTTAAACCTTCTGGTATTTATCTTTCTTTTTTTATTTCACGCTATCCTCATTTCCACTTCTTTGAGCAAACTTTTGATCATAAGACCAGAAGATGAAGGAGCAGAAGTAGCCCATTAGGCCCTTCAAGTCTGCTCTGCCATTCAATGAAATGGTGGCTGATCTGACAATCCTCAAATCTATTTTTCCTGCCTTTTTCCCGTAACATTTGATTGCTTTATTGGTAAAAGTCAGTCTTTCCCAGCCTTGAATATACTTAACAAAACTCATCCTCAACAGCCCTTACAGAGAAGCATTCACAGATTCACTATCCTCCAAGAGAAATAAATTCCTCATCACTATTTTGAATGGGTGATTCCTCAGTCTGAGATTTTCCCTTTGATACCTGGAGACTCCCACATGGGGAAACTTTTCCATATCTACCCTGTCAAACCCCTAAGAAACTTATATGTTGAACATATCTCCTTTCATTCTTGTAATCACCAATAATACAAGCCCAACTGATTCAAATTCTCCTCATAATGAAATCCCTCAATACCTTGGAATCAACCTACTGACGCTTCTCTGAACTGCATCCAATGCTAGTATATTTTTCTTATATAAGTACACCAAAGCTGTTCACTGTATTCGTGCTGGGATCTGACTAGTGACATATAATTTTAACAAGACTTCCCTATTTATATGATAAACCTCAGAATGTTTTACTATTTTCAGCTGCTCTGTAAATGTAATCTAATGTCCTCTCACATTCCCTCCAATCCTCAAGGTACTGATCTGGAGTACAGATTGTGGATATTGACTGGCCTCTAGTGTTTTAAGCAAGTGGTCATGCAGCATGTGGTGACCCAAGCAGTGAATGCTGTGAGACAATGGACTGTCACAGCCAAGCCATATCCCACCCTCTCCCTGACTTCCCAGCTGGGCTTACTAATGAGGAATGGGATTCCTTGCTGATTCTCCCATTTCATAGACCAGAGATTCTGAGGCTAATTGAGCTACCTCTGTTACAACCCCAGGAATGGCTCGCCCTCCCCCAGTGCTGGTCGATCCCAAGCTGAAGCCTTTCTAACCACTGAGTATTTGATTGTGTTCTTGGTCAGAGTGAGAGTCAGTGTGTGACTTGTACCTGACACTGCACTGAAAGGAAGCTGAGTTTTTACAGGCGCTTCTACAATACTGTCTCCTTTTAATGATGTTTGATGATCTAGTCAAAGGTTTAACTGACCTACTTCAAATCATGAGCTCAATGGAGGGAGAGGTTCAAGACAGACGCTGCTGAGACAGACAGTACTTTGGAATGACCACTCCCTTGTGTGAACACTGGAGGGTAAACAACACAGTAAACTCTCAGTGCAATGGAAGCAAGTGACCCTGTTTCAAGTCTATGTAGCGATGACAGTGTCTGGTGAGACAGGAGGAGGATGTGGTGAAACAATGCTTGCACATCACACGGGAAGGATTTGTTGCTGTGCAGGTTCACTGATCTTTCAGGAGCTTTGCGAATTATTTAAACATTTTACTGACACAATTTCTGCCTTGTGATTATGAATTCATGGATGGGGAGATACATGAACCATGTGAAAGCCTACTTAGCCACCTCAGATCTAAAAGGATTCTCTATGTGAATCTGCTACTGTTCCAGGAGGGTCTGAGACTTCAGGAGAACATTATCATAAATGTTACACTTAAACCATTTACCGGCTTTGTGGGTCCTCTGATGGACCTAGGCTTTAACAAGTTGATGAAGGCTTTCTCTCACAGCTCCTGTCTGAGCAGCTTCTCCTCACAATGTTAGTGTCAGCGTTTCATAAGCATTGATGACTGGGTGAAGACTCAGTCACAGACCTCACATTTGTAAAGCTTTTCTCTGTGTGAATGTGCCGGTGATTCAACAGGCCTGATAACTGTGCAAAGCCCTTATTACACACCTCACATGTGAAAGCTTTCTCTCCTGTGTGGAGGCGAAGGTGTTCACGGAGAATAGAGGATCGTGAGAATGATTTGTCACACTCTGTGCATCTGAATGGCTTCTCTCCGGTGTGAATGCGTTTGTGTGTGTGAAAGTGGGATGAACGTGAGAACGATTTGTCACAAATCTCGCATTTGAATGGTTTCTCCCCAGTGTGAATGCGTCGGTGTTGTATGAGTGTTGATGACTGTGTGAAGGCTCGGTCACAAACTTCGCATTTGAAGGGCTTCTCCCCTGTATGTATCCTCTGGTGTGTCAGGAGGTCTGATAATTGGACAAAAGATATCTCACAATTCTCACATTTGAAGGGTTTGTCCTCTGTGTGAATCCTCTGGTGTGTAAGAAGCCTTGTGGATGTTGCAAAAGCCTTATTGCAAACATCACACTTGAAGTGTTTCTGCCCTGTGTGCACTGCCTGATGGACCAGGAGGTTCGATGACTGCGTGAAGGATTTGTCACACACTTCACAGGTGTACAGTTTCTCTCCTGTGTGAATGCGCTGGTGAGCACGGAGTATCGATGACTGTGAAAATGATTTGTCACACACCTCACATGTGAATGGTTTTTCCCCTGTGTGTATGCGTTGGTGGGCACGGAGGTTTGAAAAATGTGAGAATGCTTTGTCACACACCTCACACATGAACGGCTTCTCCCCTGTGTGACTGCGTTGGTGAAGGCTGAAGTGGGATGAGCGTGAGAACGATTTGTCACACACTTTGCACTTGAATGGTTTCTCTTCCATCTTGCTTCTCGAGTTTATAGTTGATGCAAAAGTTGCATCTTGTACGTTGGGAAATCTTATGAGACTGTGCAGTCTTCCTCCACATCACACTTGAACTGCCTCTCTCCTATTAGAAAAGTCAGTGGTTCATGAGGCTTCATGAATGATTGAAGCTCTCACCACACTTTGAATTCACTCATACTTCTTTCCAGCCTCACCCTGACTGATCACTCACAGCTAGCTGGTTCTGATGGAAGGCTCCACAGCATTGACTGGTTTCAGATCTGATGATATGCGAAAGCTCCCCCTGACGCAACTGATTTTCAGATGATGGTTGGTCTTCGCTGTGTTGGGCAATGCTGCGAAGGGACGTACTGTCTTCCCACAGTCTTGCAGTTGTCCCTTGGGTGATGGTTAAGATCTATCTGCAGTGACTATCCTCTCTATATTCTCTGGTGTCGTAAAGTGCAATCCTTCTGTAAAACAGGAAAAGGAAACATGATTTTCTCCAACTCCCTTTCCTCCTTTGCTCATCAGTTATAGACAGTTAGACTGTACCACAGCCAGTCTCCTATTTTGTGTGTGTGTGTGTGCGCCCGCGCACGCTTGGGGCAGGGGGTGCGGGGGGCAGATTCATATGTAATTCCTTTCTTTTTCCTCAACTGTCTGTCACACACCTTCTGTTTCCAAGAGGTACACTGGATACTGAGCAGGCCCAGATAATGTGGCTATTTTCTTTCCTCCACCCAAACACCATCTTCCCAGACAAGATCAGCACAATGGAAAGTCATTCAGGTCAAACGTAAAACAGGCCACCATTTCTCTGTGAACTCACACCACTGAATTGTATCATTCTGGAAACATCACAGATTCCTCTGTCACCATCCCTGGAAATGTAGCAATTCACTGGCACATGGGAAGTACTCAATATTGGCTGCATGGAGTTGCATGCCTTCAGGTCAAATAGGTTTAAGAAAAATTACCACTCCCCTCCTAACTGATGAATGAGGACTTCACCGTATTCTTCGTTTTCAGAGACGTGGACTGAGGACAGAACCCAAAGCTGGGTGTCCATCAGATGCATTGAGCCATCAGCAGCAAGACTGTATTCTACTACAATCTAACAGTCTGGCATAGCCCTCATTCCATGGTTATCGTCAAATCAGTGGATAGACATCAGCAATGACCCTATTGATGGCAAGGTAGGGTTGAAGGGCCAAATGGATTACTTCTGCTTTTAAGACAGATATGTTCATAACAGAAAACTTTGAAAGCTGAGGGTGTTGTTGATCTGGTTCCTGTAAAGACTATAATGCTGCAGAAAGCTTAATATTCAAATATAACTGTAACATTGGTTTTGTGAGAAATTGAAAAGGGTTTTCTTTTCTGTAAAAATTGCTGCAAAGTATATTTACTCAATGTTAGCATTTCAAGTCCAGCAACTCGTCATCAGACAAAGGTCGGTTCTGATGAAGGGTCATAGGACTCAAAGTGTTAACTGTTATTCTCTCCACAGCGCTGGAGAAACTCAGCAAGTCTGACAGCATTTCTCTATTTTTGTTTGCTTCAGATCGGCAGCATCCATAGTTTTATTTTAATGTTTAGTCAATGTTGGTTTTAGTTTTTTTTTGTTAGAATAAAAGCCCTAGAATGGGAAATCATGTAGTACGATGATTTTTCAGTGGTCACTAGGAATCAAGATCTCTTTTAAATATTAAACAAAAACAGAAATTGCTGGAAACATTCAGCAAGTCTGGCAGCATCTGTGGCGAGAAATCAAAGTTAATGTTTCGGATCCACTGATCCTTCCTCAGAACTCATGGTAGCGAGCAAAATGCTGGTTTTTATGCAGAAGATCGGGTGGAGTGATGTGGTAAGAAGTACATGATAGGTGGTGGTAGAGCCCAAAGAGAGAGAAGAACAATTGAACAGACAAGCGAGTGGATAACAATCAGCCTAGGAAAATGAGCAGCTACTAATGGGAACAATTAGAGGCTAACATGGATAGTGTGTAATAGCAGACCATGTGATAACAAGGCCTAGTGTGTGAGGATTGAGTTAAGTACATGGGAGAAGGTGCCTTAAACTCTAAAATTGTTAAATGCAATATTGAGTCCAGAAGGCTGCAGGTTTCCAAGCGGAAAACAAGGTGTTCCAGTTCTTCCAGTTTGCACTGAGCTTCATTGGAACACTGCACAGCACAGTGGCTCAAAGGTTAGCACTGTTACCTCACAGCGCCAGGAACCCGGGTTCGATTCCATCCTTGGGTGACTATATGGAATTTGCACATTCTCCCCGTGTCTGCATGGGTTTTCTCCAGGTGCTCCGGTTTCCTCCCACAGTCCAAAGACGTGTAGGTTAGGTGAATTGGCCATGCTAAATTGCCCAATTGTGTTCAGGGATGTGTAGGATAGGTCTATTAATCACGGGTAAATTTAGAGTAATAGGGTAGGGGAATGGGTTTGGGTAAGATACTCTTCGGAGTGTCGGTGTGGATTTGGGTAGGATACTCTTCGGAGTGTGGACTTGTTGGGTCGAAAGGCCTGTTTCTATACTGTAGAGATTCTATGATTCTATGCAGTAAGCTTGAGACAGATGTTGGCTGGGGAACAAGGTTTTGTGTTGAAGACGCAAGGTCTCCTTTTTTTGTAGATAGAACAGAGGTGTTCTGCAAGCACTCACACAGATGACGTTTGATTTGTCCAATACAGAGGAGATGACACTGTGAACACTGAATACAGTAAACTAAATTGAGTAAAGTGCTGCTTCACCTGGAAGGTGAGTTTGGGCCATTGGATAGTGAGAAGGGAGGAAGTAAACGGGCAGGTGTTACACCTTCTGCAGTTGCAGGGGAAGGTGGCATGGGGCTGGGGTTTGTTGGGAGTGAAGGAGGAGTGGATCAGAGTGATGTGGAGGGATAACAGGGGAGGAGAAGGGAATGTATGTCTGGTGGTGGCATCCTGCTGGAGAGGTGGAAATGGCAGATAATAATCCTCCAGATGCTGGACAAATGGTAGGTGAGGCCAAGGGGGACCTCATCACTGCTGTGGGAGGGGATGAGGGAGATCTGTCAGATCCGTCAAAGGGCCCTGTCAACTAGTGCTGGAGAATGGTTGGCTGAGGAAGAAAGTGGACATTTCAGAGGCCCCCTTGTCGAAGTTGGCATCATCACAACTGATGCAATGGAGACAGTGGAATTAGGAGAGTGGAATACAGTTTTTACTGGAAGCAGGGTGTGAGGATATATAGTCAAGGTAACTGTTGGAGTCAATTGGTTTGTAGTGGTTATTGGCAGCTAGCCTATCCCCAGAAATGGAAACAGAGATATCGTGGAAGGGAAGGGAGGGGTTGGAGATGGACCAGGTGAAGGTGAGAGCAGGATAGCAATTGCAATCAAAATTGATAAACTTTTCCAATTCTGACATTGATTTCCCAGAGAAAGAGTTGTGGTTGGGAGCTGGAATTAGACTGGAACAAAGAATGTTCCACCTTACCCATAAAGAGATAGGCATAACTGGGGCCTATGCTGGTAACCGTATATTTTAAACATTTTTAAAATGTTAGTTGTTTCTACAGAACCTGAGAAGTCTCTCAAAAAACACCATTAGAAAAAGATCACCTAAAAATATAACACTGAAGTTGTGGGATCTTACTGTGCACTGATTTACTGTCAAGTTTCCTACATGGTAATCTAATCTAATCTAATCTAGTAATAGTATCCACACTTCCAAAAATTTCATTACCTGTAAACAGCTTGGGGACATCTGGTGATTATGATAAGCTCTATATAAATGCAAGTCTTTGTTCTCTTACCTCAGGTACTTAAAGAGATAGGGTGGTAGGTGGTCTAAGAGAATTTTAAAAATAACAGGAAACATCCAGATCACAACATACAGAGAAAACTGACCATTCCCAGTCCACAGGATAATAACCAGCTCCGAACAAACACACACACACACGACTCAACAAGACAAAATCAAGAAGAATCCTCAGGCATTCTTCATCTCCCAGATGATGACATCTCAGCTTCCTAAATTCAAGAATGACCAGCAACAACATTCAGCCTGGAAATCAGAGGGAAATGCTTCCAATAAACACACTCAATATCCAACACACAGCTCCAGTCACACAGTTCAGCACAAAGCACCGAGTAAACAGCTCTCTCAGCTGGATCTTCTCACACAGCATAAGGGACATTTCCACCCCTGACTGCCCACAGGATAGTCAGACTGCCTGAAGATTGGTGTGGACATTATGGGATACAATTTATATAAAAGCTGCTCCTTCACTCACCATCTCCTCACTTGGTTTTCAGTCCCTATAGGAAGTGAACCAGCTCTGGAAGAGGAAGAGGAGACAATGTGCCGAGCCCTTGCGCGGAGTGCGAGCGCAGCGTGCCTCGGCATTTGTGGGTTATGCTGTTGAAGTGTTAGCTGTGTTTCTTCGTTTTTCCGCTTTTTAGTAAGAAGTACTCGAATGTTTAACTTTTTAAACTTTATTCTCCTTATGCTTCTGCTTTTTAGCGAAGATCCTAAACCTCGGCACAATTAAATCGAAGATGGCACGGTCACCGGCTACCTGTAAACTTTTCACTGTACTCATGTGAGTACATGTAAATAAAAACGTATTTCCAAATTAATTGAAAAGGCTATAATGGGAAAAGTGGGTGGGCTCTCTGATTGACATCTCTCACAGCCAATCCAAATATTCCTGGAGCAATATGCATTTCTTAAACCGTGGGAAATGGAGGTGACAACTTTGAGCTGCAAATGAGGTGGAGATTTTATCTCGCCATTGTCAAGATTAGATTAGATTCCCTACAGTGTGGAAACGGGCCGTTCGGCCCAACAAGGCCACACTGACCCTCTGAAGAGTAACCCACTCAGACCCATTTCTCTCAGTCTAATGCACCTAACATTATGGGCAATTTAGCATGGCCAATTCACCTGACCTGCTCATCTTTGGACTGTGGAGGAAAGCAGAGCACCCGGAGGAAACCCATGCAGACACGGTAAGAATGTTCAAATTCCACATAGACAGTCGCCCAAGGCTGGAATCGAACCTGGGACCCTGGTGTTGTGCTAATCACTGAGCCACCGTGCCGCCCCGTTGACCCATCTGAATAAATCCCACTGATTGCAACTGCTGTCTCAGTTCCCTGTTTGTAAATGTTTGACATGGGTTTCCTGTGTGGGAATAGTGTTCTTCATCCTTAGAGGCTTTTAAACTGACAGTAGGTGTATGAGATATGTAGCCTTGGATGTGATTGACAACAGTTCAGAACAGTAATTGCCAACATCAATGTCTTCTGCAAATCATCACTTTGAAGAGAAAAGATAGTTGGAAACAGAATGAAATTAAAGCACTGAGGGTGAACAGAATATTTTTTGAGAAAGATCATAGACTCATAAATACATAATGATGTAAAGCACAGAAATAGACCCTTCGATCCAAGTCATCCATGTCGACCAGATGTCCCACACACAATCTGGCCCCACCTGCCAGCACCCAGCCCATATCCCTCCAAACCCTTCCTGTTCATAAAGCAATCCAGATGCTTTTTAAATGTTGCAATTGTACCAGCGTCCACCACATCCTCTGGCAGCTCATCCCGTACACTGCACCACCCTCTGCGTGAAACAGTTGCCCCTTAGGTCCCTTTTATATCTTTCCCCTCTCACCCTAAACCTATGCCCTCCAGTTCTGGACTCCCCCAACACAGAGAAAAGACTTTGTCTATTTACCCTATTCATGCCCCTCATGATTTAATAAACCTCTATAAGTCATAGAGTCCTAGAGATGTACTGCATGGAAACAGATGCCTCGATCCAACCATCCATGCCGACCAGATATCCCAACCCAATCTAGTCCCATCTGCCAGCACCCAGCCCATATCCCTCCAAACCCTTCCTATTCATATACCCATCCAAATGCCTTTTAAATGTTGCAATTGTACAAGCCTCCACCACTTCCTCTCAGCCCTTTCTATACTCATACCACCCTCTATGTGAAAACGTTGCCCCATACGTCTCTTTTATATCTTTTCCATCTCACCCTAAACTATGCCCTCTAGTTCTGGACTCCCTGACCCTAGGGAAAAGACTTTGTCTATTTCCTTATCCTTGCCCCTCATGATTTTGTAAACCTCTATAAGGTCACCCCTCAGCCTCCGACGCCCCAGGGAAAACAGCCCCAGCCTGTTCAGCCTCCCTCTACAGCTCAAACCCTCCAACCCTGACAACATCCTTGTAAATCTTTTCTGAACCCTTTCATGTTTCACAACATCCTTCCGATAGGAAGGACATCAGAACTGCATGCAATATTCAAAAGGCAGCCTAACCAACGTCCTGTACAGCCGCAACATAACCTTCCAACTCCTCTACTTAATATTCGGACCAATAAAGGAAAGCACCTTCTTCACGATCCTATCTAAGCTGCAACTCTATTTTCAAGGAGCTATGAACGTGCACTCCAAGGTCTTTTTTTTTCAGCAACACTCCCTAGGATCTTACCATTATGTGTATAAGTCCTGCTAAGATTTGCTTTCTCAGATTGGCATCTGCATTTCTAAATAAAACTCTATCTGCCATTCCTCAGCCCATTGGCCCATCTGATTAAGATCCTGTTGTACTCTGAGGTAACCTTCTTCACTCTCCACTACACCTCCAATTTTGGTGTCATGTGCAAACTTACTAACTACTTACAACTTCAAATTCTTATGCTGACATCCAAGTCATTTATGTAAATGACGAAAAGTAGTGGACCCAGCTCCAATCTTTGTGGCACTTGACTGGTCACAGGCCTCCAGTCTGAAAATCAGATTTAAAAGAGAGAGGGACAATGTCTGAAAAGAGGGAACCATAAACAATCTTGGTGAACAAGAGGACCAGGAGGGATGTTGTATGATCAGCATTTTAGTGAGAATCAGGTCAAGGAACAGGGGGTGGATCTCATAGACAACATGACATCATGAGGGGAGATAGGGAAAAAAAGATACAAAGATGAGTGTTCAGGGTTAGGACAGTGGGGAGTATTAATGGAAGTTTTCCCAGGTGGGTTCGTGAAAGAGGGGAATATGGCAGAGGCAGGCGATGGGATTGTTTCAATCTTATTTCCCTGATGAGAGAGACCATTTACCACGGAGCAGAGATTTAAAGTCAATAATTGTAGGATTAGGAAGCTGAGGCATATTTTTTTCACCCAGAAGGTGGTGAGGAATTGGAACTCATTTCAGAAACCATTATCATTCTTAAAAAAAGACATTTGGGTATGAGCTTGAAGGAATAGCTTGTGCACATTTGAAATAAGAGTGAAATAACTTTTCTACAATCACACCATTCAGCAAATACTCACAGAGAAAGTACAGAGTGGATTACATTCGGAGTCAAGCTCTGTCTCATCTGTCCCTGCAATGTCAGGTTAATCTGGGTCATTCTCACACCTGGATTAGGAACAAGACTCACCTGCCAAAGTCATTCAGAAGTTCCTACATTACTGACCTTAATGTCAATGGATGTCATGTTTGAAGCAAGACATTGGCAAATTGGGAATCACCAGAAATAATAGTTCGAGAACACACCATAGCTTGATCTCTCTGAGGAATACCACAGATTTTCAGATGGCTGCTGGTTGCTCTGGAGTGTGGCTGCACTTGAGCCAGTGAGATTTAGGATAGCTATGTTTTTGCTTGTTGTGGGGATCCTTTATCAATATCTAGTCTATAGGTTGTTCCTCTCTCTTAACAGTCTACCAGCTTTGCTCCATCACACTCACTTCTCTTGATAACAGGGACTTTACCATCTTTCACAGCTTGAAAAACCCAGACACAAAGCCAACGCTGACACCTACAGCTCTAACTAGTTTCCACTTTAAATGGAATCAAACTTTCCAGCCGCCAATTTACAGGGGGTAATTCATTCGCACACAGCCTTGGGACTATATCACTAAGAAGATGGCTTTGACAATAATTTTTTCTTTCAATGTTCAATAATGTTCTGCTCCCTGTAACTTGCAATGATAAACCTATTGACAGAGAAAGTATCCCATCTACAGTAACACTGACCAGTATATCATTTGTAAGGTCACTTCGTGTAGGATCCTTAATGTTCCAGTGAATAGAAACACACTAGGCTGCCAGATAATGTTTTAGAATTTAAAAAGCATGTTCAATTACAGGTTAAACATCTATACTGGAGATCAAACAGACAACAGAAAAACAATAACTTAATATTAATCAAACAATAACTTTAAATTAATCAAAATAACAAAACATTTGAAAATTCTACAAGCTCTTTCCCAGAAAATGAAATGAAACTTGGAATAGTATAAGATGAAAATATCACAGTTATTACAGTGAGATATGGTTTGTGGAAACTCACCCCCACTCCTTCACCATACTCGGGTCAGTAGACCTCCCAGTCAGGACAGTACACACATTACCCATGGTATTAGTCAAACACATATCACCTGAAGAGGATTTGTCGATAAATCACCAACTAAAGACAGCTGAGTCTACCCCATATCCTCTCCTGAAAGCTGGCTCAGTTTACGAACAGAAACCCGCACAACAGGGTTTACACTCTCAGAATACAACAAACACATTTTTTTGGAATATCCCTGTGCTTTCGTCTGGCTCCCAATTCTGATTGTCCGCAATGACACCAAACATCAGTGACATAGGTTGCAGTTTGGTTCTATAATACAAACCCACCAATGGTTCCACAGAGTGATCCCATGGGTTCATAGACCAGACAGTTTTCGTTCCTTTCCCAGGTGAGTCCAACAGTGCATTCTAATTTGCAACTGTTTGCCCTCCATTGATCACAATGCTACTGTAGCCTCCAATCTGGTTTAACCATTGCTCATATCCATGCATTTTATTCTGTTTCTTCCTGATCAATTTCCTTTACGGTCTAGGGGGCGAAAATTTGGTACACGACTGGTTTAACCTTCCATCACCAGATTTGACTGGATCACATCAAATATTAATGGTACTGCTTTCCTTTGCTCAGTACTCCAGGACCCTCCTAAATAGGAACAATAATCCACAACTTCTCCTTCCCAAAAGCATTATATGTCTTGTGGAAGTTGTACAGAGCTCTGTTTAGACACTAAACAACCTACACACTAAACTGGGGCAAAATGATTTAATTATGAGAACTAGTCGCACAGACAGAATGTGCATTCCTTTGAAAGTGGAAAAGTAAGGGATAATCTTCATGGAGGTGTTTAAGATGATTAAACAAGCCGATGGAGAGAAACAGTTAGAGAGAAAGCATTTCTCTGGTGGGAGAGTCCAGCACAGGGGCACAGTATTAGATCCATGCCATGTGGGGGTGATTCCTGAGTGTCAGTGATAGAGTGAATACCTCATCACAGTCACATTTAAATAGTTTCTCACATGTGAATCCTCTGATGCAGCAGGAGCTTTGATGAACTGGAGAAGGATTTGTTGCAGACATCACATGAAAACGGCTTCTCCCCAGTATGAATGCGTTGGTGCACACGGAAGCTCGATGACCTTGAGAATGATTTGCCGCATACATCACACGTGAATGGTTTCTCACCAGTGTGAATGCGCCAGTGACTGACCAAAGTTGATGACTGGGCAAATCCCCTGTTACACACCTCACACTTGAAAGGTTTCTCCCCAGTGTGCATGCGTTGGTGAACACGGAGGTTCCCTGACTTCAAAAATCCTTGGTCACACACCTCACATTTGAATGGCTTCTCCCCGGTGTGGATACGTTGGTGCTTTAGCAGCAGCGATGACTGTGTGAAGGCTCGCTCGCACACCTCACACTTGAAGGGCTTCTCCCCCGTGTGAATCCTCTGGTGTATCAGGAGATCAGAGGAACAGGTAAAAGATTTTTCACATTCCGTACACTTGAACGGTTTTTCCCCTGTGTGAATCCTCTGGTGTATCAGGAGGCTTGTAGACTTCAAAAAGGTTTTATTGCAAACCACACACTTAAATGGCCTCTCCCCTGTATGAATGCGTTGGTGTGTGCGGAGATTCGATGACACTGAAAATGATTTGTGGCATACCTCACATGTGAACGGTTTCTCACCCGTGTGAATGCGCCGGTGTTTCACCAGAGCTGATGACTGTGTAAATCCTCTGTTACACACTTCACAGGTAAATGGTTTCTCCCCTGTGTGAATATGTTGGTGATTCACAAGCGTTGATGACTGTGTGAATGCTCGGTCACACACTTCACACTTGAATGGCTTCTCTTCCATTTAGCTGTTTATTGTACTAACTTTTTGTTTATAAGATGCACCTTGTGGGTCAGGAAATTGTGTTGAGCTTTTGGAAACCTCACACAAACATCATTGCGCCTTCTTCCTCTAATCTCGTGTTAAACACATTCGAGGCCTTACTAATGTAAAAGCCTTTGAGAATGAAAAGTGTTACTCCCACACTAGAAATCCCTGTCAAATATTTACCAGGGGAACTGAGAGAGGAACTGCCATTAATGAGGTTTTACTCAAACGGAGCAATAGCAAGTTTAAATCTCCACCTGATCTGCTGCTCAATGTCACCTCCATTTCACTTGACAGTTTCCACAGCTTCAGGAAACTCACGTTGGTCCGGAAATATTTGGATTGACTGTGAGAGACGTCAATCAGAGAGCCCACCCACTCTGCACATTGTCTCCTCTTCCTCTTCCAGAGCTGGTTCACTTCCTATAGGGACTGAAAACCAAGTGAGGAGATGGTGAGTGAAGGAGCAGCTTTTATACAAATTGTATTCCATAATATCCACACCAATCTTCAGGCAGTCTGACTATCCTGTGGGCAGTCAGGGGTGGAAATGTCCCTTATGCTGTGTGAGAAGATCCAGCTGAGAGAGCTGTTTACTCGGTGCTTTGTGCTGAACTGTGTGACTGGAGCCGTGTGTTAGGTATTGAGTGTGTTTATTGGAAGCTTTCCAGGCTGAGGTTTGTTGCTGGCTTATTTATGAATATGAGAAGATGAGGTGTAATTGGGAGCTGGTTATTATCCTGTCCACTGTGAATGATCAGTTCTTCCTGTGTGTTGGACTCTGGGTCGTGCTTATCTTTTCAAACTCCTCCAAGATAACTTGGCAAAAACAATGACTGTAGATGCTGGAAACCAGATTCTGGATTAGTGGTGCTGGAAAAGCACAGCAATTCAGGCAGCATCCGAGCAGCAGTAAAATCGACGTTTCAAGCAAAAGCCCTTCATCAGGAATTTAGGCAGAGAGCCTGAAGGGTGGAGAGATAAATGAGATGAGGGTAGGGGGTGGGGAGAAAGTAGCATAGAGTACAATAGGTGAGTGGGAGTGGGGATGAAGGTGATAGGTCAGGGAGGAGGGTGGGGGAAGGTAGCAAACAGAACAATGGGTGGATGGGGGTGGGATGAAGATGATAAGTCAGAGAGGAGGGTGGAGTAGATAGGTGGAAAGAAAGATAGGCAGATAGGACAAGTCATGGGGACAGTGCTGAGCTGGGGGAAGGGTAAATGAGGAAACTATTGAAGTCCACATTGATGCCCTGAGGTTGAAGTGTTCCGAGGCGGAAGATGAGGTGTTCTTCCTCCAGGCGTAGGGTGGTGAGGGAGCAGCAGTGAAGGAGGCCCAGGACCTCAATGTCCTCGGCAGAGTGGGAGGGGGAGTTGAAATGTTGGGCCACAGGGTGGTGTGGTTGATTGGTGAGGGTGTCCCAGATCCAAGATAACTTGCAATGCCAAAGTGCTAGCATGTAAGGCAGAGCAGGTAGTTGTAGCAGGTTCCATGTTCTCAAGAACAGTATTTGAGGTTTTAAGACAAGCTGGACGCTTTCATGTTCTTATTTTGATTTTGAAATTCCATGAAATTGAAATTAACATGAAATTTCAATTGTATTAAGTTCCCAATATGAAGTGGCTGAGGTAAAGAGCAGTGCCGCCTTTAAAGGGAAACTAGATAAGCATAGGAAGAAAGGAATAGAAGGAGCTGCTGATAGGGTGAGATGAAGGGGGTGGGAGGAGGATCCTGTGAAGTATAAACATGGACCAACTCAGCAGAATGGCCTGATTCTTACTGTAATTCGATGTATGTAACTTTCTTTGGTTGGTTGAATTTACAATCTCTGCATTGTTAAGCCAGCATCATAGGAATTCAGCTGCTATGCCTGGAGATACATGTATTGAAATGTCTTTTTATGCGGTCTTTAAAGATTTAAAGCCTCGGTCTTTCTCAAAAATCTGGGCTTGGATTTGATAGTTTTACCCAGTACCGTGACTGATAAATTGAACATCCCAAGTTCAGCTGAGCGAATGCTAACTTAGCAGGAGAAAGCAGAACCCTTCAATCAGCTATAATGAAGTAATACATTTCTTAAATTTTAGTAATTTCCTGCCCCGTGTGTTTTCTTCAAATAAATTGTTGCAAAGTAAGTGGGCGGCACAGTGGCTCAGTAGCACTGCTGCCTCTCAGCACCACGGACCCAGGTTCGACTCCTCCCTTGGGCGACTGTCTGTGTGCAGTATGCATATTCTCCCGTGTCTGCGAGGGGTTCCAGTTTCCCCCCCACAGTCCAAAGATGTGCAGGATAGGTGAATTGGCCATGCAAAATTGCCCATAGTGTTCAGGGATGTGCCGGCTAGGTGGCTTAGCCATGGGAAATATAAGGTAGGGGAATGGTTCTGGGTGGGATGCTCTTCGGAAGGTCGATATGGACCAGTTGGGCTGAATGGCCTGTCTCAACACTGTTAGGATTCCATGAGAAGTGGAGAAATTTCTCAATCTCAACTGAAGCAACATTTGTCCTAAATGTTTTTCGGTTAAACACATACTCCCAGAATAAAGTTTTCACCAGCATAACTCAATTCATATTGAATTGACAGCCCCTTGTACACTCTACCTATACAAATTCTGACTGAGGAGTCTGTCCCTTCAGCAAAGGAGCAGAAGCAGTTGGAAGAAATCATGTTTCCCTGTCCTGGTTTACAGAAGGATTGCACCGTACTACAACAGGGAATACAGAGGATAGACACTGCAGCTAGATCCTGACCATCACCCAAGGGACAATTGCACAATTGAGAAAGCTAGTAGTCTTACACATCTGCTGAGGAGATGCGGGAAAGCGCTTGACTACTGGTGGGGAGGTGGGGTTGGGGGGGGCAGTGGCGGTGAATGTAATTTACAGAAGAATGTTTTCTCTCTCTCACTCACACATTCTTCTGTAAATTACATTCACAGACCTAAGGGTTCAAGGGACAGAGAGAGAGAGAGAGAGAGAGAGAGAGAGAGGAAGCTGGTGTAAAGATGAATTCTTTGTAGTCAGATTTGAGTGTACCCTTGCTTGTCATGGATTCAATGTTTGTGTGTTGTTTCCTGGAGCTCGCGATCCGGGAATGTTATGAATTTAATTTGCATTTTGGTAATCGAAGATGATTTTAAAAGAAAACGCCATTTTGTAGGACAATGACCATAGACAATAGACAGTAGACAATAGGTGCAGGAGTAGGCCATTCTGCCCTTCGAGCTTGTAACACCATTCATTATGATCATGGCTGATCATCCTCACTTAGTATCCTGTTCCAGCCTTATTTCCATAACCCTTGATTCCACTATCTTTGAGAGCTCGATCCAACTCTTTCTTAAACGAATCCAGAGACTGGGCCTCCACTGCCTTCTGGGGCAGAGCATTCCACACACCCACCACTCTCTGGGTGAAGAGGTTTCTCCTCATCTCTGTCCTAAATGGCCTACCCCTTATTCTACCCCTATCCTCTGGTTCGGGACTCACCCATCAGCGGAAACGTGTTTCCTGCCTCCAGAGTGTCCAATCCTTTAATAATCTTATACGTCTCAATCAGCTTCCCTCTCAGTCTTCTAAACTCAAGGGTATACAAGCCCAGTCGCTCCAACCTTTCAACATAAGATAGGCCCGCCATTCCAGGAATTGACCTCGTGAACCTACGCTGCACTCCCTCAATAGCCAGAATGTCTTTCCTCAAATTTGGAACCAGAACTGCACACAGTATTCCAGGCGCAGTCTCACCAGGGCCCTGTACAGTTGCAAAAGAACCTCTTTGCTTCGATACTCAATCCCTCTTGTTATGAAGGCCAGCATGCTATTAGCTTTCTTCACTACCTGCTGTACCTGCATGCTTGCCTTCATTGACTGGTGTACAAGAACACCCAGATCTGGGCATGTTAGCTGAGCAAGGTTATTTCATTACCTTTTTCACATAGTTTAGTCTAGTCTCTCATTATGGTATACTGTTCAAAGGGAAGGTTATCTAATCAAAGAAATTGGCCATTTGGCCTGGCTTGATCAGGCTTCCCACTTTGATGTGCATGTAGCTTAATTAGTCAAGCTTACTCAGACCTGTCAATGAGTTTCTCTTCCTCTGCAAACGTTTCCTATTTTATTGCTGCTTATCTGATTCAGGACATGTGGCGCTTTTGTAATTTTAGTTCTGTATAAAGACAGCTTGTTTGCAGCAATAAGGGGAGTAGCCTGAGAGAGCTCTTAGAGTTAAGAGCTGGTGCCGCTACTCTGTTAATGGTTTTAGAACCTTAGCTCAAGCCTGGTTTGTAGGTATCTATGTTATAATGTAACATTGATGCTATTGGTAAATAAAGGTAATAATTTAAACTAAACTGGCTGTAAGAGTTTTAAATTCCAAATTACCACAGAATACGAGCTGAAAATGTATTGCTGGAAAAGCGCAGCAGGTCAGACAGCATCCAAGGAGCAGGAGAATCGACATTTCGGGCATGAGCCCTTATTCAGGAATGAGGAAAGTGACCTGCTGCGCTTTTTCAGCAACACATTTTCAGCTCTGATCTCCAGCATCTGCAGTCCTCACTTTCTCCTACCACAGAATATGATCTCCGGGTCGAACCAAGAGAGGCTTACAGGTCAAGTCCATCACGGATTCCCTGAGCCATCTCAGATAGGTACTTTAACGCAATTGGGAGTCGATGTCCAGTCCCATCACAGTCCCATCACAGTATTGTTCAACACAGAGAAGGTTGCACAGTGAAATCATCATCTGAAAATCGGTCATAGCATTAAATCTGAAACTGCTCAGTGATGTTGAGCCTTCAATCAAAACTAACTTTTCTGAAGGTTTGGCTGTGCATCATCAGTCAGGGTGAGGCAAGGAAGAAGTGAGAGTGGCTGTTCATCATGCCTCATGAACCACTGACTCATTCCTACAGGGGAGAGACTGTTCAATTTGAGGTGTGGGGAAGACTTGACAGGTGCATCTGGTTTACAACTGCTAACACTTGGACAACTACATGAAAAAAAGTTCTCAGGTTTGAAGTGTGTGAAAGAGGATTTGCAAAGTCATTGAGCCTCATGAATCATCAATGCATTCATACAGGGAAGAAACCATAGAAATGTGAGGTTTGAAACAAGGACACTCAGCAGTTATCAGGTCTTGTGAGCCACCCAGAAAAAAAGCCATATTAGGTGGCAAATATGCTACCATTCAATCTTGCAGTAATCAAACCTTCACAAACACCATCGCATTCACATGGCGGAGAAACTGTTTATGGACAAATTGTGTGTCATATCATTACCCAGTTCAAGAATCCAGCTCCTTCACAGATTGGAGAAAAGACATTCACATGTGAAAAATGTAATAAAGCATTTTCAATGCCATCACGCCTCTGTGTATACCAATGCACTGTCACAGGGAAGAAACTATCTACATGCAACATATGCAATAAATCATTCTCATCAACGTCGAAACTCCATGTACACCACTGCATTCACATGAGGGAGAAATCATTCATGTATGAGGTGTGCGACAAATCATTCCCACGATCAGAGCAACTCCACGCACATCAAAGGATTCACACAGGTGAAAAACCAATCATGTTTAATGTGTGAGACACATCATTCTTGCAATTCGGTTACCTCCGAACACACAAATGTATCTGGACAAAGGAGAAACTGTTCAAGTGTGAGGCATATGACAAATCATTCTCTGACTAATCACGATTGCTGAACCATCAGAAGATTCATACAGGGAGACACCATATATGTGACAAAGCATCCTCAGTGTTATCGCCCCTCCACAGACACCAATGCATTCACATAAGGGAGAAGCCTTTCATTTGCAATACTTGCATGAAATCATTCTTGGATGCATGGCACTCCACAGGCACTAATGCATTCACACAAGAGAAAAACCATTCATGCACAATGTGTGCAGCAAATCATTCTCACAATCATGCAGCTTCCTGCTCCATCAGAGCATTCACACAGGCAAGAAACCATTCATGGGCAAGGTATGTGACAAATATTGTCACAGTCTTCCCAGCTCCATGGAGATCAACATGTCCACAAGGAGGAGACACCATTCATTTGTGGGGTATGTGACTAATCAGGCTCACGGTCAGACAGCCTTAGCAGACTCTAGCAGCTTCAAATTACACAGAAATCATGAACATGAAATATCTGCAACAAATCATTCTCCAGGTGTTGCACCACCCTATGTTATCAGAGGATCCAAATGGGAAGTAACTGTTCAACATTTTGGAGAGATGGTGGTGATGTGGCGCTCCACTGTATCAGTAATCCAGAGCCATAAGCTAATGTAATCATTCTCAGTTGTAAAAAATTTGTATTGTTCACTAACACCATTTAGGGCAGGAAATCTGTTCTTACTTGGTTTGGCCTAAAGCAATTGAGTTTATTCTTAATTGTGTTCTGAAATTGCCGAGCAAGGCACTCAAACTGCTACAAAGCTCAAAAAAACCAGCTGGACCGTCCAAAATTGACTTGCGCATGTCAAGGGAAACACTGTTCACTGGTTGGAATAATGCCCGGCACAAAGGAAGATGCTTGTGGGTATTGAAGATCAGTCATCTCAGCTCCAGGACATCTCTGCCAGAGTTCCTCAAGTGAGATATTTTCTAATGAACCTGTGTAGCAGTGTCAGTACACACTCTGTTCTTCAAGAGCTGCAGATCTTCAGGTCAGTGTCCGATGGCCAAATACCTTCAGCTGCTTCATCATGATCTTCCCTCAATGACAAGGTCAGACGTGGGATTGTTCCCCAATAATCCCTCAGATACTGAAGCAGTCCACATCCAAATGCAACAGGACCATAGCAACACGACGGCTGGAGGAAGAGCACCTCATCTTCCGCCTAGGAACCCTCCAACCACAAGGGATGAACTCAGATTTCTCCAGTTTCCTCATTTCCCCTCTCCCCACCTTGTCTCAGTCCCAACCCTCGAACTCAGCACCACCTTCCTAACCTGCAATCTTCTTCCTGACCTCTCCGCCCCCACCCCCACTCCTGCCTATCACCCTCACCTTAACCTCCTTCCACCTATCGCATTTCCAACGCCCCTCCCCCAAGTCCCTCCTCCCTAACTTTTATCTTAGCCTGCTTGGCACACTCTCCTCATTCCTGAAGAAGGGCTCATGCCTGAAACGTCAATTCTCCTGCTCCTTGGATGTTGCCTGACCTGTTGCGCTTTTCCAGCAATACATTTTCAGCTCTGATTTCCAGCATCTGCAGTCCTTACTTTCTCCTCTAACCTCACCTAATCCACTTATTACTCTCGTGTTAGCTGAACTGTGTCTTTCATTATTTTGTAAGCCCTTGAATCCACTGTTCTTTCCTGGTTCCCATTCCCCTGCCAAATTAGTTCAAAGACCTTGCAGTAGAACTAACAAAATACCAGTTCCAGTTCTATTTCGGTACAACCCATCCAGCTTGGAGAGGTGTCATCTTCCTAAGAGCTAGTTCCCAAACTATGTAAAGCCCTCCCTCCTGCGTCATTTTTCCAGCCATGTACATAATCTGCTTATCCTCCAATTTCTGGAATCGCTTGCACATAGCTCCAGGAATAATCCTGAGATTGTTACACTGCTGCTTGTGAACTTTCTATCTCACTGTCTAAATTGTGATTCTCGGACAACAGCCGTTGTTACCAACATGGACCGCAACGTCTGGATGATCATTCTCCCCTGCCAGAATATTATGTAGCTACTCTGTGACATCTTTAGCCCTGGCACCAGGGAGGCAACATACCATCTTGGAGTCACATTGAGGGCTACAGAATGTGGCTGCTCCCATAACTAATTAATCCCATATCACGATTGTTCCTCCTTTCTTTTACCTCCCCTCTTGTACCTTCGGGCTGCTCATGGTGCAAGTACCATCAGGAGTACTTATATGCTCAAACAAGCCAACCAAAAATGGAACTAGAGTGTTTTCTGATCACCGCGAGTGAGGAGGATGGTTGAACTTCCACTTTGGTCCTGACAAATGCAATCTATGTCTTCTCCATTTGATTTATGTTGAGAGTGCAGGACTGGAAAAGCACAGCAGGTCAGGCAGCATCTGAGGGGTCAAAGAATTGACATTTTGGGCATAAGCCCTTCATCATGCTGATGAAGGGCTTATGTCTGAAACGTCAATTCTCCTACTCCTTGGATGCTGCCTGACACGATGTGCTTTTCCAGCACCACACTCTCGGCTCTGATCTCCAACATCTGCAGTCCTCACTTTCTTTCAGTTTATTTATGCTGTCTTTTCAAAATTGTGATATCAGAACTGCATCTTAGATCTCTATCTTAATTGGGACAGGGCCGAAATGGAAGTTTGGAGCTTCAGCATCAATGTGGGAGATGTATTTGAAACTGGGAATATCAAAATTTTATAATGCTAGCTTGCCACCAGATACAGAAAAATAATAGAATTTGAAGGGTCTATTTCCATGCTGTACATCTCTATGACTATGACGAAGTCAGGGCAGTGATTTAAATGGATTCCAGGTGATTCTCTTTTTGCAGCAGAGAACGGCGGGTGCTGGGCGGAAGTGAAGTCAGAGTGCAAAGCCGGTCGGGAAGGTAAATGATTGTTATTTGAGTGGGTGTGTTCTAGACCCCCAGGTCCTACAAAGTAGGGCCCTCCTCATCTAACCTAAATTAAAAGTCCACAGACTTGCCCCAAAAAGAGGGTCCAAGGAAGTTCCTGTGGATTGAAGAGTGAGGCTTTAGCTCAGGAGTCTTTGACAAGGAGGTTGAGTGAATTGATTACGCCACAGTTGAAGAGGGTGAAGACATGACTGCCAAGCTGGTTCAGTGTGCTACGTGTTTGATGTAGGAGGTCAACGACTCTGGTGTGTCTGGCTCATATAAGTGTGGAAAGTGTGTGCACATTCAGCTACTGACAGAGCATATTGCAGCACTGATGAAAGAACTCGAGGAACTTAGGCTCATCCGAGAGAACGAGATCTTTCTGGAAGAGTTGGACATCGCACAGAGCCCTGATAATAGAGGACTCCATAGTGAGAGGAACTGACCGGGGTTTTGTGGCAGCAGGCGGGACTTAAGGATGATGTGTTGCCTTCCTGGTGTCAGGGTTAAAGACATCACAGACAGAGTGCAGGAAATCCTCAAGGACGAAGGTGAAGAGCCAGAGGTGGTGGTAGATGTCAGCACAAATGATATCGGGAAGAAGAGGAGGAACATACTACAGTGGGACTTCGGAGAACTAGGAAGAAGGCTGAAAAGCAGGACGTCCAGGGTGGTTATCTCCAGTTTGCTTCCAGTTCCTCGGGCTGGTGAAGCCAGAAACAGGGAGATAATGGACTTGAATGTGTGGCTGTGGAACTGGTGCAGGAAGCAAAGATTTAAATTTTTGGATCACTGGGGTATGTTTTGTGGTAAGCATAAATTATACAAGAGAGATGGTTTGCACCTTAATAGGTTGGGGACCAGCATTCTGGCAGATAGGTTTGCTACTGCAACACAGCTATGTTTAAATTAAGTAGTGGGGGGAGGGGACAAACTGGATGTTTAAGAAGAAAATTGAAGGGATAGTTAGAACAAGGGAAGTCAAAAAGACAACTGTATCAATGAAGCAGAAAACTCAAAAAGGGATCATGCTGTAAGGTTGAGTGAAATAGGGGTTGATAGGAAGGGTGAGGGCAGTAACAAATGAAAAATATTATATGTGAATGCACGAAGCATTAGAAATAAGATGGATGAGCTTGAGGCTCTTTTGGAAATTGGCAGATACGATATTGTGGGAATAACTGAGACGTGGCTTCAAGTGGACAGGGCCTGGGAAATGAATATTCAAGGCTACAAATGCTATCATAAGGACAGACTGACGGGCAGAGGGGGGTGGGATGGCCATGTTGGTAAGGGATGATATTCAGTCCCTTGCGTGGGGGGACCTAGAATCAGGGGATGTAGAATCAGTATGGATAGAGCTGAGAAATTCTAAGGGTAAAAAGACCTTCTTGGGAGTTATCTACAGGCCCCCAAACTGTAGTCTGGATGTCGGATGTAAGTTGAATCAGGAGCTGAAATTGGCCTGTCGCAAAGATGTTACTACAGTTGTTATGGGGGATTTCAACATGCAGGTAGACTGGGAGGATCAGGATGGTATTTGATCTCAAGATGCCTCCGAGATGGATTCTTAGAACAGCTGGTGCTGGAGTTTACCAGGGAGAAGGCAATTCTGGATCTGGTATTCTGCAACGAACCAGAATTGATCAGGGACCTCGAAGTGAAGGAGCCATTGGGAAGTAGTGACCACAATACAATAAGCTTCTATCTGCAATTTGAAAGGGAGAGAGTACAATCGGTAGTGACAATATTTCTGTTGAATAAAGGGAACTATGGAGCTATGAGGGAGGAGCTGGCCAAAGTTCAATGATGCAATATCTTAGCAGGGATGACAGTGGAGGAACAATGGCCAATATTTCTGTGTATAATGCAGAAGATGCAGGATCAGTTCATTCCAAAAAGGAAGAAAGATCCTAGGAAGAGGCATTTGATTAGATTACATTACAGTGTGGAAACAAGCCCTTTGGCCCAACAAGTCCACACCAACCCGCCAAAGCGCAACCCACCCATTCCCCTACATTTACCCCTTTACCTAACACTACGGGCAATTTAGCATGGCCAATTCACCTGACCTGCACATCTTTGGACTGTGGGAGGAAACCGGAGCACCCGGAGAAAACCCACGCAGACACGGGGAGAATGTGCAAACTCCACACAATCAGTCGCCTGAGGCGGGAATTGAACCCGGGTCTCCGGCACTGTGAGGCAGCAGTGCTAACCACTGTGCCACCGTGCCGCCCAGGTATAGGTGGCCATGGCTGACGAGGGAAGTTAAGAAACATATAAAGTTAAAAGAGAAAAAGTATAATATAGCAAAGATAAGTGGGAAAACGGAGGACTGGGAAGCTTTTAAAGAACAACAGAGGATTACTAAGAAGGAAATACGCACAGAAAAAATGAGGTACGAAGTTAAACTGGCCAGAAATATAAAGGAGGATAGTAAAAGCTTTTTTAGGTATGTGAAACGCAAAAAAATGGTTAAGACTAAAATTGGGCCCTTGAAGACAGAAACAGGGGGAACAAAGAAATGGCAGAAGAATTGAATTGGTACTTCAGATCTGTGTTCACTAGGGAAGACACAAGCAATCTCTCTGAGGTAACAGTGGCTGAAGGACCTGAACTTAAGGGAATTTATATTTGCCAGGAATTGATGTTGGAGAGACTGTAAGGTCTGAAGGTTGATAAGTCCCCAGGGCTTGATGGTCTACATCCCAGGGTACTGAAGGAGGTGTCTCGAGAAATCGTGGATGCTTTGGTGATTATTTTCCAGATTTCGATAGATTCGGGATCAGTTCCTGCGGATTGGAGGGTGGCTAATGTTGTACCACTTTTTAAGAAAGGTGGGAGAGAGAAAGCAGAAAATTATAGACCAGTTAGTCTGACCTCAGTGGTGGGAAAGATGCTGGAGTCTATTATAAAGGATGAAATTACGACACATCTGGATAGTAGTAACAGGATAGGTCAGAGTCAGCATGGATTTATGAAGGGGAAATCATGCTTGGCTAATCTTCTGGAATTTTTTGAGGATGTAACTCTGAAGATGGACGAGGGACATCCAGTAGATGTAGTGTACCTGGACTTTCAGAAAGCTTTTGATAAAGTCCCACAGAGGAGGTTAGTTAGCAAAATTAGGGTGCATGGTATTGGGGGCAAAGTACTAACTTGGATTGAAAGTTGGTTGGCTGACAGGAAACAAAGAGTAGTGATAAATGGCTCCATTTCGGAATGGCAGGAAGTGACCAGTGGGGTACCGCAGGGATCAGTGCTGGGACTGCAGCTTTTTACAATATATATTAATGATATACAAGATGGTATTAGTAATAACATTAGCAAATTTGCTGATGATACTAAGCTGGGTGGCAGGGTGAAATGTGAAGAGGATGTTAGGAGATTACAGAGTGACCTGGACAGGTTAGGTGAGTGGTCAGATGCATGGCAGATGCAGTTTAATGTGGATAGATGTATGGTTATCCACTTTGTGGCAAGAACAGGAAGGCAGATTACTACCCAAATGGAATCAATTTAGGTAAAGGGACAGTACAAAGAGATCTGGGTGTTCTTGTACACCAGTCAATGAAGATAAGCACGCAGGTACAGCAGGTAGTAAAGAAGGCTAATATGCTGGCCTTCATAACAAGAGGGATTGAGTATAGAAGCAAAGAGGTTCTTCTGCAGCTGCACAGGGCCCTGGTGAGAACACACACCTGGAGTATTGTGTGCAGTTCTGGTCTCCACATTTGAGGAAAGACATTCTGGCTATTGAGGGAATGCAGCGTAGGTTCACAAGATCAATTCCTGGAATAGCAGGACTACCTTACGCTGAAAGACTAGAGCGACTGGGCTTGTATACCCTTGCGTTTAGAAGACTGAGAGGGGATCTGATTGAGACATATAAGAATATTAAAGGATTAGACACTCTGGAGGCAGGAAACATGTTTCCGCTGAAGGGTGAGTGCCGAACCAGAGGACTCAGCTTAAAAATACGGGGTAGACCATTTCGGACAGAGATGAGGAGAAACTTCTTCAGCTAGAGAGTGGTGGCTGTGTGGAATGCTCTGCCCCAGTGGGTCGTGGAGACCCAGTCTCTGGATTGAGCTCTCAAGGATAGTGGAATCAAGGGTTATGGAGATAAGGCAGGAACAGGATATTGATTAAGGATGATCAGCCATGACCATATTGAATGGTGGTGCAGGCTCGAAGGGCAGAATGACCTACTCCTTCACCTATTGTCTATTGATCTGGAAGAGTAATGGGAGTGAGCTCAAAAGGAGTGAAAATTGCTCACCATGTTCTTCAATGCACAATCGAACAATTGAGATACGACATCATGATCAGATGCTGGCAAATCTAACCCTCAGTATTACAAATAAATTATTTCTGGAATAGAAAGAGACTCATCGCCTGAGGAACTCCAAATTTGATAATGTTCCTGGATACAGAAAAAATTGGACCTAAAAAAAAGACAAAAAAAATTACCCACATTGAACATAACAGAATCTGAATAATACACAATAACAGGTTTGCATAAGCTGAGTAAGAGTGTGTGTACCCAATACAAGTTCAAGATATAAAATCCAGTATGTGGTGCACCCCTTCCTGCCAAGCTCTGTACCTGGAGACCAAACCAAAAGGGATTCAGCTCCGAACGCACAGCTTCAAATGCCCATCTTGCTGCCCACGTAACTGAGAACATTAAAAGGACACATTAACCATAACGCCTCATCAAAGATTGTTGGTTTGTAATGAGCCACTAACAATAGACAATAGACAATAGGTGCAGGAGTAGGCCATTCTGCCCTTCGAGCCTGCACCACCATTCATTATGATCATGGCTGATCAACCTCAATCAAGATCCTGTTCCTGCCTTATCTCCAAAACCCTTGATTCCACTATTCTTGAGAGCTCTATCCAACTCTTTCTTAAATGAATCCAGAGACTGGGCCTCCACTACCCTCTGGGCAGAGCATTCCACACACCCATCACTCTCTGGGTGAAGAGGATTCTCCTCATCTCAGTCCTAAATGGCCTACCCATTATTTTTAAGATGAGTCCTCTGGTTCGGCACTCACTCATCAGCGGAAACATGTTTCCTGCCTCCAGTGTCCAATCCTTTAATAATCTTATACGTCTCAATCAGATTCCCTCTCAGTCTTTTAAACTCAAGGGTATACAAGCCCAGTTGCTCCAATCTATCAACATAAGATAGTCCCGCCATTCCAGGAATTGACCTCATGAACCTACGCTGCACTCCCTCAATAGCTAGAATGTCTTTCCTCAAATTTGGAGACCAGAACTGCACACAATATTCCAGGTGCAGTCTCACCAGGGCCCTGTACAGCTGTAGAAGAACCTCTTTGCTTCGATACTCAATCCCTCTTGTTATGAAGGCCAGCATGATACTAGCTTTCTTCACTACCTGCTGTACCTGCATGCTTGCCTTCATTGACTGGTTTACAAGAACTCTCAGATCTCTTTGTACTGCCCCTTTACCTAACTTGACTCCATTTAGGTAGTAATCTGCCTTCCTATTCTTGCCACAAAGTGGATAACCATACATCTATCCATATTAAACTGCATCTGCCATGCATCTGTCCACTCACCTAACCTGTCCAGGTCACCCTGTAATCTCCTAACATCCTCCTCACATTTCACCCTGCCACCCAGGTTTGTATCATCAGCAAATTTGCTAATGTTACTATTAATACCATCTTCTATATCATTAATATATATTGTAAAAAGCTGCGGTCCCAGCACTGATCCCTGTGGTACCCCACTGATCACCGCCTGCCATTCCAAAAGGGAGCTGTTTATCACTACTCTTTGTTTCCTGTCAGCCAACCAACTTTCAATCCAAGTCAGTACTTTGCCCCCAATACCATGCGCCCTAATTTTGCTCACTAACCTCCTATGTGGGACTTTATCAAAGGCTTTCTGAAAGTCCAGGTACACTCCATCCACTGGATGTCCCTTGTCCATCTTCAGCTGAGGATGTAAACTATCAGTGGACAATAAACATGGGACACTGACTATGTCTCTATAAAAGATGTGCCCACAACTCCCATACAACCATTAGAGTGCATTTCAAACAAAATATCCAACATTTCAATTCCTTCCACTAAAAAAAACCCTGTAATTAGTGTTAAAATGGTTGAATATTGAGACAGGAATATCTGAAATCGAAGAATAAATTTAATATTTATCAGATCTATCCCAAAATCTTGTTAAAACCCAACATCTCTAGAAACATCTGGCACATTGCAACATAGAGTCAAAGAGTCATAGAGATGTACAACAAGGAAATAGACCCTTCGGTCCAACTCGTCCATGCTGACCAGGTATCCCAAACTCATCTAGTCCCACTTGCCAGCACTCAGCCCAATATCCCTCCAACCCCTTCCCATTCATATACCCATCCAGATGCCTTTTAAATGTTACAACTGTACTAGCCTCCACCACTTTCTCTGGCAGCTCATTTCATACATGTACCTCCCTCTGAGTGAAAATGTTGCCCCTTAGGTCTCTTTTATATCCTTCTCCTCTCACCAGTAACCTATGCCATCTAGTTCTGGACTCCCCCACTCCCAGGAAAAATCTTTGTCTATTTATCCTATCCATGCCCCTCATGATTTTATAAACTCTACAATGTCACCCCTCAGCCTCCAACACTCCAGGGAAAACAGCCCCAACCTATTCAGCCTCTCCCTACAGCTCAAACCTTCCAACCCTGGCAACATCATTGTAAATCTTTTCTGAACCCTTTCAAGTTTCACAATATCCTTTCGATAGGAAGCAGACCAGAATTGCTTGCAATATTCCAAAAGTGGCATAACGATTGTCCTGTACAGCTGCAACATGACCTCCCAACTCCTGTACTCAATACTCTGACCAATAAAGGAAAGCATACCAAACACCTTCTTCACTATCCTATCTAGCTACAACTCTACTTTCAAGGACCTATGAATCTGCCCTCCAAGGTATCTTTGTTCAGCAACACTCCCTGGGATCTTACCATTAAGTGAATAAGTCCTGCTAAGATTTGCTTTCCCAAAATGCAACACCTTGCATTTATCTAAATTAAACTCTATCTGCCACTCCTCAGCCCATTGGCCCATTTGATCAAGATCCTATTATAATCTGAGGTAACTTTCTTCACTGTCCACAACACCTCCAATTTTGATGTCATCTGCAAACTTACAAACTATACCTCTTATGCTCACATCCAAATCACTTATTTCAATAATGAGAGGTCGTGGACCCAGCATTTATTCCTGTGGCACTCCACTAGTCACAGGCCTTCAGTCTGAAAAACAACCCTTCACCACCATCCTCTGTCTTCTACCTTTGAGCCAGTTCTGTATCAAAATGACTAATTCTCCCTGTATTCCATGAGATCTAACTTTGCTAACCAGTTTCCCATGGGCAACCTTGTCGAACACCTTACTGAAGTTCATACAGATCATGTCTATCGCTATACCCTCACCAATCATCTTTGTTACTTCTTAAAAAAACTCAATTAAGTTAGTGAGACATGATTCCCACACACAAAGCGATGTTGACTCTACCTGATCAGTCCTTGCCTTTCCAAATGCAATTACACCTTGTCCCTCAGATTCCCTCCAACAACTTGCCCACCATCGGTCTCCATTCCCTGGCTTGTCCTTACCACCTTTCTTAAATAGTGGCACCAACCTCTAGTCTTCCGGCACCTCACTTGTGACTATTGATGATACAAGTATCTCAGCAAGGGGTGGGAGAACACAACTGGATACTGGTCAGTACCCTCAGGCTGGGGAGGCACAATGTGAGGTGAAGCTCAGGAGCAAAAACTTGAAGTTGAGGATGTGCAGCATTTGGGACAGATTACGGGGACCTTGCCCCCACCCTCCCAAACACTAGAATCTGCCCCTCCCAAGACCCAAGGTCTAATCCTCACTCCCACTCGGACAGCTCCCATCACATTTTGGATTGGTGGTGCTGGAAGAGCACAGCAGTTCAGGCAGCATCCGAGGAGCAGCAAAATCGACATTTCAGGCAAAAGCCCTTCATCAGGAATAAAGGCAGAGAGCCTGAAGCGGGGAGAGATAAGCTAGAGGAGGGTGGGGGTGGGGAGGAAGTAGCATGGAGTACAATAGGTGAGTGGGGGAGGGGATGAAGGTGATAGGTCAGGGAGGAGGGTGGAGTGGATAGGTGGAAAAGAAGATAGGCAGGTAGGACAAGTCATGGGGACAACGCTGAGCTGGAAGTTTGGAACTAGGGTGAGGTGGGGGAAGGGGAAATGAGGAAACTGTTGAAGTCCACATTGATGCCCTGGGGTTGAAGTGTTCCGAGACGGAAGATGAGACGTTCTTCCTCCGGGCATCTGGTAGTGAGGGAACGGCAGTGAAGGAGGCCCAGAACCTCCATATCCTCGGCAGAGTGGGAGGGGGAGTTGAAATGTTGGGCCACAGGGCGGTGTGGTTGAATGGTGCGGGTGTCCTGGAGATGTTTCCTAAAGCGCTCTGCTAGGAGGCGTCCAGTCTCCCCAACGTAGAGGAGACCGCATCGGGAGCAACTGATGCAATAAATGATATTAGTGGATGTGCAGGTAAAACGTTGATGGATGTGGAAGGCTGCTTTAGGGCCTTGTTGATCCAAGGGCATTCCATTATCCTGATCCCAGTGCTCAGCATTAAATCCCTCATCCCTGTGTAATCAAGTGTTGCATACTGTCCAGGTGCCACTGTTGACATCCCAGGGGTTAATCTAAGACATTAAGTGCCTTCCTTTCAACTCCCTCTCATGATCATGGTGTGTAATGTGAACCTACTATGTCCCACTCCGTAATGGTCCCACTTGCAGTCCACACAGTACCTTAATACAAAATTAATTCCTGATTACCCCCTCCCCTCGTCCCACCTCCAGCCTTTGATCACTGCTGAAATGTTCCAGCACTCACAGTACTGAGCTCAAACAGCAGCAGCAGGGGGAGTCGTTTCTGTGAGCTGTGTCCCTGTGACAAGAAAACGCAGTGAGCCCCTTTCCACCAGCTTCCCTTCCTGCTCAGGTGATCGATTCCGCCCCGTCCCCGGGTGATGACTGATAGATACAGCCCATGAGAAGCATTGGGACATGGGGTCTTGGAGAGAGATGAAGGGCGGGGACAATTCATACATTTACTGAAGACTGCGTTCATCTTTTTTTGATTCCGTTTTGCGAGTTTCCTTCGCTTTAGCGAAGCTTTTTAATGCCTTTGGAACCACCACAGTTCGGTTTAGCTCTCAACTGTTGATTTTTTTTTTCCCACTACAAAAGTAATCTGTTGTCCCTCAGAAACCTACATCTTTCCGAATGTGACAAACTCCAGGGTCGTATCCTGCTTGTTTGGTTTAGCTCAATCTCCCCCCCCCCCCTCCAGTCTCCCTCTGTTTATTCGCAGATCGCGTTATAAACTTCTCAGAAGCTCCAGCACTTTCTGTTTGTATCTGAGATTGTCAACGATTCCTTTTAATAAAGAGGTGAGTGGTGGGGGTGATAAGGGAGAGAGAGTTTCCCCAGATCCCTCTCCCTCCGTGTCCCCATCGTGGGAGACACTGATAGTAAGTACCTGCAGTTCCTTTCCCGGGACCGGGACTGCGAGCAGCAGGAGACCGAGAAGCTGCTGAGAAACATTTTGTAAAACTCCATGTTGGAGGAAACTAAGAGAATTTGGAGAGATTTTCTCTGGAAGTGCCTTCCTGTGTTTAATGAGGGAGGGACAGGCCGTGTCCTCAAACGTGACTGAATTGCAGCCCCAACAGGGACGCAGGCTCAATTCATCCGAACCGCTCACAATCCCGCTCCGAACTACATTACCCATGCTGCAAGTGGGCCCCGTGTCTGCGCAGTGAGGGTGACAATAAAGGGTAGGTGGGGGAGGGTAAACCCACGATGCCTGACGGGAGTTGTAGTTCTGTCCCCTGCAACGGCGGTTGGTAACACCGTTCGGGAGTTCAAACTGAAGCGCGCGAGCCTGAGCGGCAGTCACGTGGGTGGTTTGGATTTCCGCTTCTGTAAATGGCGGTACGAGCGGGGTTATCTCCCCCTCCTGAAAAAAAAATACAGAATTGCTGATGCTGGAAATCAGAAACAGAAGTTTCTCAAGAAACGTAGCATCGTCTGTAGAGAGAACGCAGATAAGTTTCGGGTCCAGTGACCTTTCTTCAGAACTGTCCTCCCATTTCTTCCTTCAGCCTTCATGCCCTTCCATCAGAGCCCATTGGCCTCGTCCAGCCCCATTCCCTCACCTTCCCCCTATTCTTCTTCCTTCACTCCACTTTGCCTCCTTTACACATTCCCTCAATCACAGCCCCACCACCCTCACCATTCATCCTGCCGTCTTTACACTCCTCCTGGGCTCAACCTCCTCACCTTGTGCACGGGCTGTCTCCCAGTCTCAGCCTCCTCTGGAACTAAACCATTCCCCAGCAAATGGGCTAACACTGGAACCCGGGTTTAACTCTAGCATTGGGCAATTGTGTGAAGTTTGCACATTCTCCCTGTGTCTGCATGGGTTTCCCTGGGTGCTGCAGTTTCCTCCCATTTCCAAAGATGCCCAGGTTAGGTCAATTGGCCATGCTAAATTGTCCATAGTGTTCATGTGTAGGTTAGGTATATTATTCAGTGTATGTGCAGAGTAATAGAACATGGGAATGGGTCTGGGTGGGTTACGCTTTGGAGAATAGGTATAGACATGTTGGGCTGAATGCCACTGTAGAGAATGTATGATTATATGATTCTTGATAGGCTTATGACCAAAATGTCGACTGTCCTGATCCTCAGATGCTGCATGACCTGCTGTGCTTTTCCAGTGCAATCCTTTTCGGCACTGACTGTCCCAGCATCTGCAGTCCTCACTTTCTCCCAGCAGGTAATTGCCTTTCCTGAGGCTCAAACTCACTCAGATGCAGGAAGATCCCAAAGCCAGCTCAGCCCCTCTGTAACCTGTCCTTGGGTCAATCCTTTGTGAGCAGACAGTCATTACCACCTTCTCTTTTGGATTGAAAGTGAATCGAGTGGGGAATAGGAATTTCAATCTGGGCTCCTTCATGGCAGCTTTTCCTTCTCTTTCATCTCCTTTTACCCCTAGTCCCAGGTTCTCAGTGTGAATAATGGGAACTGTAAATACTCTGGAGCCTTGTAGAGGTCCCTGTCCTAATCTACCCTTCTGTGCTAAAATGACACAAAACCCAAACTGTTGGACAATCAGCACCGCTCCTATCTGCTGCCACCTTGCAGGAAATTAACCTTACTGGGCCAATGGTCTCTGCGCCAAACTTCACCCTGTTTTCATTTCACCTGAGCATACTTGAGTTGATAGTGATTGAAGTTTCTGCAAGGGGATCTGGTCTGTGGAGCAGCCCTTAAAACCACTTGTGTATCGTTCAGGTTACATTATCACAAAAGACGGAGACAGCTTACAATGCACAGGAATCACTTGGTCTGAACTGGACAGGGAATACAGTCCCTTGGCAAAGACCCATCACAAGCTGTTTATTCCAGGCTGTTAAAGGAAGCTGTGGTGACCAGTCTCGCAATGCTGACCTCTTTGTGTAGGTCTATGCAATTTGATACTGGAGTTAGAGAGAGCCCTCAGTGTTGAGGAATTAACCCTTCATTCGCTCCAGCAGGATCTTGGTGTCAGATTTGATACTGGGATATTAAACCTCAGTAAGTAATGGTGTCAGAATGGTGCCATTCATTGTCAGACGAGAGAAGGAGCTAGCATTTTAAAATCAAGGCAGGCTTTTATGGTTGGAGGGGTGGGGTCTGAGGGCGGAGGTGCGGGATGTGGACGAGATGCATTGGAGGGCATCTTTAACCCCAGGGCATCAATATGGACTTCAACAGTTTCCTCATTTCCCCTTCCCCCACCTCACCCGAGTTCCAAACTTCCAGCTCAGCACTGTCCCCATGACTTGTCCTTCCTGCCTATCTTCTTTTCCACCTATCCACTCCACCCTCCTCCCTGACCTATCACCTTCATCCCCACCCCCACTCACCTATTGTACTCTCTCCTACTTTCTCCCCACCCCCACCCTCCTCTAGCTTATCTCTCCACCCTTCAGGCTCTCTGCCTTTATTCCTGATGAAGGGCTTTTGCCCGAAACGTCGGATGCTGCCTGAACTGCCGTGCTCTTCCAGCACCACTAATCCAGAATTTTAAAATCAAGTCCTATATTTGTAACACTTCAGGAAGAGTTTCACTACAATTATGGAGCGGCACAGTGGTTAGCATTGCTGTCTCACACCGCTAGGTACCCGGGTTTGATTCCAGCCTCAGGGAAATGTCTGTGTGGAGTTTGGACATTTTGCCTGTGTCTGTGTGAGTTTTCTCCAGGTGCTCCAGTTTCCTCCCACAATCCAAAGGTGAGCAGGTTAGGTGAATTGTCCATGCTGAAGTCCCCATCATGTTCATGTAGGTAATGTGCATTCGTCAAGGGTGAATTGAGGGGAATGGGTCTGGATGGGTCGGTGTGGATTTGTTGCCCAAAATGGCCTGTTTCCACACGGTAGCAATTCTATAATTCTAAATACTCTAAATAGTCTTACCACCTCACTCTGTAATCTTCATTGGAATACAATTCAGGTCTCTGCAACTTATTCAAAGCTCAGTATCTCTCGCTCTCTCTCTCTCTTCACTCTCTCTCGCACGCTCTCTCTTCACTCTCTCTCTCTCTCGTGCTCTCTCTCTCTCGCTCTCTGTCTCTCGTGCTCTCTCTCTCTCTCTCACGCGTTGTCTCTCTCTCGCGCTCTCACAGTCTCATTCCCTCCTGGACACTGCAGTGAACCCGATTCATGGTCTGCTGGAGTTCTTGGCTCTTGGTCATGTTGTTGATATCCCGATTGATTACTACAACACTAACTTTGCAATGATGAATGGTAGAGTGTGAAGACCCTGAGTCTTGGGAACAGCAGACTCAGATCCTGAAAAGCTCCAAACACATTGGGCTGATCAATACTTATGGCACATAGAACATCACAGTGCAGTACAGGCCTTTCGACCCTCAATATTGCGCCGACCTGTGATACCAATCTGCAGCCCATTTAACCTACACTATTGCATTCTCATCCATATGCCCATCAATGACCATTTAAATGCCCTGAAAGTTGGCGAGTCTACTACTGTTGCAGGCAGTCCACACTACGACTACTCTTTGAGTAAAGAAATTACTTCTGACATCTGTCCTATATCTATCACCCCTCAATTTAAAGCTATGTCCCCTCGTGTTAGCTATCGCCATTCGCGGAAAAAGATCTCACTGTCCGACCTATTTAACCGTCTGATTATCTTGTGTCTCAATTAAGTCACCTCTCAACCTTCTTCTCTCAAATGAAAACAGCCTCACGTCCCTCAGTTTTTCCTCGTAAGACCTTTTTTCCATACCAGGCAAGATCCTCTGAATCTCCTCTGAACCTTTTCCAAGCTCTACATCCTTCCTAAAATGTGGTGATCAGAACTGTACGCAATATTCCAAGTGCGGCCGTACCAGTGTTTTGTACACCTGCAGCATGACCTCATGGTTCTGAAATTCAACCCCTTTAGCATTAAAAGCTAACACACCTTATGCCTTCTTAACTAACCTATCAACCTGGTGGCATCTTTCAAGGATCTGTGTACGTGGACATCGAGGGGGCTCATCTACACTACCAAGAATCTTACCATTAGCCCAGTACTTTGCATCCCTGTTACTCCTTCCAAAGTGAATCATCTCTCACTTTTCTGCATTAAACTCCATTTGCCACTTCTCAGCCCAGCTCTTCTGCTTATCAATGTCTCTCTGTAATATATGATATTCTTCGTCACTATCCACAATTCTACCGACCTTAGTGTCATCCGAAAATTTACTAACCCATCCTTCTCTGCCTTCACCTTGATCATTTATAAAAATGATAAACAACAATGGACCCAAAACAGGTCCTTGTGGTACACCACTAGGAACTGAACTCCAGGATGAATATTTCCCATCAACCACCACCCTCTGTCTTCTTTCAGTGAGCCAATTTCTGGTCCAAACGGCTAAATCACCCTCAATCCCATGCCTCCATATTTTGTGCAATGGCCTACCATGGGGAACCTTATCAAACACATCACTGAAATCTATATACACCACATCAGCTGCTTTACCCACATCCACCTGTTTGGTCACCTTTTCAAAAAACTGACTCAGGTTTGTGAGGCGTGACCTACCCTTCACAAATCCATATTGACCATCCCTAAACACCTTTCTACATGATTATAAGTCCTATCTCTTATAACCCTTTCCAACACTTTACCCACAACTGAAGTAAGGCTGACTGGTCTATAATTACCAGGGTTGTCTCTGCTCCCCTTGAACAAGGGGATAACATTTGCTATCCTCCACTCTTGTGGCACTATTCCTGTAGACAATGACGACATAAAGGTCAAAGCTAAAGGCTCTGCAATCTCCTCTCTGGCTTCCCAGAGAATCCTAGGATACATTCCATCCAGCCCAGGAGACTTATCTATTTTTGCACTTTTGAGAATTGCTAACATCTCCTCCTTGTAACCTCAATCCCACCTAATCTAGTAGCCTGTATCAAACAGCCTTAAACCGCAACCACCAGAATGGACATGAGACCACGTCTTCATCTGGCCCCCTGTGTCTGTCTGTTCCTCATGCTAGTCTGTTATCACCCCCACACATGTTTCTTTATTTCCCCTATTACCCCCATATTGTATGTCTCTCCATTACCCCTGTAACTCCTGTGTAACTGCAATCATCATCGTGTCTCTTTATTATCCCCATGCCCAGTGTCTATCTCTTCCCCCTCCCTTACTAATTTCTGTTTCACTCCCCCTGCCATTTATTGTCTGAAACGTTTTGAGGAGGGGCAGTGGTAAGACTATTACTTGGTGAGTCACTGTTGAAGAGGGCCGACACAGACAACGTGAACTCTTCTCTTCTGTAATTGTACAAACAGGGAAACCTCGATCCTGCTGATTGCAAATATTCCTCACTCCCTCACCATTCAAAAATATTCTGCTTTTCTTATTTTTCTTCTAATTTAAAGCTTCTCCGCATTGTATTTTGACTGCCATGGCCGTGCTCTCTCTCACATCTTTCTATGTGCTCAGAGCTGTCTCAGATACTGACCCCCGCAGTCCTTGCTAGTTGCATCTCATCAATCTGAACATTGAAGCATAGAGTCCCGACAGTATGGAAGCAGGACACTTGCCCTATCCAGTCCACACCAACCACTCCGAAGACCATCCCACCCACAACCAATCTCCTCATCCTTGAAACCTTGCGTTTCCTTTGGCTAATCTATCGAGCCTGCATATCCCTGGACACAACCGGTATTTTACCATAGCCAATTTACTGAACCTGCACATTTTTGGACTGTGATAGGAAACCCACACACAAACTCTGCACAGAGAGTCACCCAAGAGTTGAACCTGGGTCCCTATTACTGTGAGGTATCAGTGCTAACCACGGAGCCTCGTTGTGGCCCATTTAATCTGATTCTCTGATTTTTAGTTTATTAATCAGTCCTCAATCCCATCAATCCTTATTTTCTGTAAGTACCTCTCATCTGACACCTTACCAAACCGATTTGAAAGACAAGTATTGTACACCACATGCACTGATTTCCCCTATTCTTTACCATTAATCATTATGTTAATGGAATATAAAACAGCAGAGCACAGGAATAGGCCCTTATACCCACCAGTGTGTGATTGCAATGATGTTGCAATTCTAACCTAGCCTTATCTGCTTGCACGTGGTCCATATCCATCTATCCCCTGCTTGTTCATGTGTCTCTCGTCACAAAGCTAGTCCCTATTTTCTTCTAAAAGCTGTACCTTGACTCAAGGAGAGTCTGTCCTTGATTTTTTTCAGAAGGATAGTAAACTGGGTTGGGCTCCAATCAGTCTGATTTGGTGCAGAGATGAAAATGATTTTGAGAGGCCTTTTGTTTATATGTAAACAGATGAGATGTCAGGCCAAAGTAGTCATATTTTAGAAGTGACCTGTATAATCAAAGGGGAGTGGTTAGCTCTCTAGCTGAGCTGAGCAGTTTTAGTTCAGTCTTGAACTGGTTAGAAATTCAACACAGGGCTGTGTGGAAACTCTCTTTTCTGCCCTTCAAATTCAACCTGTAAACATGTGTTCCATTTGTACTGGTTTTTAAAGGGAGTTTGCTTATTGGGACTGTTGTGTATGCTCGGAACAACATAATTAAGTCTAGTTGAGTTCTGTAAGGGTTCTTTATTCTGTTCTTTATGTTGCGTTGTGTAATTTTGTGAATAGATTTTTGTCTCTCTTAAAATCTAGTAGTCAACCTAGCTAACTTAATCTGGGTAATTTTCACTGTACACTTAGTGACACAAATTGCAAAATTATGGTCTGAGCTGCCCACTTAAGAATGTTTTGAGTGGTCTGGCTTAGTCCATAACACTCTAAATGCCTGTTAAATGTTACTTTCATATCTGCTTGTATCACCTTCCTTGCCAGTGTATTTCAGGAAACTACGACCCTCTGTAAAAGAAAACTTGCCCTGTACACCACTTAAACTTTCTTGCTCTTGCTTTAAACTTATGCCCCTAGTAGTTAATATTTTCACCCTTGAAAAAAAGACTCCAACTATCCAGCCTATCCATACCTCTTATAATTTTGTATACTTCCATCAGGTTGCCCATCAGTCTCCGATGCTTCAATGGAAACAGTTCAAGTATATTTAACTTCTACTTATAGCTAGTCTTCAAAAATCTAAAAATAAATTGGTCAAAATAGCTTCTCGGTTGTAAAACCATGTTAACTCTGTTTAATCACATTATAATGCTTTATTTTCTTGTTGCTAAACCCCTAAGAACAGGTCTAAATATTTTGCCTGTAACTGATGTGAAGCAAAGCCACTTTCCATCTTTTAAACAGCGCAATTATGTTGCCTTCTTTGGAAACTGTTTGAGACTAGAAGGAACTGGGGAGGTTGAAATCCTCCCACGAAACCCTGTCTGCTGAATTGATAAGCTGGGGTAAGTGGGTTCTTTATGCGATGATCTCTGACTGGCTGTGTGTGGGTGTGATTGACAGGGATCCACACAGTCTAGGTGATGCATGATTGTGAGCTCCAGGATGATGGGAAAAGCAATGGATTTCACCAGGAAGGCTGGGATGGCCAGGACTGAATCAGCTTTGACAAGGTGCCCATGATGCAGGTGGCCCTGGTATCCTGGGGACTGATGACCAAAAACAAATGGGACCAGAAATCTGCAGAGGAAGGTTTATGTGGAGAGAACATTCATTGAGTGGCTGAAAGCATACTTAGAGTAGGGGGAGGGAAGGAGAGAGAGAGCTAAAACCCCACTGAGTGAATGAGGGAGAGGGAGCACTGAGAGTGAGAATGAGGCAAAATTTCATTAAAATGCGTTCATGGAATGTAGGCATTGCTGTCTTACCCAAAAGATTGGCCCGAGTTTCTGAACTGCTAGTCCACTGACATTACCCCAACAACATCACTTCCTTAAACCCCTTGTTTCAATGAAAGTGAGGGTTTGGAGCGACAGTAGTAAGGGGAGACTGAGGTTGGGTTGCAGCTAAGAGTTAGTGATGGGCAACTAAAAGTGGGAGGCTAATTTAAAATTAGGTGGAGGGGCAGGAGTGACAGTGAAGAATGGGCAACTGAGAGTTGGGGGATCTGAGAATTGAGAGTAAGTGGGAGCAGAGATTGAGATGACAGCTTGTCATAGATCAGTGAATGACAGTCATTGTATCATTCCTAGAAAGAAGTGGTGTATACCATTTATTTACTAGAGTCAGTGTCTAATCCCTATTTTAAAGTAGTATTTGCAATACTCTGGGCTCAAGGTTCAACCCCAGATTAAATATGTATTTATGATTACCAGAGATCTGGGTCAAAAACCAATTTAAAGAGGTGTTTATCAATCCCTGCCTCTCGCTATTCCAATTCTGATTTGTTTCACTTTCACAGTTGCTCTTCTGATGTTCCTTACAGTGGACACCTCATCAGCAACTAATTCAGCCCAATTTTCTTTCTTGAAATGAGATTTTGCCCTCGTAATATTGAAGTTATTCTCCTTAAAAATGACATGCCGTTTGGGGAAACGTACTCCACTGGTATTCTGCCCAACAACAATGGCACTTACCAGTTCAGGAGATGGACACTAATAGAGTTGGAGGACAGAGCCTCCTATTCAGCAAAGGAGTGGAGACCAGACTCTGTGTGTGTGTGTGTGTGTCTGTCTGTCTGTCTGTCTCTGTCTCTGTCTCTAAGCGATACTGGGATTTTGTGTGTGTGTCAATGTCACAGACGAAGGGGGACAGAGTTTGTTTTGTGCGTCAAGTCTTCTGGGGATTGTGTGTGTGTTTCTATGTGTGTGTATGTGTATTTCAGGGGCTAAAGGGGGCTGTGTGTGTGTGTGTGTATATGAATGAGGGTCTAAGGGGGATTGTGCGTATGTGTGTCAGGTTTTAAGGGAGACAAAACATATGTGTGTCCGTCAGGGTCTAAAGAGGATAAAATGTGTATGTATCAATGTCAAAGGCGGGCTTTGTGTATGTCAGGGTCTAAGGAATTCTGGGAGTGGGACAGAGGTGCTTGTATGTGTCTCATGTAAACAGGGGACACTGTGTGTGTGTGTATTTGTGTGTGTGTGTGGGAAGGACAGCCTATGTTTGGATCAGAAATTGGCTAGCTGAAAGAACACAGAGGGTGGTGATTGATGGGAGATGTTCATTCTGGAGTTCAGTTACGTGTAGTGTACCGAAAGGATCTGTTTTGGGGCCAATGCTGCTTGTCATTTTCATAAATAACCTGGATGAGGGCATGGAAGGATGGGTTAGTAATCTTTCAGATCACACTAAGGTCAGTGGAATTGTTGACAGTGCCAAAGGATGTTGCAGGTTACAGAGGGACATAGTTAAGCTGCAGAGCTGGGCTGAGAGGTGGCAAGTAGAATTTAGTGTGGAAAAATGTGAGGCGATTCACTTTGGAAGGAGCAACAGGAACACAGAGTACTAGGCAAATGGTAGTGTAGATGAGATCTTGGTGTCCATATGCATATATCCCTGAAAGTTGCCACCCAGATTGATAGGGTTGTTAAGAAGACGTACGGTGTGGAGTGATTGAGTTTTGGAGTCATGAGGTTATGTTACAGCTGTACAGAATTCTGGTGCAGCCACACTTGGAGTAATGCATGCAGTTCTGATCATCCTTATACAAAGGATGTGGAAGCTTTGGAAAGGGTGCCGAGGAGATTTAATAGGATGTTGCCTGGTATGGAGGGAAGGTCTTATGAAGAAAGGCTGAGGGACTTTGGGCTATTTTCATTCGAGAGAAGAAGGTTGAGAGGTGACTTAATTTAGACATTGAACATAGAGCATTATAGGGCAGTACAGTCCCTTCGGCCCTCAATGATGTGCCGACCTGCAAAATTAATCTGATGCCCATCTAACCTACCCCGTTCCATTATTATGCATATGTATCTCCAATGTCCATTTAAATTCCCTTAACGTAAATGCCCTTAACGTCGGCGAGTCTACTATTGTTGCAGGCAGACCGTTCCATGTCACTACTACTTTGAGCAAAGAAATTATCCCTAATATCTGTCCTAAATCTATCACCCCTCAATTTAAAGCTATGTCTCCTTGTGTTAGCCTTCACCATCTGAGGAAAAAGGCTCTCACTGCCCACCCTATCTAACCCTCTGATTATCTTATACGTTTCGACTAAGTCACCTCTCAACCTTCTCCTCTCCAACGAAAACAGCCTTAGTTCCCTCAGCCTTTCCTTATAAGACCTTCCCTCCATACCAGGCAACATCTAGTAAATCTCCACTGAACCCCTTCCAAAGCTTCCACATCCTTCCCATAATGCGGTGACCAAAACTGCAAGCAATACTCCAGGTGCAGCCTTACCCTTGTCTTGTACAGCTGAAGCATGACCTCGTGGCTCTGAAACTCAATCCCACTACAATAAACACTCACACACCATATGCCTTCCGAACAACCCTATCAACCTGGGTGGCAACTTTCAGGAATTTATGCACCTGAGCACCGAGATCTCTCTGTTCATCCACACTGTCAAGAATTTTACCATTAGCCCAGTACTCTGCATTCCTGTTACTTCTTCCGAAGTGAACTATCTCACACTTTTCTGCATTAAACTCCATTTGCCCCTTCTCAGCCCAGCTCTGCATCTTATTGATGTCCCTATCTAAACCCTTCAGCACTATCCACAACTCTGCCGACTTTATTGTCATCTACAAATGTACTAACCCATCCTTCTACACCCAACTCCAGATCACTTATAGTGGACCCAAAACAGATCCTTGCAGCACACCACTGTTAACTGAGCTCCAGGATGAACATTTCCCGTCAACCACCACCCTCTGTATTCTTTCAGCTAGACAATTTCTGATCCAAACCATTAAATCAACTTCAGTTCCAAAACTCCTTAATTTGTGCAATGGCCTATCGTGTGGAACCTTATCAAATGACTTCCTGAAATCCATATCCACCACTTCAACCGCCTTACCTTCATCTATCTGTTTTGTCACTTTCTTGAAGAACTCAGTATGGTGAGTGAGACACGACCGACCCTTCACAACACCATGTTGACTATCCCTAATCAAATTATGTCTTTCCAGATGATTACAAATCCTGTCTCTTATAGCACATTTCCAACACTTTTCCCACAACTGAAGTAAGGCTCACTGGCCTATAATTACTAGGGTTGTCCTGACTCCCCTTCTTATACAAAGAAACAACATTTGCTATCCTCTAGTCTTCTGGCACTAATCCTGTCAACAACGATGACAGAAGTATTGAAGATAACAGCTCTGCAATCTCCTCCCTGCCTTCCCAGAGAATCCAAGGATAAATCCCATCCGGCCCCGAGGTCTTATCTATTCGCAGACCTTCCAAAATTGCTAAAACCTCCTCTTTGTCAACCTCAATGCCATCTAATTTTGTAGCCTGTATCTCTGTGTTCTTACTAACATTGCCCTTTTCCAATGTGAATAATGACAAAACTTAGTCATTAAGCGCTTCCTCTACGTCCTCAGATACCACACACAACTTTCCACTACTATCTTTGATTGGTCTTAATCTTATTCTCATCATTCTTTTATTCATGATATACCTATAGAAGGCCTTGGGGTTGATCCTATCCGCCAATAACTTCTCATTTCCCCTCCTGACTCTTCTTAGTCCTCTCTTTAGATCTTTTCTGGCTAACTTATAACCCTCAAGCAGCCTAACTGAGCCTTCATGCCATATCCTCGCATAAGCCTTCCTCTTCTTTGACAAGAGCTTCAACTTCTTTCATAAACCATGGCTCCCTCTCTCAACAACTACCTCTGCCTGATAGGTATATACTTATCAAGGACCCGCAGTAACTGTTCCTTCAATAAGCTCCGCATTTCAAGTGAGTCCATCGCCTGCAGTTTCCTTCCCTATTCTATGCATCCTAAATCTTACCTAAGTGCATCATAATTGCCTTTCTCCCAGTTATACATCTTTCCCTATGGTATATACTTATCCCTACCCATTGCTATTGTAAACATAATCGAATTATGATCATGATCGCCAAAGTACTCACCTATCTCCAAATCTAACACCTGGCCGGGTTTATTCCTCAGTACAATATGCAATATGGCATCTCCCCTTGTTGGCCAGTCTACGTAGTGTGTCAGAAAACCCTCCTGCACACACTTAACAAAAACTGACCCAACTAAACTACTTGAACTATAGTATTCCCAGTCAATATTGAGGAAGTCCCCCATAATAACTACCCTGTTACTGTCACTCCTATCAAGAATCTTCTTTGCTACCCTTTCCTTTACGTCCTTGGAACAATTCGAAGGCCTATAGAAAACTCCCAACAGGGTGACCTCTTCTTTCCTGTTTCTCACCTCAGCCCAAAATACTTCTGTCATCAAATGTTATCTCAGCTGCTGTAATACTACCCTCGACTAACAATGCCAAACTCCAGCCTCTTTTACCAGAATCTGCAACAACCATTCCTGTACCTCCTCTAGCCATGTCTCTGAAATGACCACAGCATCGAAATCCCAGGTACCAACCCATGCTGCAAGTTTACCCATTTTATTCCGGATGCTCCTGGCATTGAAGTACACACATGAAGACATTTAGATTAGATTCCCTACTGTATGGAAACATGCCCTTCAGCCCAACAAGTCCACACCGACCCTCCAAAGAGTAACCCACCCAGACCCAGTCACCCACCCTATACTTGCGCCTAAAGCTATGGGCAATTTAGCATGGCGAATTCACCTGACCTGCACATCTTTTGGATTGTGGGAGGAAACTGGAGCACCCAGAGGAAACCCATGCAGACACGGGAAGAATGTGCACACTCCACACAGATAGTCGCCTGATGCTGTAACTGAACGCAGATTCCTGTGGCTGGGAGGCTGCAGTGCTAAACACTGGGCCACTGTGTCGACCAATGTAACCCTACCTAACCCTCTGAACATAAGATAATCAGAGGGTTAGATAAGGTGGACAGTGAAAGACATTTTCCTCAGATGATGATGGCCAGCACCAGAGGCCATGGCTTTAAATTGGGTGATATAGGATGTCAGAGATAGTTTCTTTACTCCGAGTATTAGTGGCTTGGAATGCACCACCTGCAAAAGTCATAGACTCGCCAACTTTAAGTGTATTTAAACATTCTTTGTATAAACATAGGGATGAAACTGGAATAGTTTAGGTTGGATGGGCCTCGGATTGGTTTCACAGGTTGCCACAACATTGAGGGCCAAATAGCCTGTAATGGACTGTAATGTTCTATGTTTGTATGTGTGTCATGGTCGAAGGGAGAGAGAGGGGGTGTGTGTTGGCATCTATGGGGGAGAAAGTGTGCCTATTCGAAGGATGTAAGGGAGACAAAATGTGCATATCTAAGGGGGACACAGTTTATGTATGTCACGATCTAAGGGGGACAGAGTTAGTATGTGTTTGTGTGTGACAAGGTCTAATGGGGGCTATGTGTGTATGTGCAGGGAGTAATGGGAACAGAGTGTGTACAGCTATTTGTGTATCAAGGTAAAAAGAGGATACAGTGTGTGTATATCTATTAAATGTGAGTGTTTGACGGTCTGCAGGGGAAAGAGGGTATGTGTGTGTGTGTTTGTGTGTTGGGTTAAAAAGGACTGTGTGTTTCTGTGGGTATCACAGTCTAATTAGATGGTCAGAGTGTGTGTGTCATGTATGTGTGGTGGTGTGTGTGTATCTGTGTATCACGATCTGAGGTGTACTGAGTCTGAGAGAGTCAGGGTCTAAGGAAGCGAAAACGTGTGTATGTGCGTGCGTGTGTGTCTGAGAGAGTTGGAGCCAAAGGCTCAGTGTGTGTCAGTGTCTAAGGGAGACTAGGAGTGTGTGCGCGTGTGTGTGTGAGAGAGAGAGCCTAAGGGGGAATAAAGTTTGTCTGTGTGTCAAGTCCACAGGGCACTGTGTGTATTTGTGTCAGGGCCTACGGAGGACAATATATATGTGACAGAGTCCACAGGGCAAGTGTGTGTGTGTGTGTCAGTCTGTCTCAGGGTGTAAAGGGGATATGGCGTGTATGTATCAGTGTTGTGAGATTTACACTGCATTTGTGTCAGGGTTTAATGTGGACAGAACGTGCGAGTGTGTGTGTCAGAGTCTGCGTGGGACTGTTTATGTATGTGTATATCTCAGGGTTTAAGGGGGAAGAGAGCTTGTGTCTGAATGAATCAGTCAGGGTGACTTGACAGTGTGTTAGCCATGATGTGGATGAGCCGATGGGCTGGGATAGACAAAGTTAAAAATCACACAACACCAGGTTGTAGTCTAACAGGTTTATTTGGATGCACTAGCTTTCAGAGTGCTGCTCTTTCATCAGGTGGTTACGGTGTATAAGATCAGAAGACACAGAATTTATAGCGTCATGATCTTATACTCCACAACCACTTGATGGAGAAGCAATGCTCCGAAAGCTAGTACTTCCAAATAAACCTGTTAGACTGTAACCTGGTACTGTGTGATTTTTGATCTTGACTGTATGTATTTGTGTGTGTCAGTCAGGATGAAACGGGATAGAATGTGTTCATGTGCATCAGTCTGGGTCTCAGGGGTATGGTGTGTATGTTGTCAAAAAGCTAATCCCATTTTTTTTTAAAAGCTGTTCCTTGGCTCAAGGATACTTTGATCTTGATATTTTTCAGAGGGGTAATAAACCAGGCCGGGCTCTGATCAGACTGATTTGGTACAGAATGAAAAGGATTTTGAGAGGCCTTTTGTTCACATGTGAACAGATGGTGCATCAGGCCAAATTGGTTATGTTTTAGATGTGATCTGTATAATGAAAGGGGAGTGGGTATCTCTCTAGCTGAGCTGAGCAGTTTAGTTCAGTCCAGAGCTGGTTGGGAGTTTTACAGTGAGCTGTATGGAAACTCTCTCTCTCTCTTCTAACTTCAAACTGGAAGCATGTGTCCCATTTGTACTGGGTTTTAACGGGGTTTGCTTGTTAGGACTGTTGTGTATATTCAGAACAGCATTCTTAAGTCTAGTTTGGATAGACTGAGTTCTGTAGAGATTCTTTATTCTGTTCTCCATGTTTCATTGTGTAATTTTGTGAATACATTTTTTTATCTGTTTTAAACCTGGTAGTCGACCTTGTTAACTTAATCTGGGTAATTTTCATTGTGCACTCATGGAAACAAATTGCAAAGTTATGGTCTGGGCTGCCTGCTTAAGAATGTTTTGAGTGGTCTAGCCTCATCCATAACAGACTGGGGGCTCTTTGCGGGATTTTAAACAGCGAGTGGTAGGTGCTAGTGTCTTTATTTCGGGTGTCGGTTTGGTTGGGTAGCCAATGCTTGGGATCATAATGGCTCTTCCAGTTGCCAAAAGTCCTCTGGATGTGGAAGTACTTCAAAAGGTGAATAAGCCCAAGCTGCAGGAATTAGCAGAGAAGCTGGAATTGAAGCTGCCTGCTTCCCTGAGGAAAGGTGAGATAATTACAGCAATAGTTCAACATTTAATCCAGCTGGAGAAACCATCAGAATCTACAGACATGGCAAGAATTCAATTGCAAATGAAGCAGCTTGAGTTAGAGGTGAGGGATAAGGAAAGGGCAGGAGAAATGAAATGCTTTGAGTTACAATTAAAAGTAGAAGAGAGGGAAACAGAGAGTGCAGCAGAAGAGAGGGAAACAGAGAGCAGCCGAAGAGGGAGAAAAAGGCAGAGCAGAGAAAGAAAAAGAGAGAGCTTTTAAACTTCAAACACAGGCACTGAAAAAGAAAGTCATCTTAAAAAGCTGGAGATAAAGCCTGAAGGAAGGCCTAGTGAGGAAGAGAGTGAGGAAGAGCAAGCCCCTGGTAGTCAGAGGCCGAGTGAGAAACCGTTCAAGAATGTTCAAGCATTGTCTAAATTTGATGAGAAGGATGTGGAAGCCTTTTTCATCACCTTTGAAAATGTGGCTAAACAAGTGCAGTGGCCATTGACAATGTGGGTTTTGTTGATCGAAACAAAACTTGTAGGCGGGGCTGGTGAAGTATTCGCATCGCGGTCACAGGAGGTATCTGGAGAGTATGAGGAGGTGAAAAAGCCATTTTAAGTGCATATGATCTTGTAGCAGAAGCCTACAGACAACGTTTCAGGAATCTAAGGTCAAACTTATATTGAGTTTGAAAGGATCAAACAGAGCAATCTCGATAGATGGATAAGAGGTTTAAAAATTGAGCAAACCTATGATGCCCTTAGAGAGGTAATTATTTTGTAGGAATTCAAAAGGTCACTGCCTGAAATAGTGTGAACTCATATGGAACAGCAGAGAGTTAAAACCGCAAAATTAGCAGCTTAAGTGGCAGATGATTAGGAGCTGGTCCATAAAATATGGTTTGACTTCCAGAATAAATTTCAGTCCATGAGGGATAGAGACTGGCGGAGAGAGAAATCATCATGTGGAAAGGGAAAGGTAGATCTCAGTGAAGATGAGAAGGATAACTTACCACAGGGTAAAAAAGAAACCCTTGAGATGAACAAAGAAATTAAAAAGCTCTTTTTTTTTCATTGTAATAAAGTGGGCTGGATGAATCACTGTGTCGGTGGGCTAGGAGAAAGCTAGATGTAGGAAAACCAGACAAGCCTGGAAGTTTTCTTGGTCTAGTAACAAAAAGCAAAAGGGAAGTTAGACAACTGCCTCAGAGTGTACAAGATGATCAGAGGTTGATTAAGGAGGAAGTGCCAGATCTGCTTAAAAATATACACACAATGGTAAAGTTTATTCACATAAGCCAGGAACAGTACTTAAGGAGGTTACAATATTGAGGGACACAGGATCCTCTCAATCTATAATGCTGGAGGATGAGCAGGTATGTACTCCTGAGGGACTATTGCCAGAAAAGGTATTGGTAACAGGAAGTCATCCTGAGACAAAAAATCTGCTCAATTATGTAAAGTGAGGTGAGAGAGTCCAGAGAAAAGTGGAGAATTTGTGGCAGGAGTACTGGACAAACTCTCAGCTCCAGGAATACAATTTGTTCATGCAATGGATATAGCTGAATCACCAGTAGGCTTGCTGTCTACATTAGTTGAAAAGCCAGTGGGGGCGCAGGCAACTGAAGACATGGAGAATGTTGATCCATGAATTTTCCCTAATTGGGTGATCACAAGATCACAGCGACACAAGTTGAAACAGGTGAGTTCAAAAGGCACAGAAAAGGAAGCATTATGTGAGACCTTTCTTGACCAGATAGGTGGAATAGAGAAGGAGCAAATAGGTAAGCATGCAAGTATATTTAGCTCTGCTGAGCTGATTGAATTACAGCAGAAAGATGAGAACTGAAAACTGTTGTATGAAAATACATTTAAAGAGAAAGAAAGTTAATGCATTCCTGTGTGTTATTACTTCACAAATGATGTCTTAATGAAGAAAGGAGACCATCACACATTCAAGCAGATGAGACATGAGCAGAAATTAATCAAACTGTTTTGCCACTGGGGTATAGAAAGGAGGTGCTCCGAGTGGTGCATGAGCTACCACTTGGATGTCATTTAGGGGTGAGGAAAACGAAGGCTAAAATACAAAGACATTGGTCTGGATTACACAAGGATGCAGTTGAATTTTGCCAGACATGCCTTACATGTCAGCTAATCGGAAAACCACAGGCAGTAGTAAAACCTGCGTCTCTTATACCTATTCCAGCATTTGAGCAACCTTTCACGAGAGTCTTGATTGGTTGTGTAGGTCCCCGATCTCAAACAAAAAGTGGGAATAATAACATTTATTAATAATAATGGATGTGTTGACTAGATTTCCAGAGGCAATCCCATTACACAACTAAAAGGGTGGTAGAAGAATTACTCTTTTTTTTGCTAGATACGGACTGCCAATAGAGATCCAGTGAGATTAATGATCAAACTTCACATCCAAACTAACAAAGAAGATTATGGATAACTTGGGAATAAAGAAATTCAAATCTACTGCATACCCTCCAGAATCGCAGGGAGCAATTAAAGAGATGGCATCAAACATTAAAGACCATGTTGAGGGCTTATGGTCAGGATTATCCAGATGATCGGAATGAAGAAATTCCATTTCTACTTTTTGCCATCAGCGATGTACCGTATGAAGTGATCAGTTCAGTCGATTTGAATTAAGTTTTGGGTATGAAGTAAGAGGACCGTTAAGATTGATTAAGGAGAAATTAATAAGTCAGAATTCAGAGACCACCCATTTGGACTATGTGCCAAATTTTAGAGAATGATTAAATAGAGCTTGAGAGTTAGCCAGACAACATTTAAAAGCATGACAGCATAAAATGAACAGGATGTGGATAAATAATCACAAATTCACAAATTTTCAACTGGGGATAAGGTATTGGTGTTACATCCAGTAGCAGGTGACCCTTTAAAAGTAAGGTTGAGTGGACTGTGTCAAATCGAGAAAAAATTGAGTGAGGTGAACTCCTTAATAAGGACTCCAGACAGGAAGAAAAATCAGTGTGTGGCATGTGAATATGCTCAAAACGTATGTTGATAGGGAAGGAAAGCAAGAGGAGAAAGTGTTAATGATTACAGCGCAGATGGAGGTACCAAGTTCGGAGGATTCTGGTTTGGACATTCCTCAAAGCAAATTGGATAATGAGGAAGTTGTCAAAAATTGGTATTAGTTACTGAGTTACCTTCCACAAGAAAATTGAAATGTCCTGAAAGAGTTATTACTATCACATGGAGGGATATGCAGAAATAAACTGGGAAATGCTAACCTAATTGTGCATGATATAGATATAGGAGATGCTGTTCCGATAATGCAACATGCTTATTGGCATAACCCTCTAAAATTGGCACAGGTTCAGAAGGAGATAGAGTGCATGCTCCAAGATGGCATGATTGAAGTGAGTTACAGTGACTGGAGCTCACCCATAGCCATGGTGCCAAAGCCAGTCGGTACCCAATGTTTATGCGCAGACTATTGCGAAGTCAAAGTCTATACAAAGACTGATGCATATCTAATTCCACAGTTTGAGGACTGTGTAGAAAAAGTAGGACAAGCAATGTAAACATTTTTGTTGTTGTGGTTCTGTTTGCCAAGCTGGAATTTTTTGTTGCAAACGTTTCGTCCCCTGGCTAGGCGACATCATCAGTGCTTGGGTGTTTGGGAGCCTCCTGCGAAGCGCTTCTTTGATGTTTTCTCCGGTGTTTATAGTGGTCTGTCCCTGCCGCTTCCGGTTGTCAAAGAAGCGCTTCGCAGGAGGCTCCCAAGCATTGATGATGTCGCCTAGCCAGGGGACGAAACGTTTGCAACAAAAACTTCCAGCTCGGCGAACAGAACCACAACAACGAGCACCTGAGCTACAAATCTTCGCACAAACTTTAAACATTTTTGTGTTGGACTTGCTACGAGCCTACTGGCAAGTACCTCTGTCAGAGAGAGAAAGGTGATTTTGGCTTTCATAATGCCAAAACAACTGTATCAGTTCAAAGTCACGCCATTTAGTATGAAAAATGATCCAGCCACTTTTCAGAGACTGACTCATAAGATCATTGCTGGATTACCCCACTGTGTGGTGTACATTGATGACCTGGTGATTTTTAGTCACTCATGGAAGGAACATTTACAGCATTTATCAGACTTGTTTGGTCGACTTCAGAAAGCAGGCTTAGTGGTAAACTTAGCTAAAAGTGAATTTGCCAAAGCCCAAGTCACCTTCCTGGGCCATGTTATTGGACATGGACAAATGGCCCCACAAGAAGGAAGAAATGAAAGTAATTGGGGAATTTCCATGCCATCGATGAGAAAAGCAGTACTACAGATCCTGGGATTGAGTGGATTTTACCGAAAGTTTGTGCCAAATTTTAGCAGTGTGGCTGCTCAACTCACCAAATTGTTAAAAAAGGGCAAGGTGTTTCAGTGGACAGCGAACTGTCAAAAGGCATTTGACAGCCTTAAAAACTGTGTTAACCACAGCCCCAGTAGTTGCCACACCAGATTACAGAAAGCCTTTCAAGGTGGCTAGCGATGCCAATGATGTGGGTATCGGTGAAGTGCTCCTGAAAAGGACAACGAGGGAATAGAACGGCCCATTGGGTATTTTTCCAGGAAGTTGAACATTCTTCAACAGAATTTTTTAACAGTGGAGAAAGAGACTTTGAGTTTGATGTTGGCATTACAACATTTCAGTGTCTATATTACCAACAATGCACCTGAGACAATTGTACACACCCATGATAACCCATTGACATTTGTGGAAAGATTTGACAAAAGTGCAAGACTGTTAAGATGGAGCTTGTTGTTGTAGCCATTTAATTTGACAATTGTGCATGTGGCAAGTCACAAAAACGTGATGGCCGATGTGTTATTGAGACTTGAATAAGATATGGAGGCGTTCAGTGGTGGGTGTACCTCGGCAGGATTTGCATGTGGTTGGGAATGTTTGCATGTTTACATTTAAGATAGTCTGTATGTGTGTTTAAATTACTAACTGGGTTTTTGAAGGGTTAAAAATGAAGCCATCTTTTAGTATTTATGGCTCTTTTTTAAGGGGTGGAGGTGTCGCAAAGCTAGTCCCATTTTTTTTAAAGCTGTTCCTTAGCTCAAGGATACTCTGTCCTTAATTTTTTTACAAGGGGTATTAAACCAGGCCGGGCTCCAATAAGTCTGGTTTGGTACATAGATGCAAAGGATTTTGAGAAGCCTTTTATTTATACGTAAACAGCTGAGACTTCAGGCCAAAGTGGTCATGTTTGAGAAGTGACTGTATAATGAAAGGGGAATGGTTAGCTCTCTGGCTGAGCAGTTTAGTTCAGTCCAGAACTGGTTGGGAGTTCAATAGTGAGCTGTGTGCAAACTCTCTCTCCCATCTTCTAACTTCAAACTGGAAGTATGTGTCCTATTTGTACTGGGTTTTAAGGGGGTTTGCTTGCTGGGACTGTTGTGTATATTCAGAACAGCATACTTAAGTCTAGTTTGGAATTACTAAGTTCTGTCGGAATTCTTTATTCTGTTCTGTGTTTCATCGTGTAATTTTGTGAATAATTTTTTAAACTGTTTTAAACCTGGTAGTCAACGTCGCTAACTTAATCCGGATAACTTTCACTGTACACTTATGGAAACAAATTGCAAAGTTATGGTGTGGGCTGCCAGCCTAAGAATGTTTCGACTGGTCTGGCCTAGACCATAACAGTGTGAACACAGGGTTGAAGGGGAACACAGTGTCTGTGTATATCAGGGTCCTTAAGGGGGACAGTGTCTGTGTGTATCAGGGTGCACGTGGGACAGTGTCCATTTGTCTGTGTTTGTTACAGACTCATAGAGATGTACAGCATGGAAACAGACCCTTCTGTTCAACCTGTCCATGCCAACCAGATATCCCAAACCAATCTAGTCCCACCTGCTAGCACCTGGCCCATATCCTTCCAAATCCTTCCTATTCATATACCCATCCAGAAGTCTTTTAAATGTTGCAATTGTACTAGCCTCCACCATTTCCTCTGGCAGCTCATTCCATACATGTACAACCCTTTGTGTGAAAAAGTTGCCTCTTAGGTTTCTTTTATATCTTTCCCCTCTCACCCTAAAACCTATGCCCTCTAGTTCTGGACTCCACGAACCCAGGGAAAAGACTGTTTATGGATCCTATCCATGCCCCTCATGATTTTATAAACCTCTATAAGGTCACCCTCCAGCCTTCAACCCTCCATGGAAAACAGCCTGACCCTATTTAACTATTCAACCTCTCCCTATAGCTCAAAGCCTTCAACTCTCGCAACATTCTTGTAAATCAGCAGGATTTATACACTTAATGGTAAGGTCCTAGAGAGTGTTGCTGAACAAAGAGACTTTGGAGTGCTGGTTCATAGCTCCTTGAAAGTGGAGTCGCAGGTAGATAGGATAGTGAAGAAGGCATTTGGTATGCATTCCTTAATTGGTCAGAGTATTGAGTACAGGAGTTGAGAGGTCATGTTGTGGCTGTACAGGACATTGGTTAGTCCACTGTTGGAATATTGCATGCAGTTCTGGTATCTTTCGTTTTGGAAAGACATTGTGAAACTTGAAAGGGTTCAGAAAAGATTTACAAGGATGTTGACAGAGTTTTTGATTAGATTAGTTGGGAATTGCACTCGATATTCCAACAGTGGACTAACCAATGTCCTGTACAGCTGTAATATGACCTCTCATCTCTTGTGCTCAATACTCTGACCAATAAAGAAAAGCATACCAAATGCCTTCTTCACTATCTTATCTACCTGCGACTCCACTTTCAAGGAGCTATGAACCGGCACTCCAAAGTCTCTTTGTTCAGCAACACTCCCTCGGGCCTTACCATTAAGTATAAGTCCTGCTGAGATTTTCTTTCCTAAAATGAAGCACCTCACATTTATCTAAATTAAATTCTATCTGCCACTTCTCAGCCCATGGCCCATCTGATCAAGATCCTGTTGTAATTTGAGGTAACCTTCTTTGCTGTCCACTGCACCTCCAATTTTGGTGTCATCAACAAATTTACTAAATATACCTCATATGCTCACATCCACATCATTTATATAAAGGATGAAAATTACTGGAATCAGCACCGATCCTTGTGGTACTTCACTGGTCACAGGCCTTCAGTCTGAAAAGCAACCCTCCACAACCACCTTCTACCTTTGAGCCTGTTCTGTATCCACATGGCTAGTTTTCCCTGTATTCCATGAGATCTAACCTTACTCACCAGTCTCCCATTGGGAACATTGTTGAACGCCTTACTGAAGTCCATATAGATCACATCTACAGCTCTGCCCTCATCAATCCTCTTTGTTATTTCTTCAAAAAGCTCAAACAAGTTTGTGAGACATGGTTTCCCACACATTAAGCCATGTTGACTCTACCTAATCAGTCCTTGCCTTTCCAAAGGCATGTACATCCTGTTCCTCAGAATTCCCTCCAACAATTTGCCCACCACCGACATTGTCAAGCAGGTTCTAGGGAAGTCTGTATGTGTTTTTTTGGTCCTAGGTCTGAGTGTAAAGGAGAGTGTGTGTGTGTTTCAGGGTCTGAACGTGGCATTGTGTTGTCAGGGTTTAATTGGGATAGAGCATGCGTGTGTGTCAGGGTCTGCATGAGATAGTGTTGCACATATGTTAATCAGGGCGTATGGGGGACAGACTGTCTGTGTGTGTGTGTGTGTCAGGGTCTGAGAGGGACACTGTGGGTATTATGTGAGTGCGTCCGCGCGCGTATGTTTACGTATTTATAAACATGGATATATTTATTTTCACATTTGAAACTTCGTTAATCAGGTTCACATTTCATTTTCAAAACATGTCAATAATTTTGCTGCTCATAAATACACCTGTTCGATGGTTCTTCTGATTCTAAACCTACATTAAATGAGATATATCCTTGACCATCTTGGCAACGGGTGTAGGACCATTCGGGCAGCCACTTTGGCGCGAGCGATTCGGCGCGGCTCTTATTTATTCCTTTTCAGGCTTACTTACTAGTATTAATTAAAGCAATAAAAAGAAAAATAATGTTTATCCTCTTCAGTAAAAATGTTAAAAAGAAAATAAAAATAAAATAAATAAGGTAAATACAAAATTGTTGATGGCATTTTAACGGGTTATATTTTATTTTAATAACTTGTATATTAATGTTTCATTTTAATAACTTTAGTAATAGTAGTTTAATAACTACTACTGAATAACTACAAAACAGTTCTGCGCCGAATGGGTCACACCAAACCGGCCGCGCCGAATCGCTCGCGCCAAAGTGGTTGCGCCGAATGGACCTACTCCGATTGGTAACTGGTTAAAACATTTCATTCTATGCAGAGACCCGGGATGCGCAGAGTCTGTAGAGACAAGGCACACCTCCCAGGTCGGGCTTAATGCAGGCTATTTCGATTTCCACAAAGGTTGTTCGCTTTTTAAAGCGATAAGATGTCTTATAAATCAGAACTCTCTAGAATATGCTATATAGTCAACCATACATTGAAAATTGGAGCAGTAGCAAGGTATTCGACCCCTCGAACCTGTTCCACCATTCAGTAAGGTCATAGCTGATCATCCAGATCAGTATCGCGTTCCTGCATTCTCCTGGTGCACTTTGATCCCTTTAGCCCGAAGAAATGCATTCAAATCTTTCTTGAAAGCGGATGTGGCCTCAACTACTTTATGTGGCAGAATCTTTTACTGCCTCACCATGCTCTGAATGAAGAAGTTCCTCCTCCTCTCAATCTGAAATGGCACACATCCTTCGACCATGACTCTTGTTTGTGGAGTCCTTGAATATTAGTACATCGTTCCTGCCTATGCACTATCTCGTCCTATCAAACTGCAGTAGGCTTCGGCGATTTCCGTTTTCATTCATTGAAACTCTCGTGAGTTTGGTCTCATCGGTTCAGTCTTTCTTCATGTGCCAGTCCTCCCATTGGAGTAATCAGTCTGCTTAACGTTTGTTGCACCCCCTTCATGGTCATAACATCCTTAGTCAGAGAAGGAAACAAAAACGAGACACAATTCCACCAGACTTCGATTCACTAAGGCCCTGTAGAACAATAGCAAAACATTCCTGCTCACAGCCTACCATTTCCCTTTCCATTGCCTGCTACGTCTGCATGCTTACTTTGAGCACGAGTGTACAAGGACACCCAGTCCTTCTCTCTATCTGTGACCATTCGGGCAATAATCTGCCCTCTTTTTCTTGAGACCAAAACATATAATCTATGCACGTTTGACTTCATTCAGCTTATTCAAGTCATTCACACATCAGACCGTTTCGCTGCATCATGCACGTGCTGTTTCAAACAATATGAAACTTATGGAATATCTTCTTTGGGAATGTTAGATTGGACTGATGTAAAGGGAAGTTTAATCCGAATGTACTCTGTGATGTATCAGCCTTGTGAGTATTGATGAGAGAGCTTTACATTGGATGTGACGCTGTGTTTTGTCTTCCTTGGCACTATTTTATGGAAAAAGTGTGGAAGAAGCTCTGCCTTGGATCTTACCTATCCCTGGAATTTTTGATCAGGACATATGTATAGGACGATCTACTTTGCAACTCGCCCAGTCGTGCAACTGATGGTGTTTCGTTCGATGGCTTGTTCAGAGTTCATTCTGTGTTTGGCCACACCTTATTACTCCAATAATGTTCCAATCAGTTGGTACTGCTGTTCATTCCATCACTTATTACTGCTTTCACCCCAGCAACATTCCCCCCCCAGAAAATATACTGAATGCTCAAAGGTACGTAGACACATTTCCTGGGAGATTATTTCATTGATAAAGTGAGAGCTGGAGTGTGTCTGATGGTGGTACATTACATTTGCAACATCAGTGATCGGGGTTGATGAGGGTGATTTGGGGAGATTTGCTCTTCAGTCCATGGAAGCGGAGCCAGGGTCAGGATTGATTGGTTATGAAGACAGGTTGTATAACGATGCTAAAATCTAATCACTTAGTCCAGTGACACATCGTCGAGGAGAAGCATCAGCTGTTTGAATTTTTTTTTACTGAGTGTAGGTGCTCAGTTGGAATTCTTCGCATTCACAGATTAGAGACGATGTTGTAAATGGAACAATAAGACAGGACTATTTTAACAATTTTTTCAGAATGTAAGTTTGCATGCTTTTTTTTTTCAAATCAAAAGATGAATTAGTACAGACTTTTTATATGGAACTTTGAAACTGTAATTTTACTTACGTTCAATTATATAAGTATTCCACGTATATACAATCAATTTTGCTCAGTTTACGTCTCCTAGAGAATATAATTGTGATTTAAGCTATTCATTGTCTTAATCATGCATCAGACCAATTTAGCAAGATAAAACATAATGAGACGTGTATGGTTATAATTTCCAACGAACTTTCACCACATTTTGCCAACCAAATCCATGGAACTGAATCCCCTTCTTCAGAATATGGCTTTTTTCTCACTGACACGATTTTCTAACGGTATGTGCGGAAATAGATCTTTCAGTCATGAGGGAAATTCCAAGGCCCTCACTTCTCAATGTAAATGAAACAAACCTTTGTTTTTTTATATATATATATATTTACACTTAGATTAAAACAATTTCTAACTGAGTCGTTCCTCAAATTCTAACGTTTAAATTATGTAATGAAGGTTTTTTTTAAAGTTCTGCATGAATTTAAAGATCATCCACATCTTACAATTAACAATTATTATTCATCATTTGCAGATTCTGCCACTGAAGGTTTAATATGTTGCGAAATGCCTGTCTTTTTTCTTGTATACAATAGAGTTACAGATACAAATGTAAATTATTCCAAAGACTCTGTAAATCTGTGTACATGTAATTGCTGGAGTTAACAATAGTTCACTTCTTCAAAATTATGCAAAATTATAACTGTTTTAAAAACTACTGAAAGAAACAGCGCCAGAGACCCGGGTTCAATTCCCGCCTCAGGCGACTGACTGTGTGGAGTTTGCACATTCTCCCCGTGTCTGCGTGGGTTTCCTCCGGGTGCTCCAGGATAATGAAACCCAATCGAAATTGAATTCATTGCTTTTGTCAACCTCGAACCAATGAGATGATCCGATGTTCAGAGTATAAGTAAGCTGGCACTTTGACAGTTAGCAAGTGAGACCAACTGTATTCTCTCGAGAGACTGTCATTCAAACACTATCAAAAATACCTTTCTAGTATGAAACATCTTTGCAGCAAAGGACCGAAGATGACCCAGGGAACTTTCCAGATGAAAGAAGGCAGTCACCAATGCTGACAGCCGCTGACTGGTTTCGAAACTAAGTTCATGTAATCTTACTAGTGGCTTTTATTGGATCAGTAGATTGTTATAGAGTGGGATGTAGATAACAAACATTGAAGAAAAAGGAGGCTTAGATTTTTCAAAGAATGTTGTTGTTTAATTTTCGCTT